>NC_134101.1:23864525-24174866 GCF_000715075.1 Nicotiana tabacum
TAGGGTTATAATCCACAAACAAATATCAATACACCAAATCCATCAAACCCTAAATAGAACTACACCATAGACATGGAGCAATTCATCAAAGATATGTTTAAAGAAAAAGAAAACATAAAACAATCCAAACTCATGTCTTGAGTGAGGATTGAATGATGAACTCCCTGTGCTTTTGCTTCTCCACCTCCTCTTTAGCCTCCCTAGGTACCCAATGTATCAAAAGTCCCAAAAATAATATTTTTCCATGTATTTGTACCAAGTAGGGTCGGGCCCAAACGAAATCACATTTTCCTACGCAAAATAGGACAATTACTCTATAAAATTTGCACAGCGCGCCGCATCGGGTGATGCGTCATGCGGGGAATTAGTGGGGAAATCCAGAGAGCTAGTATTGACAGGCAGTAGGCATTTTGCACAGCCCCGTGCGCCGCGCTAGTGATGTTTTCTCAGAGTACGGAATTTCCTTGCTTTTGATATCCAGATATGGTTTTCGACCCCCGAACGCGATCCTGGCTTAATCCCTTGGGCTTTTACTCAGACTTCAAATTTTCAAATAGCTTGAATTCATTCCGTACATCTACATAGCTCGGAATCACTCCTACAAGGTATAAAACACATGATAAGTGCAAAACACTAGCGATTAAAGCTCAAACACAATAAAAGTGTAGTAAATTAGAGTGCAATAAGCGACTAAAACACGAGATTATAGCTTACCATCAACACCCCACACTTAACCATTGCTCGTCCTCGAGCAATCAAAATACACTTTACATAGACACGACCTTTTTAAGCAACTCTCATAACTTTTCACTCCAAGAATATTTAAAATAGATTAAGAACTCTAGCGTAACATCCTCGCCTCAAGATTTGACTCAAAAGTACCACGCATTATTTATAACCCGCTCATTTACTCTAACATAATGGTCAACGACATTACCTTTCTTTCATGAATCAAGTGCCCTCACACAACAATATAGAGTAGTTCCACACATAATAAAATTTAAAAACAATTAGGAACTCAAGATAGAAAGAATTCACTCACTCTTAGAAATAACATTCATATGCCACAAAAGATGCACCATAAGCTTTCCCGTAGTGTTCTACTCTACACATTGAGCATATTCAGTCAATGATCAAATAGGACTTTACTTTATTGTAATGTAGGCTGCGAGATGGGTATGATGCATTTAGATATAATAGTGACTACACCTCCCTAAGCACTTTAATACATACAATTAACAATTCAAAACCCCACAATTATGTCAAACCATAGCTCCACCTTCACAACAATATACATTAACTCCCTACTTCTTTAAGCACAATAACATCAAGAGTTTTCACCATCAAAGAATATTTTTTTCACAAACATACAATTATTATTTTTTTTTCTCTTTCTTTTTCAATTCAAGTGGCTCTTACTTTTTCAAAACAATGCACCTTTCTCTTTATTTCATTAGTTCCACTCAAAAGCCAAACCAACCTCCCCACACTTTAACTTTTACAAAGTTCATAACAAATTTAAGTGCTCACGAGAGGTATAAGGTTCAAATAGATGGTCAATTTAAACAAATGGGTAAGGCTTGTAATGTGGTTGCCAAAGAAACACGATCACAAGCTTAAAGGGATTAACTAAGATACATAACAATTAGATGGGTAATAGCTTATATTTGACTCAACAAAGAAATGCCTATATCACTTCCTGTAACGACCCGACTTGTCTTTATGATCATTTACATCCCGTTCAACAATTTAAAATCTTGAGTAGCTTCATATGATGTATTATGACCAGTGTGTATTGTCGGCTTTGGTTTTCAGGTGTTTCGGGATTAGTTCAGAATAATGAATTTCATGTTAGAAGCCTTTAGTTGAAATAAATGACCAAGTTTGAATTTTTGTATTCAACCTAGGATCAGAGTCCTGATGATGTTTGTTAGGTCCGGATGGTGATTTTGGACTAGGGCGTATGCCCGGAATTTAATTTGAATATTTCTAGGATATTTTGACGTCATTTCTTCAAGCATAAGTGGTATCAAATTAATCAAATGAGCTCCAAATTCAGTTTTGATTGAAGAATTAGATCCGTATTGAAATTATGGTGTCATAGCAAAAAGAATCGTCGAATTCGGGCATCGTATGAGAGAGTTATACCCATTTTCGTGTCGGGAAAGAAAATCCCGTCACCAGTGCCCAGGGTAGCATGGGGCGCTGTGATGTTTTTGAGATTTTGGAAACAGCGCCCCACACACTTGTGGCGCTCGAAGCATTAAATCCCTATAAATAGTGGATTTTGCCATTTTTGACAAAACAGAGTTGGGGAGCTCGGTTTGGGCGATTTTTCAGAGGCAATTTTCACCACACAACTTGGGGTAAATATTCTTAATTCCCTTGTGATTATATTCCATGAATTAATCTTCGTTTTCGGCGTTAGATTATTGATTTTTCAAGAGAAATCGGAGGAATTTTGTACAATTCCATTAAATGAATTTTCGATTTTTGAACATCGATTCAAAGTGGGATTTGAGTAAAAATTAGTATGGTTAGACTCATAATTGAATGGGTTATCGGATTTTGTGAGTTTCTCGGATTTCGAGACGTGGGCGCCACTGTCAACTTTTCGAGCGAAGTTGGGAATTATTGTAAATTGTTAAATTGTAATTATTAAAGTAAATTGTGAATAATTTGCACGTTGTTTGAATATATATGAATTGTTTGGCTTGAATTAGAGATATGAAGGCGTATTGAGGTTGATACGTGCGGAATGGAATTTATGGAGTATTGCTTAGTTTGCTCGGTATCGGATTCGGCTTGTTCGAGGTAAGTAACATTTCTAAACTTGGAGCTGAGGGTATAAATCCCTGAATTACGTGTTATGTGAATTGTATGAAGGTGTGTACATGCTAGGTGACAGGTGTGTGGGCGTGTACCATAGAAATTATGACTTAAATAAATTCTGTGGAGTTGTAAAATTAAAGAATCATATTATTATCTGCATATCATCCACGTGTTAGAGAAATTGAGCTGAGGCTCATATTAAAGATCATGTTTAGGCTACATGCCGATAGTTTGGGACCCACACGGTCATGTTGTTGTTGAATTAATTGTTTTAAATTGTAATTTCATACTCAGTTATGTTCATTCCTTTCATATCATATCTTAGTTTATGTTGTTATTTATTGATACATCATATTATCATTTTTGGGCTGATTTTCATGACATTTTGAGCCCAAGAGACTGGAGAGATTGATGACCAAGTGAGGCCGAGGGCCTGGTTTTGAGGATAGTTATGGGATCGGGTTACACGCCGCAGCAGGCGATATTAGCTTTATATAGAGTTTGGGCTGAAGGAGCCCCTCTGGAGTCTGCACCCCCCACAGTGAGCGCAGATCTCATTATATTTGGGATGAATTTCTCAGGGCATGGAGTTGCCTTATTTATTTATGTTTGGGATGGACTTCCCAGGGCATGGAGTTGCCTTATTTATTTATTTATTTATGTCTGAGATGGACTTCCCAGGGTATGGAGTTGCCTTATTTATTTATTTATATTTGGGATGTAGTTCCCTGGGCTGGATTGGTCATGTACAGTACTGTGTGACTGAATGTCAGTTATTATGTATATATATTTGGGATGGATTTTCCTTGGACCAGAATGGCCATATATAGTACTGAGTGACTGTGTGCAAGTTGTCATTTATATTTGAGCAGGATCTGCCCGGTACTGTGCCGAGTGACTGAGTGTGCTGAATAGTGAGCGTGATAGGTGGAAATACGAGACAGTGAGATTGAGTACTCTGAGAGTGTGAGTACATAAGTTATCACTGTGTTGCATTGCATTAGACATGCATACTTGATATGTAGGCATAGAGAAGTATTTTTCCTCATGCCATCTGATAATGAAATTTCTTATCTGTTTTTAACGTTTTTGATAAAAATCACAGATTTCAGACTTACTCATATTTTCGGTGATTTAGGCAAAAGATTTGAGTTTTACTGTTATAATTGAAAAGAAAATGTTTATTTTTCGGAATTATAAATGAGTTGAGCATTTTATCATTGAGTTATCACCTGTGCTGCTTTAATTATATTGTTATGGATTGTTACTGACTATTGGTATGGACTCTGACCTTTGTAAGAGCCTATCACTACTTTCAACCTAAGGTTAGGTTTGTTACTTATTGAGTACATGGTTTCGGTTGTACTCATACTACACTTCTACACCTTGCGTGCAGATTTTGGATGCTGATGTTGCTGTGTATGACGGAAGCTAGCATTGAAGATGTACATGCGTTCCAATTGCAACTGTCTCTTGTTCACGGTAGCCCTAGACATATGGAAATTTGTTTATGTACATTCGGACAGATGATGTATTTATTTGGCATAAGTTTTGTAAATTCTGAATCTTAGAAGCTCATAATTTGTACTACCAGTCCTTGGGGAGTGTATTAGAGTTAGTTGAATATCTTTAAGAATCGGATTGTTATTATTTGGCTTACCTAGAGGGTGAGGTTAGGTGTCATGATGGCTAGTTGGATTTTGGGTCGTGACAAGTTGGTATCAGAGCTCTAAGTTCATAGGTTCTACAAGTCATAAGCAAGTGTCTAGTGAAGTCTTACGGATCGGTATGATGACGTCCATACTTATCTTTGAGAGGCTACAAGGCATTTAGGATAGTTTCCCATATTTCTTTCCTTATTGTGCGGAATTGATTCAGCTTAATACATAACTCTTTGAATTCCTTCCACGCATTCGTATGTACATGTGAGCGCTCGGTATCAGATGTGCATCGCCGGCTTGTGATTCCATGAATGAGGTTCGAGATATGTATTCTGTGTTTTGGTGATGGGTCAGTCTGGAGGACTTGAGGCTAGGTTTAGATCGCAACTTAGGCTCGGTAGCTTCAGTTGTGAACTTGTACATTTGGACTCATACGTCCGGTAGTGTCCCTATAAGTGGAATTTGTGGCTCGATGAGCCGTGGAATGACCCTATGATGAGTATGATGTGATTGCGGGATTCTTCCAGATGGTTTGAATATGATGGGATGTGTTTGTTTGGGATGTGAATAGGACTATTGGGTGATTGATTTCTGTCTTGACGTGACGTATAGTCTCGAATTATGAGTGTGTTGAAGGATCTTTCACGTTGTGAAATTGTGGGAAAAATTAAATTCTCATGTCTTTTTAATGAGCTTGGAATCAGAAAGATTAAGTGATTGCGTAGTAATTTTGGCTGCGAAATGGTATAGCAAGATGCCAATTTGAGACTAAGCAGGTGGGTTATCTCCTGCGGAGTAATCTACATTAGTATGTTCCTTATAATATTATGTGGGGAGTTTATTTTTTACCAGCGGGGTATATGTGTTGAGATTCGAGTTTGGATTTGTTGAGAAAGTTGACTTGACCGTCACGAGGATGAAGGCGAGCTTAGCAGATGATTTGAGATATTTTATGGTTTGCATTACCTGAGCTTGTGAAGAATTTTCGTTGAATTGACTGCGGGAGTATGACAATAGTAGAGTATGGGTATGATGAGTTATCAGTTGTTTTGTTATATGGCTTTGAGCCAAGTGGGAGAGTCTACTATCTACGATTTGATTACACAATTATGTGTTGTATTGGTTTGGTCTGAGGCATATTTGTGGATCAGTTATGACTGCAGAGGTTGAGATCAGGGATGACTCGAGCAAGGAAATTCCTGAATACGGATTACATTACACTTTATGAAAATATGAAAATCATGGAATGATTAGGTTTTTATTTGAAGGATGTAGTGCACACGGAGTATGAATTTGATTGGTGGTGTTAAAGCAGGGTTACTTCTTTGAGTGTTGTTGTGCTAATGGGACACGTGTATTTCGGCCCGTTTGGGCAGAGCAATTTAGATTTGAGCAGAGTGGATGACTCTCGAGAAGGTTCTAATGGGTTCAAGATTTATATGTAGCAATTGAGAATTTTGTCGGATTTGTGTATAGATAGAATCTGAGATTTACATTTGATGGTGCCTGGACTTGCGGTAATTTTGTATGACTATGGATTCTACATTCCAGTATAAGAAAGGTAAAAGAATAATTTTGAATTCACATAAGGTATTTTCAGAGTGGGTGTTTCAGTTGTGGTATTTATGGGGGTAATTATGATGTGATAAGGCTCTACAGTTCGGATTTCAAAGTGCAAATGATTTTCAAATGGATAGCTTGGTTATGTGCAAATGGATTTCAAAGTATGCTTGATGGTTTCTACCATTGTTTGAGCTGAATATTGTCTACCAGCGTGGGGAATGTGTTGTGTATTATGATTTTCCCAATGTGTTGTGTATTATGATTTTCCCCTGGAAGGAAGCAAGAGGAAGGTTTCTAACTAACCGAATATGTAAACTACTGGTGACTTAGAGTTGATAATGAGTTTCTCGTGCTTTTCACATGATGACATGATAGATGTGGTGTGTTATGCGGGACTAAGATTTACATGTACAATGTGGCAGTTCAGATATTCTTGAAGGGAAGGTCATGAATTTTGGGCAAAATGGTCAGTTTTAGATATTTAGATGAATGTTATAACTACTCAGTAATCCCAAAAAAGGGTGCGCATTTCAGAATGCGCATAGTGTTTTGACTTACGGATGTTCCTTGGTATTGCGATACTCACCTGGTTGATAGAATGTTGATATTCCAATTATTGTTATGCGGCACGGAAAATTTTTAGAAGTATTCCTCGTGGGATGATTGCGCATGAAAGATGTGTTAGTCATTCGAGTGTTGGAGTTGGGACCAGTTATAGTGATTCATGTGTTCTATGAATTTGGAGATTGGGAGTTCTCAGAAGCGTATTGTTTCAGGGTTGCTTCCTGTTTGAGGTAAGTATCGTGTTTAAAATTGCTTGAGGCACTAGTTTCCTGAACTGTTGTGATAGCCGCGTGCTTTTGGGTGCGCACATGTGTGGGGATGGTCCCATGTGCGGGCACCGGGGTTGTGTATTCATGTTTGGGTTATGCTTGGGCTCCTATAAGCCCAGAAATGACTGTTAAACTTCGAGCTTCGATATCTGACATGTGGTAACAATTTATGTTTTAATTAAACCATGATGTGTCTACTTAGAGGTTTAAATCCCGGAACAAACTTGATAAATGCTTTTCATTGATGAAATTTCCGGATTAGCTATGATAGCACTCTTTGCACATGCCTACACTATGGCGTATTATTTATACTAGTCCAGTAGCATAATAGTCTTATTTCAATAATCATATATATCTGTACTTGTTTGATTGCTTCTGTATGATATACTTGGACTGGAGGCATATGACCATGCCAGACGGATTATGTTATTGGCACATGAGTTGTCCGTGTAGATCCATATATTGATATTATTGGCACGTGAGTTGTCTGTGCGGATCCAGATATTGATACTATAGCACGTGAGTTGTCTATGCAGTGTGTGGGAATTTCATTTCTTTGATAATTTATCTGATTTCATTGTTTTCCTTCCTCAACGAAAAAGATATTTGAGCACCGTATTTGAGGAATTGTGCACATGTGCCTACGGTTATCCTCTTCACGAAATTTGAGGAGTTGGTTGTAAATATTAGGTTGTGTTGGGGTTGCAAGTCAATAAAGTAGTTGTGTTTGATGAGATGAGATCATTGGACCTAGAATGAGTACTATCAGATTTAATTACAGTATATTTGGGAGAATAATAATAATATCGAAGGTCAGCTTAGGAAGTGATTATGGTTCTGGTTGGGGCGAGAGAGTTCCATGACTAGTTGATCTGATGAGTGGTTATGAGTTCTTGAGTGTTTCTTTCATTATTGGCAGTGTACGAAGGTTTTTGAATGAGGTTTTATTTGATATGAGGTTTTTCACCGGTATCGAGTTCGTTTTGAAGCAGCTATGTTGATTAGAAATTATTGCTACGAGTAAGCGAGTTGTGTAGTATGTTATGTGACTATATCTGGACCACGAGTATGCGAGTTATGTTTATTTGATATGGTGCCGTGCTATTGATGTTTTCTCAGAGTACGTAATTTTCCTTGCTTTTTGATATCCAGATGTGGTTTTCAACCACCAAACGCGATCCCAGCATAATCCTTTAGGCTTTAACTCAAACTTCAAAGCTCCAAATAGCTCAAATTCATTCCGTTCATCTACATAGCTCGGAACCACTCCTACAAGGCATAAAACACATGATAAGTGCAAAGCACTAGCGATTAAAGCTCATACACAATAAAAGTACAGTAAATTATAGTATAATAAAACACCAGATTATAGCCTACCATCATACCACTAGCTAAATCTTGACCTTTGTGACTAGTAATTGGACAAAAATTCAATATCGTTTTATGCAATTTCCAATTCTTGTCAATGTAATGTGTTGTAACACACATATAGTTAATTCTTTGAATTGAAGTCCATGTATCAGTCGTAATACAAATTCTTTGTTTTGATTCCTTAAGAATTGACTTCAAAGCAAGTCTCTCTTCATGGTACATCTTAAGACAATCCCTAGTCATAGTAGTACGAGATGGAATATGAAATAAAGGTAGAAGAGTTCTCACAAAGTCTCTAAATCCATCTTTTTCAATAGAAATAAAGGGTTGTTCATCTTTAATTATCATACGAGCTAAAGCCCTCCAACATGCCTCTTGATCAAATTTCCAAGGGATAAGTGAAACATCACCTCTTTGACCTTTTTGTTAAAAAGCTAATGTTGTCTGGCTAGTTTTCGCCTTGTTGGGATTGTTCGAACACTTGAGAATATGCGATAACAAATTACTTGTGCCACTATTTTTCGTATCAGATACATATTCTTCTGGACAATACTTGCATTTCACTTTTTTCACACCCTCGATATAAGTGAACTTGTTTAAATAGCGCCAAGGAACTCATCTTTATTTAACGATTTTTCTTTTCTTCGAACTAGATTGAGATTCACGGTTGGTTGTGGAATCATTTGAAGCACCACTTTTGTAATTACTCGGCATGTCATTTTGAGTAGTTTAGACCCGATCCCCTAATTTATGCTCCCTCTATGTTATATTATGCGTACATGACTTGCCGGGGTGCTTGGTGTCGGGTTTGGGAGAGTTTCGGAGTGATATGGGACACATAATTCCTAAGTTGAAAGTTTAAGTCATAGGAGTTGACCTTAGTTTGATTTTTTGTGAATATGACTCCGTAATAGAGTTTTGATTGTTCCAATAGTTTCATATAGTGATGTTTGTCTTAGGAGCGTATCCGAATGTTGATTTGGAGGTCCGTAGGTCGTTTCGGCACAATCTGGCAAAAATTGGAAATGAAAATTTTTTGGAAAGTTTGACTGGAGTTGACTCTAATTATATTGTGGGTTGGATCCCGATTTCGGAAGTTGGAATAGGTCTGTAATGTCATTTATGACTTGTGTGTAAAATTTGGTGTCAATCGGAGTTGTTTTGGTATGAATCAGCATTGGTTTCGAAATTTGAAAGTTCATAGTTCATAGGGTTGAATTTGAGTTGCGATTCGTGTTTTTGATGTTGTTTGATGTGATTTGAGGGCTCAACTAAGTTTGTATCGTATTTTAGTACTTGTTGGTATGTTAGGATGGGATCCCGGGGGACCTCGAGTGCGTTTCAAGTGAGTTTTGAACAAGTTTGGGCATTTCAGCACTTTGATGATTGTTCTAGAGCAGTAGAAGTGCGAAGGGCACATTTTGGAGTGCTGAGGCAAAGTCTCATGTGCAGCTGCAAACTCCCTGAGTGCGGAGGCAATGTAAAATGTGCGGACCGCAGGGGAAAATCCGCAGGTTTGATGGTCTGACTTCGAAAGCTTATATATTTTAATCTATAAGGAATTTGGGAGATCATATGTGGTACTATATAAACGAGGGTTTCATCTCATTTTTCATTTGTGGACCTAGAGAGCTCGGTTTGTGGCAATGTTTCATTTGTTTTTCAAGGAATTGATTGGGGTAAGTGATTCTAACTCGGATTTGGTAAAATTACATGAATATATCCTTAATTTCATCATTTAATTAGTGATTTGGGTTGAAAGTTTGGGGAAAATGGAAAAAACATCTTAGGCCGAATTTTGGGGATTTGAGCGAGATTTTGGTATCGGACATGAGTAATTCTGGTATGATTGGAATCATAGTTGAATGGGTGTTCGGATTTTGTAAGTTTCATCGGATTCCGAGACGCGGGCCCGGGGTGACATTTTAGGTTGATTTTTCTTTTCTTTGCAAAGATCGTAATTTCATTGTTTAAATTAGTTTCATATAGTTATATTTATAGTATGAAATTCTTTTGTCTAGATTCGAGCCGTTTAGAGTTGGAAAATCAAGGGAAATGCCTTCTAGTTGATTGATTTAGCGTGGTTTGAGGTAAGTGACATGTCTAACCTTGTGGGGGGAGGGGATTCCCCTTAGGATTTGGTATTGTAGTGATAATTGTGAAAGCTGTGTACGCAATGTGACCAATGCGTGCATGGGCTAAATGTGAAATTTCTGGTTTTTATCTACGTAGTTTCCTTTCATGCTTTAATTGAGTTACTTTAACATGTTGTAGTTACCGTACTTAGTCTAATTTCACATGTCTACTTGTCTTATCTCTTATTTGCAACTTGTCCTCATGTTTAGTTGAATTACTTGCTTTTCTTTAATTCGGTATCCATTATTTAACTATGGGATTTTTTACTTGAAATTTGCTATCCATGGAATATCTTGCTGTTGAGTTTGGTATTGAGTTGCAAAGGCCGTGGTTTCTATAGAGGCAAAGTGTAAGTTGCGAAATATCATTTATTGAGTTACTCTCCGGTTGATATTGTTGAGACTTTGTGTATATTGTGGTTGAGTCGTTGGCTCCTTATTGTGAAATTTTGTTATTGTGGGCTTTTTCTAGCAAGTGTGATATTGGTCACTTGAGGTTGCACGAGGTTTTTGCTGTGCTGTTGTTACTATTGATACGCATGTGATGGTATAAGGTCTGGGTGTTGAAACGCATGCGATGGTATAAGGTCTGGGTGTTGAAACGCATGCGGTGAGATAAGGTTGGCTTGATATGCATGGATAGTAGGGGAACCACTAGAAGCCATGCGTGTGATAAGGTAGGCTAAAACGCGGGGTGCTGTTTCGGGAATAAATAATTTTTAAAACTAAATGTAAAGGCTCTCGGGTTGGTATAAAGAAACGACTATGAGTTACTTTGATAATTTGGACTACGAGGCGGTACCTCGATAGTGGCCCGTGTTGATCTTTCTTTATTTGCTATATTTGCCTTGGTTGTTTGTTTCCTTAAGGTGTAAATCCTTGTTTCCTTCCGAGTTGTATTAATTGTCTTGGTTCTATGTTGTTAACTTTCCGTAAATTCCTTATTTGTTTCATTTCCTTTGTCATAATTATTATATCATTATATCTTTATTCTTGTTTCTTATTATCTCTTGTAGGGCCTTGACTTAACCTCGTCACTACTCTACCTAGGTTAGACTTAGCACTTACTAGGTACCGTTGTGGTGTACTCATACTACGCTTTTACACATCTTTTTATGCAGATCCAGGTACTTCCTATCAGTCCCGACATTAGTGAGCTGAGGTTGTTATGGAGACTTCAAGGTACACCTACCCGCGTCCGCAGACCTCAGAGTCCCCTTCTATCTTGTTTTTCCTTATTTCATTACACTATTATAGATAGTGATGTATGGGATTGTTCAGCATTGTTATTAGAGCTTGTGATGACTTATATTTCACCAGGTTTTTGGAGTTGTACATATTGAGTTATAGATGTTATTTATGTAGTTGCTGAAGTTTTGAGATTTTAAGTTTTTATTTCAATTATTCCATATGTTGTTAGGCTTACATAGTCTTAGAGACTAGGTACCATCACGACATCCTACGGAGGGATCTTGGGGTCGTGACAAGTTGGTTTCAGAATTCTAGGTTCATAGGTGTTATGAGTCTCGTGGATCGGTACAGAGACGTTTGTACTTATCTTCGGGAGGCTATGGAAATGTTAGGAAAAGCTTAACTTCTTTGATTCCTTATTATGCGAAATTGTTCACTTTGGGATTTTAAACTTTGTCTTTCTATTCTATCACAGATGGTGAGGACATGTACAGCCGGATCAGATGACCAAACACCCGTGCCCCCTGCCAGAGCTGCGATAGGCCGAGGCCGGGGAGAGGCCGAGGAGTCCATGTGGTGCGGCCAGAGCACCTGCACGAGATGCCTGATACTACCACCGGTAACTCCAGTTGGAGAGCAGGCACCCGAGATGTCTGATACTGCCCCAGAACTCCAGGAGACCTTCACCCAGTTTCTGAGCATGTTCGACACTTTAGCTCAAGCAGGGTTGATCCCGCTTGCTCCTGCAACATCTAAGGCCAGGGGAGGAGCACAGACTCCATCAGCCCACATCCTAGAGCAGCAGGTCTAGGTTGACCAGGTCCCAGAAGTCATACTAGTGTAGCTGGTCACCCTAGTTCAGTCCGAGTCTAGGGCAGCAACTACTAAGGGGCATCAACTCAGGCTCGAGAGGTACAAGAAGTACCACCCTCTTACTTTCAGCGGCTTGGCTTCAGAGGATGCCCAGGGTTTTCTTGAGCAGTGCTACTGTATCCTCCATACTATGGGTATTGCGAAGTCTAGTGGGGTTGCTTTCACTACATTCCAGCTTAAGGGAGCAGCTTATCAGTGGTGGCGAGCATATGCATTGGGTAGTCCGACCTAGGCAGCTTCACTCACTTGGACTTAGTTTTAGATATTTTCTTGAGGGAGTTTGTTCCCAGAGTCTCAGAGATGCATGTCGTGCAGAGTTTGAGCAGTTGTGCTAGGGCTCAATGTCCGTGTCGGAGTATGCGGTCCGGTTCAGTGATTTGGCTAGGCATGCACCAGCCTTTGTTGCTACTGTTAGAGAGCGAGTCTGTCAAATTATCAAGGGGGTCAACCCTGGTACCAGATTTAACATTGCCTGAGAGTTGGAGATGGACATCGCATACCATCAGGCAGTGGAGATTGCTAGGAGATTAGAGGGTATGTGGGCCTGGGAGAAAGAGGAGAGGGAGGCCAAGAGGCCTCGAGATTCTGTCACATATAGTGGTGCCCGTGCCCTTGTAGCAGCTCGTCAATGTTAGGGGCTATGTGAGTTGTCCTGTTCATTCAGCACTTCTAGCTTCCAACAGTATTTCAGCCATTCCTAGGCCCCAGGCTCTCTATTATGCACCACCATTGTCTAGTGCACCTCCTACACGGGGTGCTTTCAGTGGTCAGTCCAGCCGATTAGGCCCGAGCCAGCCACAACAACCACATACTCCGAGAGTTTGTTTTGAGTGTGGTGACACTTGTCATATGGTGAGGGATTGCCCCAGACTCAGGAGGGGTGCACCTCCACCGACTAATCAGGCTCTCCATATTCCACCGAGTCCTCAGACTTCTCAGTCCATGGTCGCCGCACCGGTTGCCACTCCACCTGCACATCCAGCTAGAGGTGGAGGTCGGGCAGGCAGGGGTCACCCTAGAAGGGGAGGCCAGGCTTGATATTATGCTCTTCCTGCTAGGATGGAGGAAGTTACATCTGACTCAGTTATCCTAGGTATTGTTCCGGTCTGTCATAGAGATGCATCATTATTATTTGATCCAAGCTCCACTTATTCCTATGTGTCATCTTACTTGTTCCATATTTGGGTGTATCCCGTTATTCCTTGAGTTCTCATGTCTTTGTGTCCACACATGTGGGAGATTCCCTCATTGTTGACTGTGTATCGGTTGTGTTTGGTTGTTCTTAGTGGCTTTGAGACCAGAGATGACTTATTGTTGTTCAGTATGGTAGATTTTGATGTTATTTTGGGCATAGACTGGTTGTCACCCTATCATTCTATTCTTGATTGTTAGAGTGGAGGGGTACTTTAGATTATGTTCCTAGCAGGGTTATCTCATTCCTAAAGGCTCAGCGGATGGTTGAGAAGGGGTGTGATGCGTATCTAGCATATGCGAGAGATGTCAGTGTTGATACTTCTACCAGTGAGTTAGTTTCGGAAGTGAAGGATTATCCAGATGTATTCCCGATGGATCTTCCGGGCATGCCGCCCGACATGGATATCGACTTTGGTATTGAATTGTTACTGGGCACTCAACCCATTTCTATTCCTCCATATCGTATGGCCCCATCAGAGTTGAATGAGTAAAAGGAGCACTTGCAGAAGTTGTTGGATAAATGTTTCATTCGACCTAGTGTATCACCTTGGGGTGCTCCAGTTTTGTTTGTAAAAAAGAAGGATGGTTCTATGCGCATGTGCATTGATTATCGCCAGTTGAACAACATTACAATGAAGAACAGGTATCTATTGCCATGTATTGATGACCTATTTGATCAGCTACAGGATTCCAGAGTGTTCTCCAATATTGACTTGCGTTCAGGCTATCATCAGTTGAAGATTCGGGAGCCAGATATCCCGAAGACTGCCTTCAGGACTTGGTATGGTCATTACGAGTTTCTTGTGATGTCTTTTGGGTTGACCAATGCCCCAGCAGCATTTATGCACTTGATAAACAGTGTATTTCGGCATTATCTTGACTCATTCGTCATTGTATTTATTGACAACATTCTGGTGTACTCCCAGAGCCGCGAGGATCATGAGGAGCACCTGAGGACTGTGCTTTAGACTTTGAGAGAAAAGAAGTTATATGCAAAAATTTTAAAGTGTGAATTCTGGATCGATTCGGTGGCATTTTTGGGTTATGTAGTTTCGAGTGAGGGGATCAAGGTAGATTCGAAAAAGATTGAAGTAGTACAGAGTTGGCCCAAACTGTCTTCAGCAACAGAGATCTCGAGGTTCTTGGTTTGGTGGGGTATTACCGTCGATTTGTAGAGGGTTTCTCGTCTATTGCAGCTCCAATGACCATATTGACCCAGAAGGGTGCTCCATTCAGGTGGACCGAGGAGTAAGAGGAGAGCTTTCAAAAGCTCAAAACAGCTTTGACTACAGCCCAAGTGTTGGTGTTTTCTTCAGGTTCAGGGTCTTATACTGTGTATTGTGATGTGTCGCGTATTGGTCTCGGCACGGTGTTGATGCAGGACGGTAGGATGATTGCCTACGCATCTAGACAACTGAAGGTGCATGAGAAGTACTATCTTGTCCGCGACCTCGAGTTAGCAACTATTTTTTATGCCTTAAAGATCTGGTGACACTATTTGTACGGTGTCCCTTGTGAGGTTTACAGCAACCACCAGAGTCTACAACATTTGTTCAATCATAAGGATCTTAACTTGCGACAATGGAGGTGGTTAGAGTTGCTTAAGAAAACCACTAGAAGTCATGCGGTGTGATAAAGTGGGATAAAATACGGGGTGCTATTTCGGAAAAAATAATTATCAAAACTAAATGTAAAGGCTCCCGCGATGGTATAAGGAGAAGATTGTAAGTTACTTTTATAATTTGGGACTACGAGGCGGTACCTCAGTAGTGGCCCGTGTTGATCTTTCTTTATTTGCTATATTTGCCTTGGTTGTTTGTTTCCTTAAGGTGTAAATCCTTCTTTCCTTCCGTGTTGTATTAACTGTCTTGGTTCTGTATTGTTAACTTTCTGTAAATTCCTTATTTGTTTCATTTCCCTTGTCATTATCATTATATCTTTCATCTTGTTTCTTATTATCACCAGTAGGGCCTTGACCTGAACTCCTCACTACTCTACCGATGTTAGGCTTGGCACTTACTAGGTACTATTGTGGTGCACTCATACTACGCTTCTGCACATCTTTTTGTGCAGATTCAGGTACTTCCTATCAGTCCCGACATTAGTGAGCTGATGTAGCTTTGGAGACTTCAAGGTACACTTGCCCGCGTCCGCAGGCCTTAGAGTCCCCTTCTTTCTTGTTTTTCCTTACTTCATTACACTATTATAGACAGTGATGTATAGGATAGTTCGGCACTGTTACTTAGAGCTTGTGACTTATATTTCACCATGTTTTGGGAGTTGTACATATTGAGTTATAGATCTTATTTATTTAGTTGCTGTAGTTTTGAGATTTTAAGTTTTTATTTCAATTATTTTGCATGTTGTTAGGCTTACCTAGTCTTAGAGACTAGGTGTTGTCACGACATCCTACGGAGGGAACTTGGGGTCGTGACAGCTTTCGACACATTTTTCAATAATTTGAAGTCCATTCCCCGTCCCTGTCTCATTTTCCATCTATGAAAACAAAATAATTCAAAGTAAAATAAGACATGAAAGAACAGAAGATGAAAGCGACATAAAAGACAAAACATAAAGCCAAATCGATACATACACCCAAAAATTGGAAAAAGACACAGCATGAAAGTTAAAAAAAAAAGATACAAAAATAAAAGAGAACAAACACCTCTGTTTTTATTTCTTCCGTGAAATAAAAGGTGAAAAACACCACCTTTAAGATCTAAGAAAGAAGGAGAAAGCAACCATGGAACAGATAATAATTAATAGTTAGAGAGAGACGTTAGTCTTACCGTCAATTTGGGCTGTGTGTCGTCTAGTCGTGATTGGAAATGGGAATCGAACAGAGAGTTGGAGTCTTGGAGAAGAGAGGTGAAACAGCGAAGTGCGAGAGAGAGAGTATCGATATAACCTAAGTGGCTAAGTCTGAAAAATGAAATAAGAAAGAAGACCTAACCCTAATATTTTAGTCTAGTATTTATATAGGTCCATATAATTTCAGATTTCTGGTCGGATTAGATTAAAACTATACCAATCCGATTCCAATCTGGATATCCGAACTTTTAAAAAATATAATCCATATCCAATCCAATTATCCAAAATTCGAAAATCCAAAAATCCGAATAGAGTGGATCGGTTCGGATTTTCAAATATCCGATCCAAATGCACAACCCTAATATAGTATATTCAGCTTGGGCCTTGTACATGTTTTTCTTATTAACATCATTGTTGTTGTTCTCATATTCATGCTCTAACCTACATATCTCCAACTCCATTTGTTTCACTGAAGCGAAGACATCTCCGATGGACTCTTTGGACCATTTGCTAAGACCTCTGGCTACAGCTTTCAGCTTTTGTTATAGGATCCATTGTTCATTTCCCTGTACCTCATTATTCTATATGCTTTCAATTAAGGAAATATAGTCACTCTTCTTTATCTAGAAATTAAGGAACTTAAAGTATTTGATAGCTTCAGTATTCTCATTTCCAAACTTGAAAGTGATGAGACTGTGGTCTGACCCTGGTTTAGCATGATGGTCAACTCTATTGATTTGGAAGACCTCAACCCAATCCTCATTAATAAATAACCTGCCCAGTCTTGTGCCGATTCTTCTTCTTTTTCTGCTGCCATTGCACCATGTAAAAAGATTCCCTGTGTAGCCTAGATCAGACATTCCACAGTCATCCATGCAGGTAATAAAGTCAGTACTTTTACTAAGAGTGTGAGGTATGCTTCATTTCTTCTCCTCTACATCCATAATTGAGTTAAAGTCTCCAAGGATGGTCCATGGACCATTAACTCTGTTTCTCATGGTTCTCAATTTATTTCACAATTTCCTTCGTTTCACTACTTTGTTCCTAGCATACACTATTGTGATCCATTAGGTATGTTCACTACTATTGATCTTCAAAGTAATCTATTGTCTACAACTGTCGATGACATCACAGTCTAACTCACTACTTCAAAACCACCATAGCTTACTACATTTGTTAGTAACTGCTTGATCAAATCCTAGGTACCTTCTAAAATATTCTAACTTATCAGAAAAGAAGAAAAGTTCCTGGAGAATGACCATATGAGCCTTATTAATTCTGATTAGTTTGGCTAATCTTTCACTCGCACCCTTCAAAATCATACCCCTAATATTCCAATTAATTATGTTAATCATTAGGAAAGATTAGGGATTTGTAAGTTGCCTTATTTATTTATTGGTATTGGAGGTTTTGGGATTACCTCCTTTACCTTTGTGATTCCTTTCTTGTGCCATCTGGGTGAAAGGCCTTGTCTTTGTATTACCTCCCTTGTTTCTTTGGCCACATGATCGTCAGGTTTCTTTGGAGCAGGTGCAAAAGCCTCAGCTAAACTATCTGCAACCTGTTCGTCTTCATCCTCACTTCCTCATATAGAGTTGTCAGCTACTTCCTCCTCAGTGGAGGCCTCCTGTGAATGTTCATTATTAGTGTCCCCTGATTCGTAGACTGAGTTGTTGTCTATGTCTGGGCCATGCTTATTGTTCAATTCCCCTAGTATCTGTTCAAGTGTTCCCAAGTTAATTATAATTTGTCCTCCTTTGTTTTGTATGCAAGTCGTATCGGCAGTGATTGGAGACAACATATGATGATTCGAGCTATCACTACTACTTTCGTGATTATTGGTTTTAGCTTCCCGTTGAGCCTCGATCTTTTGACTATTGCCAATCATAGTTTCTCTTTCTCTATTCTCAGTGTTGATGTTTCCTTCCTTTTGTACAACTTCCATGATTTTCTCCTCTATTTCCCTGGTTTTTGTTTGGTCCAAAGTCTGTTTTTAAACTTCCAACATTGGGTAGTCGACTTCTTTGTTTTCTTTTTCTTGTTTCTGTTGTTATTCTTGATTGGATGAGTCCTTTTTCCCTAGTTAGTAATATTTCTATAAGAGTTTCCTACAAGTGTGTCTTTGGAGGGTTCTTTTGCTTGAGAATTTCTATTTTTTAGAGTTGTTGGAGCATGTGGAGATTGCAATTGTTCTCTCTTCTTGTCTGCTTGCTTGCCGTTGGTGTTAGCATTTGAGCTCTCTGCATGGAAGGCTTTCTTTTTCTTGTTCCTATTGTTTCTAACTTGAGTAAATCCATCATCTTTTTGGTTCTCATTGTGTTTTTGTGCCTCCGCTTTATTGGCCTTATTTCCTGCATCTCCAGAGTTGTGATTCCTTGCTCGGTCTTCATTTTTCTCGACATTTTAATTGTCCCTGTCAGCTCTAGCTTGTTTCCTTTTTCTTGCCTTAACCTAGCACCTTTCAAAATCATGACCCTGCAATTTGCATGTTTACAGAAAGCCGGAACTCCCTCGTACTTTAATTTTTTATCTCTACCCTTCAGACCTGGAGTATCTCCTTCAATACCCACGAAGACAGAATCCGGTAGAGGTTTCATCAAGTCCACTTCCACCCTAACTTTAGCCATGTGGGGTTTGGTTCACGCAATGGTTTCTATGTCCTTCTTCATTAGAGTGCCAATTTGTTCTAATACTTGTCTTAAATAGTCCCATTTAAATACATGAATTTGGCAATAGAACCCATATAGGGGCCAGAGACGTTTCTTCATTGTGGTCGAAATCGGGGGACCATTTGAACATTTTTCACTCTGTACTTCTCGTCCTTTAAATGAGGAATGTAATTTTTACTTTTTGACACAATAAATTCAAAAATATAGGCACTCTCATACTCACTCTTTGACTCCCTCATAGACTCAGATGGCTTGATTACTATCTTACCATCTAAATACAATGTGAAAAAATGATTGGAATGAGGTCTAATGCGCCCTAACTCATGAATTGTACTACTATTTACATCCCCATATATACCCACACTCAAGTCTCCCAAAGTGAAATGGGAGTTTGAAGGAGATAATAACACTAAATACTTCCACAACACTATCAGACAGAGGAGAAAGAGATCTTATCTACATAGAATAAAAAATGAAGAAGGTAACTGGGTTCAGGGGAATAAACATATATCTGAAGTTATTGTTCAGTACTTCAGTAACCTATTTACCCAACCTATCCGAAGAACTGACTACAGGATTTCGAACAACCTTCAGAGTCTTATTACTGCAGAAGATAACTCTTTCCTGGTTGTTTTGCCTTCTGTTGAAGAAGTAAAAGATGCAGTCATGGCTCTAAATCCTAACAGTGCAATTAGTTTTGATGGGTTTAATGGATGTTTTTATCAATCCTGTTGGAGCATAATAGCTGCAGATGTTGCAAATATGGTTCAAGATTTCTTTAGGTCCAAAAGAATGACTAAGTTTTATACCAGCACCTACTTGGTACTAATTTCAAAAGTAGAAGCCCCTAGTTCTTTCTCCCATCTAGGACCTATCAGTCTAAGTAATTTCTCTAATAAAATAGTGTCTAAAATTATCACCATCAGATTATCCACTATGCTTCCTAAAATCATTTCAGAAAATCAATCAGGTTTTATGAAAGGCAGACTAATAACCGAGAACATCCTGTTAACTCAGGAAATCGTCAAGGATATTAGCAAAAGGAATACGGGAGGCAATATGGTGATCAAATTAGATATGACAAAGGCATATGATAAGATATCCTGAAATTTCCTAACAACCACCATGAGAAAGTTGAGATTTTTAGAAGACTTCATTAACCTTATATACATGCTAGTGACATATGCTTGGTACTCAATTCTAATCGATGGCTCTAGACACGGTTTCTTCCACTCTACTAGGGGCCTAAATTAGGGTGATCCACTCTCACCATATCTCTTTGTCATAGCCGCTGAAGCTCTTTCAAGTTATCTTAATTGCCTACATGAAAAGGAAGTTTATGTGAGTTTTTCTATGAGTAAGAAAGGTCCTCAAGTTAACCATCTTTGCTATGCTGATGATAGTCATCTTTTCCTCTTGTCAAAAGAGGTCAATGAAAATGATTATGAAAAAGTTGCAACAATATGAACAGGCCTCAGGCCAGGAAATTAGCAAGGAAAAAAGTTTCTTTCTCACCCCTACTCACACCTCTCAATCTATAAGGGATAGAATTCAGAGAGTGACGGGTATGCTTATCTTTGTGCCCCCACCAAAAGAGCATAGCAGAAAACTTGAAGCCAAATTAGGGGCTCACTTCATAAGTTCGAGATGGAAGCACAAAGTGGTTCACATCGTACCACGACGTTAAAGTAGGTGTTTGTTGGGCGGCAACCCAGCCTTACTGTTTTTTTTTGGTTGTTTCTATTTTTTTTATTATATTATTTTTGTAGAATTTGTTTTTGTTTTGTAGGATTATGACAGGAAGCAAGGCCATAAGATGCGCAAAAGCAAGCCAGATGATTGGAACTAGTATGAGGTACCCACACAAAGGAGCATTCTTGGGATAAGTCTGAGTACCCTGTGAGCTGCTATTGCTTCGATCATTCACCTTTCAAGGAGTTTTTTTTTCCACCCTTGTTATTTTTGCTTTATTTGTACATTGGGGACACTGTACTCTTTTAAGTGTGGGGTAAAAGATTCTCTGTGGTTTGTATAGTATTATATTAGTATATTGTTTTGTTTCTTATCTTTTTATTGTTAGCTAGCTTCTTATTTTTAATTGCATAGGTAGTAGAATTAATGGTGTAGTATAGTAGTAATAGTTTTAGTTGCTTAATTTAAAAATTAAAAAATAATAAAAACAAAAAATTGAAAAAAAATTGAAAAATAATTTCGGTGTTTCCTCAACGATGGATTTACTAGGCAGTTTTCTTGAGGGATTAAAGTCTAACCAAAATACAGAAACATGTCCTTTTATTTTCTAGGTAGTAATAATCCCTTGTGATTTTTCTTTGTGCCTCAGTTGTTTTTTACGGGATGTAACTTGAATCGGTAGTAGTTTTTATTTTTGGAGTAGAATTTTGGGAATAAAAAGGAGGAAGAATAATGAACCTAGGCGCCCTTAACTTGTTTGATAGTAGCATATTTAGGCTTTGGCATGTGTAGAATCTTCCCTATATTTTAAAATTGTTCATGATGCCATGTTTATTTGGATAACATGTTATTGATGCCTATGTTTTGTATTCTGGACTTATATTCACTTTGTTCTTAATACTTAATATCTTGTGGCTCCGTAATTACTTGCATCAATTTGAGAGTCGGAATGAGACCATCCTTTATGAGTCATGTGCCATGTGTGGTGAGATTTTTGTAGAGTCCATATCACTGTACTTGTGTCTAGAACTTGCCCGGTATGTGAGTTGAAGCGAAATTTTAGGTGATGCTCAGTTTGAAAAATGACTTTAGGCCTTTTTTTATCTTTTCGAGCTTTAATATTTATCATAAATATAAATCTATCCTTAGTTAACTCTTTTGAGCCTATAGACTTTTATTTGGCACCCACATTACAATACTATTTCTTTTTTATTTTTAATTGACATTGTTTTGATCATTTTACCTCTTAAAGCACTTAACTTGAAAAATGAATGCTAGAAGAAGTAAGGAGGAAACTTGGATGGCTTTTGAATATAACCAATAGAAAAAAGAAAGATGCACTTGTGTTGCAAGAGATACACCACTAGCGGAAATTGCAAAAGAAAAAAAATCTAAAATAATATGTCTAGATAAATAAGTACATCTTGTCCTAGCTAGTGGGGTATGAATTAAGGTAGTACTTAAAGAAAAAGAAAATATTTTTGGGGGTGATCTTGTTTGTGAAATTGAAGTTGAATTGATAAAATTTGCGCTTAAAGTTAATTTTGTGATGTATTAAAGTGGTTAGGATGGTTAGTCACTATTCTTAAATATATCATACCCGTCCCTTAGCCCACATTACAACCATGAAAAAGTCCTAATTGATTTTAGATCGAGCGAGCCTACCCTACATTAGTAGAGATTTACATTAAGGGCAAACATATGGTACCATTGCATGCATGTGGCTTCTTTGTGAGAGTGAGAGATTTCTTTGATATATATGAGTCCTTAAACTATATTTGATCATGAGATTCGAATATGGGGGTTCAATTTACTCTCTTGTTCTTATTGTGAGGGCACATGGTTTTACGAGGGATATGTAACATTATTAGACTTCTCTACAATATTGGGTATTCAAGTCATGAGTGCATGGTGACATTGAGTCGGTTTTTTGAGGCTAGAATTGTTATGAGCATGTTGTCTTTGTTTGAATACTTTTGAAGTTTGGCATAAGAAAAAGGGAAGTATGTTTTGAATGTATATGTTAAGCTTAATGTTGCTATCAACCATAGTCAATTGTGTAGTGTGCTTCGAAAGTGTTAAGTATAAAGTGCTCGATGATAGTGTAAATTGTTGGTTCACTCGAGGATAAGCAATGTTTAAGTGAGGGGTGGTAATGTTCGGCCAAAAAATGCATATATTTAACTATTATTGCTTCATGTTCTAGTATTTTTAATAGTCTTTTGAATATTAATTATATTATTTTATACTTAATAGTATATTATAAATGTGTAGGAATAAAGCGGTGTAAAAATAAAGAGATTTGGAGAAAAATTAAATAGAATGCGGAAGAAAAAGAAAGGAAAATAAATAATTAAATAGAAAAAGACAAACACCAAAAGGTGTCCCCCCCAAGTGTAAGACAAAGAAAAGGAAAATGCAATTCAAAGAGTGAAAATCGCAAAACGTACTGGGATATTTCGGCCCGAGACAAAGTTATTTCGGTCCTACACGACCCAACTCGTATAAAAGGGGTTCTAAACCTAATTTGGAGGGGATCGAACATATTTTTGAGAGGAGAACACACAACTTTTGACTAAGGGAGAGCACAGAGCTGCCGTGGAGCGAGGCCGGATTTTATCTTTTCTTCCACCAAACTTAGTAATTTTTATGTTTTTTGTATGATTTGTTGTTTGGCTACCATATCTATGTGGAGCTAAACTTCACGTTCTAGAGTTGTGATTCTTTCATGACTATTGTTATTCAAATATTGATTTTGATTTCTTGATTTATTGTATTAGTTTATTTATTCAATCTTGCGCTTAATTATTTAATTGTTTGATCACCAATTGAATACTATCTACGAATCTAGAGTTGAACTCGAAAGTGAAATTCTAGATTGCACATAGGATTGAGTAGAGCAATTTCTTAAACCTGGGCATCGGGAAATAGATTCGCGGTTAGGATAGATATATGCTAATTGCCTTGCTTGGATATTATATGGGAATTACAATGCATTCTTGTTGACTCTAACTCTATAGACATATACGAGTTAGGTTAGCCTGAATAGGCGAGTAAGAACTCGATAGATTCTTATGAGCAATATTAACCAAGTCAACCAATAAATCAGATAAATTAATTAGTCAATTTAATTGAAGAATACAATAGGATTGTTAGATAACCCAGGACTCTAGATCGTTTTCATCACATTGATAATATAAAAATCTGTTCTTCCTCTCTTTAAAGTTTATTAGTTATTTTCTTTTTAGTTTAATTAGCTTAGTAACATCACTTTTGGGGAGAATCCTTGTTTAGATAATTCGGACTGTCTGATTTAGTTAATAATTGATAACAAGTCCTCGTGGATTCGACACTCTATCTTATTACTTTATTACTTGCTGACCGCGCATATACTTGTGTACGCGTTTGGCCGCAACAAATTTTTGTCTCCGGTAAAAACTAGTACATATTTTATTAAAGCCGTGAATGACCAATAATTAAGAAGGCGAACCAATGTGCCCATATATACGAGATCAGGCAATAATCAAGTAGATTAGCTTGACTCAGTTTAATTTGGAGAACAGCGATTAGGAAGTTGCTACTTATCCAACTGATAAAATCCCATAATAGGGATGTCCTGATAATCAAACAGGATAGAGGAATCTTGAAGGCAGCCATCTGCCACTTGATTTGCTTCTCTAAATCAGTGATTTACCTCAAAATTTTGGTTTGAGATTAAAATCTTTGCGGTGTCCTCCATAAATGCTTTGAGTTTGCAATTAACTGCTGTGTAATTAAGCATATTTGCCAATACGAGGGAGTCCAATTCTAGTTCAATTACTGTGTTATTTGTATTTTATATATACATGTGATACATTTCTTGTAATTCTCATCCATTTCACATGGTTCATTTGTAGTACAAATACAAATTAACTGTTGATACAAGCTAAGATATTTTATTTTGCTTAATGCCTTCCACTCGGGCATTACGTTGTTTCTCTTATTACATGACTGTCTCATCTCTAAGTGCAACCACCTGATGTAGATGAGTTCTTTTTTCTTTTTTTCTTTTTTCTTTTATATCATTTCTGCTGGCCATTGTCTGGGTACAAGGAATTCCCCCTGTTCCTGCAATCAACATTACTTACTATACGACGTTTTTTGGACATTAATTAAGAAGAGAGACTCGTACTTAAATAAGCTATACCCCATAAATTAATTTGCCAATCTTGTATATTGACAGTACAAGGTCTGTCCATTTTTAGTTTCTTAACACTGAGGGCAGCAAAGATTTCCCTTGTTAAAATCGTTCTATTTAATATTTTTTCTTGCCAATTCCCGTGTGATCTTCCTTGCAAAGGTTTACTAATCTGCCCAAACCAATATTGCTTATTATTGCATGCATGCAACTTATAGAGTACAGAAAATTGCAGAGGGAAATTTTTAGATTTCTTTGCTGCAATTCTTTTGCCTTCACGATATATCATCTTCCCACCACAAGGTAAGAAGAGGGAAATTTTTAGATTTCAAATGGTAATTAGAATGAGCAATCAAGGGGCGTAGCCACCACCGTGTCCACCACCTTCACCACCTCCAGCGTAGGCTCCACCTCCTACCGCACCACTACCGCCACCACCGCCTCCATATGCTCCTCCTGCACCACCACCGGCTCCTCCTCCACTACCGTATCCATCAGCTGCTGCTCCCCCTGCTCCTCCAGCATAAGCACCACCGCCGCCACCTCCATGCCCACCTCCACCACCATATCCACCTCCTGGTGCCCCACCAGCACCAAAGCCGCCACCACTGCCTCCTCCTACGCCTTCAGCATATCCACCACCATGTGCTCCACCTGCAGCTGCTCCGCCACCACCATTGCCTCCACCACCTCCAGCACCATAACCACCACCAGGTGCTCCTCCAACACCATATCCGCTACCACCACCTTCACCACCACCACTTGCATGTCCAGCATCGTGTCCTCCACCAGCATAGCCACCTCCTGCTCCACTTCCACCACCACCTCCTCCAGCATATCCAGCACCATGCTCTCCTCCAGCTGCATAACCAGAACCACCACCGGCTCCGCCTCCACTGCCACCTCCGCTGGCATAACCATGGTCACCTGCAGCTCCATATCCACCACCTCCACCGGAACCTCCTCCACCGCCAACTGCATAGCCTCCACCAGCAACACCACCACCAGCGCCACCACCAATTCCATGACCTGCACCATAGGCGGCTACCTCACCCCCAACACCTACATGATCATAAGTGAGGAGGGTTTTAGCAGCTGAACATATTCCTATACCCAATAACAGAAAGAAAACAATGTTAATAAGTGTAAGCTTCGCCATTGAATGTTGTTGAATGCCACAAAAACGACTTGGGATAGAATGCAAGAATCGGAGGCTATTTATAGATGCAGAAACGCGTCTATATGCACAAATCACATGCAAAAGAACAAAAGAAAACTCCTTTTGTCCCTACAATTAAGTGGTCCACTTCACTAACATCCTCAAAGAGTTGACATCATTTCGTCTTAATTCAATCTCTTCTCCAAGTAGACCAGCTAGTGTGCTTGTGCTGTCTCCCATATTCGTTAAGTATACAGTATAAATATTTCTTAGTACCATACTTTTCTTAATTCTTTATTTTTGATACATCTTGTAGTTGGAAGCCCGACTCATTCATGAATTCCTCCCAAACTAATTATATATTTTAGTTCCACTTAATCGAAACGGTTCTTTATGTTTAATATACTTTATTTTGTGTCACGTTCTCTAATTTTGAATTGGAAAAATGTGATGCGTCATTGAATTAGGCCGATTAAGTTTAGAGTTCTTATTCAACCGGTGCTTGCTAATTTTTGAGCTTTTATGAATTTAACTTATATGCACTTGTGGTAAAAATATATTACCCAATGTTTACACTAAATTAATTGATGTATGATACATTATTTGTTCAATCATTCGATATTCGAAGTTGACTGGTCCGACTAGTTCGGATTTGCGATGGCAGACACACTATGGGGTTTTTTGTTTTTTTTAATTTAAACCATTCACCCAAGTTTTCATCTCCTGTGGTATTGGGGGATTTGGCATTGACCCCTACCCTGTTTATCTATTAGCAAAATAGTACAAAGGAGGGGGACATTTAAACCAAAACCTCCCATTAGAGCTATGCCAACATATACATTAATGGCTAGGCCTTACTTATGTCTAGTGCTCGCACACGCAAAAGTATAATAAAGAGCTACTATGAGAGGATGTGAGTTCAGCACAATAATAGCTCTTCCTTTAACATTTAGGGAGGCTCAAAGATCCATCCAGAGTGTTTTCTTGGCCTTTTTCTGAAATTTGGGACCTGCATTCTATCCATAGTGATAGCTCTTTTAGCCTCAATATGTATATCATTTTCATTGAGGAAAATAACATTCTCACTGAGTATAGTAGCTTGTTTGGATACAGCGTCGGCCACTTCATTCCCTTCTCTGTAACGGTGCTTGATCTTGATACCATGTTGTTGCACCTTTTGTTGTATTAACATAATATCTTCTTTAAGTCTCCATGGGATATTGTATGTCCCTAAAATCATGTTGACTATTAGAAGAGAGTCTAATTCCAGACTGAGTTTTTGACAATATGGTCACAACACCAAAGTATACCAAACAGAGCCGCCTGCACTTCAGAATAGTTGTTAGTTAAGAAATGCACTGGTGAGGAGAAGGCCTTCACCATGTGTCCATTTCTCTTCTTAACAACACCATCAGCGGCTGCTCTACCTAAGTTTGCGATGAAACTGCCATCTGTGTTAATTTTTCACTGATTGTTATCCAGTGATTCCCACAGAACCATGACACTCCTCAATCTTTTTTTGTAGTCTTCCACTACCTTGCAAACTATATTCCATGTCAAATCCCAATTCATTTGACTGTATTTCTGGCCCATGGAAACTTTAACCTGAAAAGGAACCTGTTGACATATTCTAAAAACAGATATAGCCTTCTTACCATATTTCTTACCACATCTGGCCTTCCATATTTTCCAGCATCTTATATAAGCTGGGGTAATTTGCAGTAGAAACTTTTGGACAATATATTTTGCTTGGTTGGAAGTGGAGGGTGCTCACCACTAGAGCAACTCACTCTTGTCTAAGACAAGCAAAAAAAAAAGAAAAAAAAATGTCTTAGACAAGAGTGAGTTGCTCTAGTGGTGAGCACCCTCCAATTCCAACCAAGAGGTTGTGAGTTCGAGTCACCCCAAGAGTAAGGTGGGCAGTTCTTGGAGGGAGGGAGCCGAGGGTCTATCGAAAACAGCCTCTCTACCCTAGGGTAGGGGTAAGGTCTGCGTACAAACTACCCTCCTCATACCCCACTAGTGGGATTATACTGGGTTGTTGTTGTTATTTTTTATTTGTCTACTCCACCATTGATTCAGGATGCATAAAGTGTTCCTTCTCGTGGTCTGGAATCCCAGTGGAGTCGACATGTATTCCATACCTTTTTTGTTGTATTGCTATTGGCAAATACATGGTCCATGGTTTCTTTTTCTAGAACCCTGCAACAATATCTAGAAATAATGTTAGTACCAAACTTTAGAACAATCTCATCCAGTGGTAACCTGCCATTCAAGAGTCTCCATGTTGCAAAGGAGATTTTAAAAGGTATATAATTATTCTAGATTTTGGCTAGTTGGGGTGAGATCTCTCTTCTTTTCCCGAGTAGTTGATATGCATAATCTCATCTAAAACTCTCTGCGGCAGAGTATCATGGAAAAGTTCAATGTTCCAGCCATGGTTGTTGAAGAACTCCTTAACTTTGGTGTTTCCCGGTTTATAATGTAGGCTGACATATGTTTTGATGATACCCGAGGGAATCCACCTGTCCCACCTAAACATGCTATTGCCCTTGTTGATCTTCCAAAGAATTTTAGGCTCCATCTTGTCTCTAGTATCCATTAAGCTTCTCCAAGAGTTAGAGTCTTTGGGGTCTAGTCGTTTTGACATGGGGTTAGATATTTGGTAGTACTTAGCTTTGAAGAATTTTGTCCACAAGTTGTCGTCCACCATATTTTTGCTGCGAACGAGTTGCATATATCCTGTTACTTTTCAAAACTAACTCCTCCCTCATCGGTAGGATAACTCATATTATCCCAGGAGCACCAATGATAGCTCTTCTTTCCTGCTTTTTTACCCTAGAAGAAATTTGATAAGTACATTTCAATCTGCCTGATAATGGTCTTGGGAGGCACCATAACTACAAACAGGTAGAGAGTTTGAGACTGAAGTACGTGTTTGGTAATGACTGTTTTCCCACCAAATGATATGAGCTTCCTTTGCCAGTCTCCAACTTTATTTAGCACTTTTGTGGTTAGATATATCAAATCTTCTTTCTGCCTATATAGATAGTGCATCTAAGATAAGTGAAGGGGAATTGCATATGCTTAAATTATGTCCATTTTCGGAGTCTTCTAATAACTCTTTTATTAGCTCTGCTATCTCCATATTTATACTTCAGAAATTTATTTTCCTTGTTGATATCTTGACCAGATGCGTCCTGGTAATCATCTAGAGTATACATTAGCAACTTCACTGATTTCTGTCACCAGAAGTGAAAAGAATTAGATCATTAGCATAACTTATGTGGTTTATCTTGGGTCCTTTGGGATTCAAGAGAAACCAATAAATTGGTTGTTCTCATTGAGTCTGTTAAGGGCCCTGTCTAAAGCCTCTGCAGCTAGAATAAAAAGAAAGGGGGAAATTAAAGAGGATTTCCCTGTTTCAATCTTTTTGTTGATTTAAAGAAGCCATGTCTTGTTTCATTAATTAATATGAAATACCAATTCTCAGAAATTAGTCTTTGTATAGTGTCAATGATTGCTTCTGAGAAATTCATTTTTCTTAGCACAACCATAAGAAAACTCCAAGAAAGCTTGTCGTAAGCTTTTGACATGTCAAGCTTAATAACAATGTTGCCTCCCTGGTTATTTTTCTTTATATCATGGACAAGTTCCTGGGCTAGAAGGATGTTTTCAGTGATTAGCCTACCTTTAAAAAAGCCTGATTGATTATCAAAGATCAATTTCGGAAGAATATTAGCTATCCTAGTACTGATAATTTTGGAAATGATCTTATTTGACACATTACAAAGACTAATGGGTCTTATTTGTGACGTAGATGAGGGGGAGAGGACTTTAGGGATGAGGACCAGGTTAGTATGGGTGTAGTATCTGGTAAGATTATAACCATTAAAGAAATTTTGAACAAACTTGCAAACCTCTCTTTTGATAATGTCCCAAGATGCTTCGTAAAAGTGAACATTGAACACATCTGGACCTGCAGAGTTGTTGGGGTCAATAAAGAATACTGCATTTTTTATCTCTCTTCATCAAGAATATCATTCGGAGATAGTTTTCATCATCTGTAACCATTGGCTCAGTACAATCAAGAATGGACACATTGTTATCGCTATAAGTGTGGGTTAATAGATTACTGGAGTGATCAATAATAGCATTTGCAATAGCTTCATTGCCCTTAATCCATGCTCCTTGATTATTCGTGATTCTATAGATGTGTGCTCTTCTCCTTTTTTCCTTGATCACACTGTGAAAATATTTGGAATTAGAATCACCTTCTTCGTCCCATTTGAATCTGGATTTTTGCCAGAGGATAGACTCTTGCATCTTCAGCCATCTAGTATAGGGATGTGCATCGGTTGAATCGGATCAGATTTAGCATATTTCTGATTGAAAGTTCTGATTTTGGATTCTACAATATACAGTCCGAATTAGCATTGGATTCGATCGGATTTTAAAGTTTAGAGCGGGTAAATATTTTAGATTTTCGGATCGAATTGTACACATTATTAAGGCTTATTGCTAATCTAATAAGTTAGTGAACTTTGTAGTTAATGTCTCCAGTGGACTTAGAAACTGTTGCTAATCTAAGATTCTAATAAGCTACTGCATCTAAAGAATGCTTGATTGGAAGAGAGTGATAAACTACTTTATATTTAAAAGATAAAAGACCTGAAACAGGATATAACACAAGGCGATATTAAAATTTAAAAGCACAGTTATTCTCTTGTGATTGATTCCCAAAGGGAAATATATTGAGTGAATATGATGAAAACACAATCTGAATTAACAAACAATATTAAGTAATTGTCTTTCATTATAATAAATAAAACACAATCTTCATAGTAAAATAAATCAAACCAAAATCTCCAACTCTAATAAACTGAATCATAAACAATAATTCTTTAACACCACCACTTTATTTTCAAATATCTTGGTTGTCCTATATATTGTAGAAGGAAGAAGATTAATTTCTTTGCAGACATGGCTACTGTAACGACCCGGTCGCTCGTTTTGAGTATTACAACCTTGCTTCCCCCTTTACTGCTCAAATTGTACTTTACAGTTGTTGTGTAAATTATCGGGGTAAATGGTTCGGGTCCGATGAGGTTTTGGAATGAATTGGAATACTTAGTTTCAAGGTTTAAAGATTAAGTTAAAATAGTGACCAGATGTCGACTTATGTATAAAAGACCCCGGAATAGAGTTTTGATGATTCCAATAGATCCGTATGGTGATTTTGGACTTGGGAGCGTGTCCGAATTTTTTTTTGAAAATACGTAGTGGAATTTGGCTTGAAATGCCGAAAGTTAAATTTTTGGGAAGTTTGACCGGGGGTTGACTTTTTGATAACAGGGTCAGAATCCGATTTTGGAAATTTGAACAGGTCCGTAATATGAAATGTGACTTGTGTGCAAAATTTGAAGTCAATTAGACGTGATTGGATAGGTTTCGGCATCGTTTGTAGAATTTCAAAATTTTAAAATTTATTAGGCTTGAATTCGTATGTAGTTCGTATTTTGAGGTTGTTTGATGTGATTTGAGGCCTCGAGTAGGTCCGTGGTGTGTTTTAGGACTTGTTGGTGTATTTGGACGGGGTCCCGAGTGGCTCGGGTGAGTTTCGGATGGTTGACGGATCAAATTCAACTTGAAACATTTCTGGAACTGGTGCCTACTGGTGTGATCGCACCTGCGAAGCTTTTGATCGTAGGTGCGAAGCCGCACGTGCGCGAGATTAGTTGCAGAAGCGGCCAAGAGTGGGACTGGGCAGTGCAAGGAATTTTCCGCATCTGCAAGGCCACAGGTGCGAAGGTGTTGGTGCAGATGCGGGACTGGGGCTGGCCTAGGGCGAACGTAGGTGCAAAGGGTTTGCGTATCTGCGAGCCCGCAGATGCGAGGTTTTGAGAGGCTGGCATTGTTTGCAGGCGCGCAATTTGTTCCGCAAAAGCGGATGCACAGGTGCGAGCCCAGGCACCGCAGCTACGGAAATGCTTGGGCAGTGTTTAAAATGAGGGTTCCGAGAATTTTTCTCATTTTCGGATTTTGGAGCATGGTTTGGGCGATTTTGGAGACGAAATTTTCCACACAACTTGGGGTAAGTGTTATTAACTCCCTTGTGATTATATTCCATGAATTAATTTTCATTTTTGGTGTAAGATTATTGAATCTTCAAGAGAAATAGAAGAAAATTTCTATAATGTCACAAAATGAATTTTTCAAGTTTGAATATCGATTTGGAGTCGGATTTGAGTGAAATTAGTATGGTTGAACTTGTAATTGGATGGGTTGTCGTATTTTGTAAGTTTCGTCATATTTTGAGACGTGGTCCCCATGGGTGATTTTTGGAGCTTAATTTCAGATTTTGTTGAAAATATTAGCATTTTGATAGGGAATTAATTCCTATAAATTGTGTGGATTGAATAAAATTAATTGTGGTAGATTCGAGCCGTTCGGGAGTTGATATGCGCATAATGAGATTTTCTGGAGCATTGTTTAGCTTGCTCGACATTGGATTCGGCTTGTTCGAGGTAAGTAACTCTTCTAATCTTGGAGTTGAGGGTATGAACCCTGAATATATGTATTTTTGTGAATTGTTGGGAGGTGACGCACATGCTAGGTGACGGGCGTGTGGGCGTGCACTATAGAAATTGTGGCATAATTATTTCTGTGAAATTTTATAGTTAAATAATCTTGACATTTTCCATGCGGCTTTATGTGTTAAAGAAATTGAGCTGAAAAGTATATTAAAAATCATATTGAGGCTATGTGCCAGTATTATTGGGACCCAGAAAAGTCATATTGCTGTGAATTATTGTGTTAAAATGAAAATTCATACTCAGTTATATTCATTTTATCGCATATCATATCTCAGTCTCTGTTGTTATTTATTGATACATCATATCATCATTTTGGGCAATTTTTCATGACATTGTGAGCCCGAGAGACTGGAGAGATTGATGACTGAGTGAGGCCGAGGGCCTGATTTGTGAGGATGTTTATGGGATCGGGCTGCACGCCGCAGCATGTTGCATATTTATGGGATCGGGCTGCACGCCACAGCATATTGCATATTATTACTATCTATTACAACTGGGTAGTAGGTTGGATCAGTATAGTAATAGATATGATCGATTCTTTGGGTGCTTATGATGTGGGGGTTTTCTACAAGTGCTTTGTGGCAATACACCTGGACTTGGCGACCTGCGTGGATTGGTCGAGTTAGAGGAATTTAGTTTTAAGTGCTTGATTTTGTGCAAATGGATTCCAAAGTATTCTTGATGGTTTCTACCGATGTAGAGAACGTGTTGTGAATTGTGATATCCTCCTGGAAAGAAGCAAGAGAAAGGTTTCTAACTAAAATGGTATGTAAATTATTGGTGACTTAAAGTTGATAATAAGATTCTTGTGCTTTTCAGATGATGGCAAGATAGATGTTATGTGTTGTACGAAATCTAGATTTTCATGTACAAGGTGGCAATACAGTCTTGAAAAGAAGGTAATGAATGTTGGACAACATGGACGATTTCAAATAACTAGATGAATATTATTACTACTTGGTATTGTATGAGAAAGGGGCGGACTTCAGAAGGCGCATTGTATTTTGACTTACGGATGTATAAATTAGTATTGCGGTACTCACACGGTTGATAGAATGCTGATATTCAAATTTTGCCAAGTGGCACGGAAGAATTTTTAAAGTATTTCTCGTGGGATGATTGTGCATGAGAGAGGTGTTAGACATTCGAGCGGTGGAGATGGAATCAAATATGGTAATTCGCGTGTTCTATGGATTTGGAGAATGGGAGTTCTCAGGAGCAGATTGTTTCATGGTTATGTACTGTGAAGTTGTGGCCGGAGCTAGCCAGATGTTAGAATGTGCTATGATTCAGTCATTATGGATTTTTGGAAGAATTTTTATCTATTTGTGGGTAACCCGAGTTGATTTGGCGGTCCATTGGTAGGCCCAATTAAGATATGTATTCTACACCGAGCCGGAATGGTTGGCTCCATACTGCTATTATTGAGGGATGTGTCATTCGGTTGATGTTGAACTTATTCATGTTATCAAATTATCTATGAGTTACTCCTTTATGCTACGAGGAGTTGTGATTCATTGGTTATGTGCACAGATGGTGTTCTATTTGAGCTTTATAGTGGAATTTGAGTGTGTTGAGTATTTGGGTATTACATGATCGATAGCGTAATGGTTATGTCCTCTCAGGTTTTGTGTAGTATTTTTGTCAATTGCCTCACCGTCGTTATTAATTTGGAGCAGGGTGGCTTGGGGTATATAATATGAACCTTGTGTTAGAATCGGGTGATGGTTCTACGGTGTATGATGAATTTTCAGCGTTTCGTTGTGGCGGTACTTGTTGATCTGGCGGGGCAGTTCTCTCATTTGAGTCATTTTTCATGACTGGGTACATTTGAATGTTGCGTATTGGTGCACGGATGGTACGGGTTGTGGATCCGAATTATATTGGTGCGGCATATTTGTGGGATAGTTGTGTTTAATAAAATAAGGTCATTGGGCCTGGAATGGGTACTATCAGGTTTAATTTCAGTATATTCGGGAGTACAATATTGAAAGACGGCTCAGAAAGGGATTATGGTTCTAGTTGGGGCGAGAGAGCTCCGTGACTTGTTGATCTGGTAAGTGGTCATGAAAGTTTGCGTGTTTCTTTTATTATCAACAGTGTAATAAGATTTTGGGATGAGGTTTGGTTCGATAAGGGGTTTAATACTAGTAATTGGTTGGTTTTGGAGTTGTCACTGTGGTCAGGAATGGTGCTACGAGCATGCGAGTTGTGTAATATACTAGGTGATTATATCCGTGGTTATAGTTTTGGCTTGATACAGCTTGTTCAAATTCATAAAGTGTGTAAATGTAAGATTCGTGTCTTGGAAGAAATTCTAAAGGTTGGAAATTAAATTCCAAGGTTTATGGGCTAGAGTTAAATTAATAAATTCAGTTGGATTGTGTTGTCAAGCCTATATGGAATAGGATGACGTGGGTTCACCCCCGAGTACGTGTGTGGTGAGACAGAACAGTGATTTGATGGCTTGGAAACAACTCTTGGCACGTTCGAGGATGAACGTATATTTAAGTGGGGGAGGATGTAACGACTCGGCCGGTCATTTTGAGTATTACATCCTTGCTTCCCCCTTTACTGCTCAAATTGTACTTTATAGTTGTTGTGTGAATTGCCGGGGTAAATAGTTCGGGTCCGGTGAGGTTTTGGAATAAATTGGAATACTTAGTTCCAAGGTTTAAAGATTAAGTTAAAATAGTGACCGGATGTCGACTTATGTGTAAACGACCCCGGAATGGAGTTTTCATGATTCCAATAGCTCATTATGGTGATTTTGGTCTTAGGAGCGTGTCCGAAAAATATTTTGGAAGTACGTAGTGGAATTTGGCTTGAAATGCCGAAAGTTAAATTTTTGGGAAGTTTGACCGGGGGGTTGACTTTTCGATATCGGGGTCGGAATTCGATTCTTGAAATTTGAACAGGTCCGTAATGTGAAATGTGACTTGTGTGCAAAATTTGAAGTCAATCGGACGTGATTGGATAGATTTCGGCGTCGTTTGTAGAATTTGGAAATTTTAAAATTTATTAGGCTTGAATCCGTGTGTAGTTCGTATTTTGAGGTTGTTTGATGTGATTTGAGGCCTCGAGTAGGTCCGTGGTATATTTTAGGACTTGTTGGTGTATTTGGACGGGGTTCCGAGTGGCTCGGGTGAGTTTCGGATGGTTGACGGATCAAATTCAACTAGAAACATTTTTGGAACTGCTGCCTACTGGTGTGATCGCACCTGCGAAGCTTTTGAACGCAGGTGCGAAGCCGCATGTGCGCGAGATCAGTCACAGAAGCGGCCAAGAGTGGGACTGGGCAGTGCGAGGAATTTTCCGCATCTGCGAGGCCGCAGGTGCGAAGGTGTTGGCGCAGATGCGGACTGGGGCTGGCCTGGGCCGAACGCAGGTGCGAAGGGTTTGCGCATCTGCGAGCCAGCAGATGTGAGGTTTTGAGAGGCTGGCATTGTCCGTAGGCGCGCAAGTTATTCCGCAAATGCGTATGCACATGTGCGAGCCCAGGCACCGCAGGTGCGGAAATGACTGGGCAGTGTTTAAAACGAGGGTTCCGAGAATTTTTCTCATTTTCGGATTTTGGAGCACGGTTTGGGCGATTTTGGAGACGAAATTTTCCACACAACTTGAGGTAAGTGTTCTTAACTCCCTTGTAATTATATTCCATGAATTAATCTTCATTTTTGGTGTAAGATTATTGAATCTTCAAGAGAAATAGAAGAAAATTTCTATAATGTCACAAAATAAATATTTCAAGTTTGAATACCGATTTGGAGTCGGATTTGAGTGAAATTAGTATGGTTGAACTTGTAATTGGATGAGTTGTCATATTTTGTGAGTTTCGTCATATTTCGAGATGTGGGCCCCACGGATGATTTTTGGGGCATAATTTCGGATTTTGTGGAAAATATTAGCATTTTGATAGGGAATTAATTCCTATAAATTGTGTGGACTGAATCAAATTAATTGTGGTAGATACGAGCCGTTCGGGAGTTGATACGCGCATAATGGAGTTTTCTGGAGCATTGTTTAGCTTGCTCGACATTAGATTCTGCTTGTTCGAGGTAAGTAACTCTTTTAATCTTGGAGTTGAGGGTATGAACCCTGAATATATGTATTTTTTTGAATTGTTGGGAGCTAACGCACATGCTAGGTGATGGGCGTGTGGGCGTGCACTATAGAAATTGTGGCATAATTGTTTCTGTGGAATTTTATAGTTAAATAATCTTGGCATTTTCAATGCGGTTTTATGTGTTAAATAAATTGAACTGAAAAGCATATTAAAAATCATGTAGAGGCAATGTGCCAGTATTATTGGGATCCAAAAAGGTCATATCGCTGTGAACTATTGTGTTAAAATGAAAATTCATACTCAGTTATATTCATTTCATCGCATATCATATCTCAGTCTCTGTTGTTATTTATTGATACACCATATCATCATTTTGGGCTATTTTTCATGACATTGTGAGCCCGAGAGATTGGAGAGATTGATGACTGAGTGAGGCTGAGGGACTGATTTGTGAGGATGTTTATGGGATCGGGCTGCACGCCGCAGCATGTTGCATATTTATGGGATCGGGCTGCATGCCGCAGCATGTTTGATATCGGCCGAGGGCCTGATTGTGAGGATGAGTGTGGATCGGGGCTGCCCGCCTGTAGCATACTTTATTATTATAGCACGTAAGTTCTCCGTGCAGCACGTGAGTTGTCCGTGCAGATTATATGGCTTGGGCTGATGGAGCCCCTCCGGAATCTATACACACCCCTAGTGAGCGCAGGTACCTACTGAGTGCTAGTGCCGAGTGCTGAGTGACTGGGAGGCAAGAGTGATTGTGAGGTATGCCCGAGTGGCAAGAGTGATTGTGAAATATGCCCGAGTGGCACGAGTGACTATGAGATTTGCCCGAGGGGCTGTATATGAGTGATGTTCTGCCCGAGGGGCTGTTTATGATTTTTATCATTGTGTTGCATCGCATTGTGATGCATACATAACATACAGGCACAGAGATGTATTTTTTCTCATGTTGTACTGCATCACATCATTTATGAATTTTATACATTTTTGACAGATGGGCATAGTGATGCATTTGTTTTTACACGGGTTATCCAGAAGGAAAATGAAACATCTTATTTATTATTGAAAAGATTTTGGGAGAAATTATTGTTTTCAAACTATTCATATTTTTGGCAACTTCGGCAAACGGTTTGGGTTTTCTCTGATGTATTTGAAATGAAGAACTATTATTTTTGAAATCATGATTTGCCTGAGTATTTTATCTCTGAGTTACTTCTGGTATTATTTGCTTTATGTTGTTGTGGACTATTGGTTGTGGACCCGACCTTGGTAGTAGCTCGTCACTACTTTCAACCTACGGCTAGGTTTGTTACTTACTTAGTACATGGGGTCGGTTGTACTGATACTACACTTCTGCAAAGTGCGTGCAGATGTTGGCTGTTGTTGTTGTTGTGCTCGATGGTTGCGGGACTTGAAGATGTACCTGCGTTTCTGTTGTAGCTGCCTCTTGTTCAGGGTAGCCTTAGATTTATAAAAGTTTTGTTTATGTATTATTCAAACAGATTATGTATTTATTTCATTTCCATTTTGTATACTCTATTCTTAGAAGCTCATGATTTGAACTACCAGTTCTTGGGGGATGTATAAGATTAAGATATTTATTTACTTAAATTGCTTTTAAAAATTATTATTGGAATTGGATAATTGAAAGTTGGCTTACCTAGCGGGTTGGGTTAGGTGTCATCACGACTAGTTGAATTTTGGGTCGTGACAACTAGTAGACTTCTGCACAAAATTCAGGGATGGCAGGGTTATTATCCGTTGGAGGAAGGGCTACACTGATTAAACATGTATTACAATCCCAGTCTTTGCATATAATGGCTGCAATTTCTCCTCCAAAAACTATTCTAAAATAATTGGAAAATTAATTTGCAGATTTCTTTTGGGGGTATAATGACTCCAATAAAAAGTACCATTGGAGCGCTTGAAACAAGCTGTGTTTCCCAACTGCAGAGGGAGGTGCTGGTTTCAGAAGTTTGGAGGATATAGCCAAGACCTTTACTGCTAAAAGATGGTGGAGGTTGAGGACTCACGATAATCTATGGTCCAAATTCATGATCAATAAATTTTGCCAGAGAAGTCATCCGGTAGCCAAGAAAAAATAATGTGCTGATTCTAGTTGTTGGAGGGAGCTGATGGAGATTAGAAAGCAGGTGGAGCCTCATATCTTGTGTAAAGTCCAACAAGGAAACCTCTCCTTTTGGTGGGACAATTGGAGTGGCATGGGTCAATTAGCATAATTGCTACATATTCAAAACCCTAGCAATATTTTGGTGGAAGATTGTATTACAGGAGCATGGAATATTAAACTCCTTGAATTATTGCTTCCTACCAATATGGTTCAGCACATCAGAGAAATCAAAATTGCAAATACTCAAGGAAAGGATAAAGAAATATGGAGACTGTTTATGGTCTTTTCTCTTTCTCAACTGCCTTTGATCTTCTAAGACAAAGAGGTGGACAGCATAAAATGTGGAAGGACACTTGGATTAAACACATACCGTTCAAAATCTCATTCTCAATGTGGAGGATCTAGAAGAAAAAAATTTCAGTTGATGAAATTATCTTCAGATTTGGGCAATGTCTGGATTCTAAGTGTTCTTATTGCAGACAGCCACAAGAAGAGACTTTTGAACATGTTTTCAGTACTAGTCCTAAAGCTAGAGTAGTATGGACTTTCTTCTCCAAGGCTTTAGGTTTTCATTCAAATCCCCAAAGCCTCTATATAAAAATACTCACATGGAAGAATCAGACAATCTCAAATTTTTATATCAGGACTTTGTATCACATAGCACCAGTTTGCATCTGCTGGAAAATCTGGAAAGCTAGATGTGAAGCAAAATATGGCAGAGGATGTCCAACTATGGAGAGAATATGCAGTGAAATTCTCTTCCATCTAAAGATACACTTGAAGAAAGTTTGAGCACAAATTGATTTGAAATGAAACTGGTATACTCTTTGCAGGGAACTAGACAGTAGAAGACCTTCTTTAACTATTAAACCAGTTACATGAGAGAAACATCCAAGTAGCTATATTAAAGTTAATATAGATGGGAGCAGTAGTCCAGAAAATCAAACAATAGGTATAAGAGGCATTGTAAGGGATAGAAATGGAGACTTAATTATGTCTTTTTCTAAAAAGCTCTATTTCTACACTAACAATCAAGCAGAGATTCAGGCTGCTTTATTTGTGGTTAACTTGTGCAATCAACAGGGATATTGTAATATCATTTTGGAGTTAGACTCACTACTGTTGGTAAATATTCTAACTAACAAGAATGGAATTCCGTGATAATTGTCTCAATGGGTGGAGGAGATTAAGGATAGTTTGCAAATTCACCAATACAAAATCCAACATTGCTACAGAGAAGCAAACTTTGTAGCAGATGCTCTTACTAAAGCTGCGAATAACATGCAAAATGGAGATGCTGTTTTTTCTATAACTGGAAAGACCTTCCAAGGGATGCTAGAGGTCGCTCAAGGATGGATCAAATCTAGATGCCTAATTTTAGGATCAGGAGACAAAGGAAAGGAAATTTCTTGTAAGGTTATGTCTACGCTCAAATGTAAATAGGAACTGTTCTCCCAATTTTTTAGGAAATTTATCTTCTTTAACCTAGTTGTATTTGCACTAGGATCTCTCTTTGTTCTTAGAAATGTTACAGTACATGATGTGGAGATAACATGTATATTTTTGTCATTAAAAATATGTATAAAGTTAGGCATGCCTAACTTACTTGATGTAGATAGAGAGGTAAGGTTTTATGTCCCCCTTCTTCATGTATTCTCATTAAGGATGCTAATATACAGGTTTGGGGTTATGCCTAAACCCCCACCGTGAAGGTGAGTTTTAAATAAAAAACACAAAAAAAGTAATGTTATCTACTCTCTCATATGACTCTAGAGCGCTCTTCTAAACATTGCACTTTCAAGAAAAACATGGTCTAATGATTGGTATTCTTGTTTTAGCTCCTCGATTTGGACTAGAAGATATATTTTCAGCCTGATACAACTTATCATTAAATTGTTGGACGTTATACGTATCAAACTTTGCACTCAAATTTGCATCAGTTATGTACAGCCAAGCCAAAATTATCAATTTCATGTGCAAGATCAACTCTCTCCTTAGACCAATCATTCACTAATGTTTTTAGAAGACAACGTCGTTCCGATATTCCCTTAATCGGGAATATCCGTCTCAATACCAATCCTTACTCCCATATTCAAATTCAGATTTCCAAGAGGTCAAGCCATGACAAGCCCAAAAATATGGGCCATAAAAGTCTTCCATTAACCAAGAATCTTTATCAATAACCTTACCTCCGTATATTTCATCCCTAGATGTTATGCTGAGAGAACTAGAAACACACTAAGAGAAAAATCAAATAGTTATAAAAATAAAAATATTTACCAAAAGAAAAATAAATAAATTTTGTAAAGGTAAAAGTAAAAGTCTATTCTAAAAAAATAATTAATTTCCAAGTCCTCGGCAACAACGCCAAAAATTTGTTGCGGCCAAACGCACACGCAAGTATACGTGGTCATCAAGTAATAAAGTGATAAGATAAAGTGTCGAACCCACGAGAACTTGTTATAAACTATTAACCAAATTAGGAAGTCCTAATTATCTCAATAAGGATTCACCCCAAAAGTGATGTTACTAAGTTAATTAAACTAAAAAGAAAATATCTAATGAACTTTAAACAGAGGAAGAACAAATTTTTATATTATCAATGTAATGAAAACGATCTAGGTTCATGGGCTATCTAACAATCCTATTGTATTCTTCAATTAAATTGACTAATTAAATTTTTCTTACTCGCCTATTCAAGCTAACCTAACTCGTATATGTCTATAGAGTTAGAATCAACAAGAATGCATTCATATTTCCCGTATAATAACCAAGCAAGGCAATTAGCATATGTCTATCCTAACCGCGAATCCATTCCCCGATACCCGAGTTCAAGAACTTGCTCTACTCAATCCTATGTGCAATGTAAAATTCTCACTTTCGAGTTCAACTCTAGATTCATAGATAGTATTCAATTGGTGATCAAGCAATTAAATAATTATACGCAAGATTGAATAAATAAACTAATACGATAAATCAAGAATTCAAAATCAATATTTGGATAACAATAGTCATGAAAGAACCACAACCCTGGAACGTGAATTTTAGCTCCACATAGACATGGTAGCCAAACAACAAATCATACAAAGAAACATAAAATTTAAGTTTGATGGATAAAAAGATGAAACTCAGCCTTCACGGAAGCTCTGTGCTCTACCTTAGTCAAACATTGTGTGTTCTCCTCTCAAAAATATGTTCAATGCCCTCCAAATTAGGTTTAGAACCCCTTTTATACGAGTTAAGGCCATGTAGGGCCGAAATAACCTTGTCTCGGGCCGAAATATCCCAATACGTTTTGCGATTTTCACTCTTTGAATTGCATTTTCCTTTTATTTGTCTTACACTTGGGGGGACAAACACCAAAGGGTTCCACCCCCCCCCTCCCCCGCCCGTCTTTTCCTATTTAATTATTTTATTTTTCTTTCTTTTTCTTTAGCGTTTTATTCAATTTTGCTCCAGATCTCTTCATCTTCACACCGTTTTATTCCTACACAGTTAAAATATAATATTAAACATAAAATAATATAATTAATACTCAAAAGGTGATTAAAAGTACTAGAACATGAGGCAATAATGGTTAAATATATGTATTTTTTGGCCAGTCATCAATAGACAACAAATTAACCGAAGTTATATATAAATAATACACCTGCAAGCATCTTGCAAAACATAAAGGGAGGGGTTAAAGAATTGTAAAAAGTCCCCGCTCTTTTAAGAAATTTCTTTTAAAGTAGTCTGATTAGGTAAAATATTTTAAATTTTATGCTAACAATACAAAAATATTATACGCTATTAGATTACCTAAAAGATAATTATAGGTGACTATTCACATTATGTGGAAAATAGCAACCTGAAAAATGAAATAGGTAACTTGCAACATCTATTCGCAAACACATATCATGTATCTATTACCATCAAGGGGTGTGGTAGGCTTCACCCTTGGAGCGATCTAACTTGCTGACATCCCAATGAAGATAATCATTATTGCATAACCAATGGTATCGAGTTCAAGCACCCCATAGTATTGCACAACAAGGCATTGGAAGGAAGTTAACAAATGACTCACAAAAAATTCTCTCTCTTAAAATCTCTCTCAACGGTAACATCTTCAACAACTAAGGTGTGAACTCACACGACGCCATATGGAACCAATTCCGTCCGACCAACTGGCGCGCATCACACAACTAAAGGATCCTCCTACAGACATAAGGCCACAGGTGGGTACACCTGACCCAAAAACCTCATACTCTACTGCTGTAATTGGGACCTCCAGCTTTAGCAACACAACTACCACCAACACTATGGTTGCAAGGCAAATGACCCACAACGGCAAACCGGCAGTCATCTTCAAAGCCTCCGACTACTATGGGGTGATGGCGGAGGATTGCAAATGGACGCTGGTCGAAAAATTCACAATGGGCAGACCCAAAATTGAAACTATTTGGGTAAAATTCATAGAGCAAATTCCTCTGAAAGTAAAGGTGAGAATTGGGTCTTATAACTGTAGATATGTTTTCATTGAATTTACAATGAATCAGACTTCGACACTGCCTATTTCTAACGTTTCATGGTAATCATTGGATCCCTAATGCAAATTGTTACGCCTTGTGCGTCCCAAGGTAACGCATAACGAATATGAGACTTGTTAATCATGATTTAAATAGGTTTAAAGTCATAATATGACTATATATGATGATTGGATAGAAAATATAATGTTTGGGAAAAGTCGAATTTAAGTTGCGAAAAAACCGATAAAGGATTTGCCTTGTAACAGAGCTTTTTGTGCAATAGATTTTGTGTGTTATATGGGGTATATTTTGGGACATATTATATACAAAATTAAAGGTATTAGAATTTAGTTTTCAACGCTCTTAACCGTTCATTCATATGACATCCGGATAAAAAGATATAAGCGTCGGAAGATGGGCCAATGAGAGGGTGCCAAGCTAGTACCTCTTTGACTTTTCCAAACTTGATATATATAGGTCTTAGGCCTTGTTTATCTTCATTTTACCATAGAACACGACCTGATAACATCCATAAACATATCCATAAGCTCTCTTCTAGGGTTTTCAAAGGATATTAGCATCCCCGGTACAAAATCAAGAAGCGATAACATTAGAATGATCCCTACGACGTAAGTATCGCTATATCACCTCTCTTTTTCTTTGTAGTTTGAGTTTTGGAATGTAATTCATAGTTAGAAAAACGTATAATTTCTGTATTTAAGCTTTTATATATCAAATAAGTTGATAAATTCATTTTCTAATATTTAGAACTCACGAGAGGGTGATCGAAAGTCGTAAGTTCGATTTATTTCACTTTTAGTGGACTGTTTTATAGTCCACTCATGTTGGCCTATTGTGCTGCAGATTTATGGAGTTTGGAAGGATTAAGGGTGTGGAGAAATGCCACATGTGGTAGGGTAGTAGGTTGGTCGCTCGTTGTTGCAATTACATGTTAATTGATAACTTATTGATTGAGTGTGTTATGGTATATTTGGGGGTTTTGTTGTATTGAAGGTCCCAAATTGTAGTTGGCTTGTTTTGGAGTTTCTGATTGTATTGTGTTTGTATCTCACCTATAGTAGGCCTGAGGGAGCAGTGAAATCAGGGAAAATGCTGCCCGTTTTATTTTAGAATCGAGTTATCACTTTAGATACATGATATACCACCGACATCTAAGTTGTACACATATTTTTTTGTTATAGGGTTGGCGCGCTAGTTGTCATAAGCTTGTTGTTGAGTTTCATTGATGACTTGAGGTATGTTAAGGATGTCCCTTCTTTCCGTTTGGCATGTTCCATATGATACAACTAAACGAGGAAGCATAGAGCTTTCACAAATGATTCTATTATTAAAAGTACTAGGGGTTCCAATGTTCTTGATTCCCCATGTGTCCTATTATTCTATCGTCTGTTCATGGGTCTCAGAAAATACGTAAGTTGATAAAGTTTATTTCATGATATTAATCGAAGGCATAATGATTTTATGACATTCCGAGAAATCTTATTGACTTACTTCTCATGCATTGCATTCACTTATACATGTACTAATATTAACCCATGACTAGATGGTGTTATATATATATTATATGTATATGGGGTATGGGGAAAGGTTATGGCGTTATATACGTATCACCACCTGATCAGCTGGTATACGTTGATGATTTCGCCCACAGTGGCTGAGATGATATGGTGGGATGCCCTCAGAGAATTGATGATGTTATGTATGCATATACCTATGCATGGTATGACATTTATACGCACATGCATAATATTATAAATTTTTCGTGATTCACAGAGCTATTTGGAATTACATGTTGAGTTCTTTACTTCATGTTTATTTCATGTCTTTTGTATACTACTTTTATGCCTTACATACTAGGTACTTTATTTGTACTAACGTCCCTTTTGTCTGAGGATGCTGCGTTTCATGCTCGCGGGTCCCGATAGACAGGTTGAGAGTTCTCCTAGTAGGCTATCAGCTCAGCAGAAGGTATTTGTGCACTCCACTTGCTCTGGAGTTGCCTATTTGGTCAGTATGATTTGAATATATATTTATTGGTATGGCGGGGCTCTGCCCCGACCTTTATGACATTTATGTACTCTTAGAGGCTTATACACAAATGTCGTGTATATGGATACTTGTATGGCCTTATCAGCTTATGGTTTGAGTATACAAATGATCATGTCGGTCTTATAGGCCCGTATGTCACATGTATAAGTTTCTATATCATGTTGGGTCGTCCTATGTCTAGTAATCCCTTATATTTTATGCTCGTTATATCATGACGGCCCTTATGGCCTTCCAAGTTCCAACTTTCATGGACATCCTACTCAATTCTTGTCTTCTTGATGTACTCCTCTTCATTCTGCACAATTAGAGAAGATTAGAATTCCAAGATTAGAGAAGATTTATATCTGTAGACCTATTATTTTGGTTTCTTTAGTCAGATCATACCAATAATCTTAATCACAATAAGTCGACAATGCAAAGCTCTCTTCCCGTATTAATAAATTCTGTAGCATAAATAGTAATAGAAGAAATTAGTTTAGCAATAATCTAAATAAACATAAAGTCAGCTCCTCTACATTTCTTATGCTTATTTAAATCTAGTATGAATTTTGAGAGCGATATTAAAGAAGTAGATGAAAATGGAGAAGATAGACATGAACCAAGAGAAAATGGAGAAGATGGACATAAACCAGAACCACCATTCTTCTTTGCATATACATTGAACACAAATTTCATGTATGTTTTCACCTCCTCTTATATTTTCACTCCTATTGTTTCTCCAAAGATAGAAGTAAATGCAAATGAAAGAGTATGAAACTTGTGGTGTGGATCCAACACAGATGAAATAAAAATTATTTTGTTGATCTTTTGTGGATCCCCCCAATACTTGTCAAATTTCTCTTTCATAATCTTTGCCATTTCTCTCAAGGAAGCATCTTCGTTTTGCATCAAGTCTTTCAAAAAAGAACTAACGATACATATTTCAAGAAAGTGCACATTAGACGTAATATAAAGTGTACCTGATACTTTCAATGAGAGTTCATAAAAAATTTCTAGAAACTTCACAATACGTCTTACACTATCCCAATCACTACTTAAAAGTGGACCTTCAGGTTGTCCATCCTCACAAAGGCAGTTAAAAATACATGACATCAAACCATAATCAATATCACAATATTTTGTAAAGGCTTCCTCATAAAATCTAGCAACCTTAAACATCAAATATGTGGAGTTCCACCGAGTAGGAACATTCAAGCACAATAATTTTTAGAAGTTATCGTATCGAGATCACAACATTCTTTAAACTTCTTCCATCTTGCGAGAGATGTCTTATGTACCTAGTAGCTTATCTTATTCGTTCAACATACACACTCCCTTCTCTCAACCCATTTTGAACAACTAAATTGATGATGTGATCCATACATCTCACATGAACATGCTTACCTTCCATCAAGTTAGTGTTCCATCTAGTAAATTGTGTGGATAATTCTTTAATCATCACATCGTTAGAACTTGCAATATCAACTGTCACAGTAAATACTTTATCCACTCCCCATTCAAGTAAACACTTAGCAATATCACTAGCTAAATCTTGATCTTTGTGACTAGTAATTGGACAAAAATTCAATATTCTTTTTATGCAATTTCCAATTCTTGTCAATGTAATGTGCTGTAACACACATATAGTTAATTCTTTGAATTGAAGTCCATGTATCAGTCGTAATACAAATTCTCTGTTTTGATTCCTTAAGAATTGACTTCAAAGCAAGTCTCTCTTCATGGTACATCTCAAAACAATCCCTAGTCATAGTAGTATAAGATGGAATATGAAATAAAGGTTGAAGAGTTCTCACAAAGTCTCCAAATCCATTTTTTTCAATAGAAATAAAGGGTTGTTCATCTTTAATTATCATTCGAGCTAAAGCCCTCCTACATGCCTCTTGATAAAATTTCCAAGAGATAAGTGAAACATCACCTATTTGACCTTTCTGTTGAAAAGCTAATGTTGTCTGGCTTGTTTCCACCTTGTTGGGATTGTTCGAAAACTTGAGAATATGCGATAACGAAGTACTTGTGCCGCTATTTTTCATATAAGCTATATATTCTTCTGGACAATACTTGCATTTCACCTTTTTCACACCCTCGGTATTAGTGAACTTGTTGAAGTGGCACCAAGCAACCGATCTTTCTTTAACAATTTTTCTTTTCTTCGAACCAGATTGAGATTCACGGTTAGTTGTGGAATCATTTGAAGCACCACTTTTGTAACGACCCGGCCAGTAGTTTTAAGTATTTTTACCTCGATCCCCTAATTGTTTCTCCCTCTATGTTATATTGTGGGTGTGTGACTTGCCGAAATGCTTGGTGTCAGGTTCGGGAGAGTTTCAGAATGATATAGGACACATAGTCCTTAAGTTAGAAGTTTAAGCCATAGGAGTTGATCGTAGTTTGAATTGTATGAATATGACTCCAGAATAGAGTTTTGATTGTTTCAATAGCTCCGTATAGTGATTTTGATCCTAGGAGAGTGTCCGGATGTTGATTTAGAGGTCCGTAGGTCATTTTGGCACGATTTGGCAAAAGTTGGAAATGAAAGATTTTTGGAAAGTTTGACTGGGAGTTGACTTTATTGATATCGGGGTCGGATCCCAATTCTGAAAATTGAAATAGGCCTGTAATGTCATTTATGACTTGTGTGCAAAATTTGGTGTCAATCGGAGTTATTTTGGTATGAATCGGCATTGGTTTCGGAATTTGGAAGTTCATAGTTCATAGGCTTGAATTTGGGTTGTGATTCGTGTTTTTGATGTTGTTTGATGTGATTTGAGGCTCGACTAAGTTCGTATTGTGTTTTAGGACTTGTTGATATGTTGGGATGGGATTCCGAGGAGCTCGGGTGTGTTTTGAACAAGTTTGGGCATTTCGACACTTTGACGATTGTTTTAGAGCAGTGGAAGTGTGGAGGGCACATTTTGGAGTGCTGAGGCAAAGCCTCATGTGCGGCCGCAAACTCCCTGACTGCGGGGGAAATGGAAATTGTGCGGACCATAGGGGAAATCTGCAGGTTTGATGGTCTGACTTCGGAAGCTTGTATCTTTTAATCTATAAGGAATTTGAGAGATTAGATGTGGTACTATATAAACGAGGGTTTCATCTCATTTTTCATTTGTGGCACTTTTTCGTGGGTTTTTCAAGGAATTGATTGGGATAAGTTATTTTAACTCGGATTTAGTTAAATTACATGAACATATCCTTGATTTCATCATTTAATTAGTGATTTGGGTTGAAAATTTGGGGAAAATGGAGAAAACATCTTAGGCCGAATAATGGGGATTTGAGCGAGATTTTGGTATCGGATTTGAGTAATTTTTGTATGGTTGGACTCGTGGTTGAATGGGTGTTCGGATTTTTTAACTTTCACCGGATTCCGAGACGCGAGCTCGGAGTGACGTTTTGGGTCGATTTTTCAATTCTTTGCAAAGATCGTAATTTCATTGTTTAAATTAGTTTCCTATAATTATATTTATAGTATGAAATTATTTTTCCTAGATTCGAGCCATTCGAAGTTGGAAAATTGAGGGAAAGACCTTCTAGTTGATTGATTTAGTGTGGTTTGAGTTAAGTAACTTGTCTAACCTTGTGTGAGAAGACTTTTCCTTGGGATTTGGTATTGTTGTGATAATTGTGATATGTGAAAGCCGTGCATGTAAGGTGACGAGTGCGTGCACGGGATAAATATGAAATTTACAATTTTTAACTATGTAGTTTCCTTTCATGCTTTAATTGAGTTACTTTAACACGTTGTAGTCACCGTACTTAGTCTAATTTTACATATCTACTTGTCTTATCTCTTATTTGCAACTTGTCCTACATGCTTAGTTGAATTACTTGCATTTCTTCAATTATGTATCCATTATTTAACTGTGGGATTCTTTACTTGAAATTTGCTATTCTTGGAATATCTTGTTATTGAGTTTGGTATTAGTTGCAAAGGCCGTGGTTTCTATTGAGGCAAAGTGTAAGTTGCGAAATATCATTTATTAAGTTACTCTTCGGTTGCTATGGTTGAGACTTTGTGTACATTGTGGCTGAGTCGTGGGCTCCTTATTGTGAAATTTTGTTATTGTTGGCTTTTTTCTGCTAAGTGTGATATTGGTCACTTGAGGTTTGCACGAGGTTTCTGCCGTGCTGTTGCTACTATTGATACGCATGTGATGGTATAAGGTCTGGGTGTTAAAATGCATGCGGTGAGATAAGGTTGTCTTGATACGCGTGGCTAGTAGGGGAACAACTAGAAGCCATGCAGTGTGATAAGGTGGGCTAAAATACGAGGTGTTATTTCGGAAAAAAATGATTTTTAAAACTAAATGTAAAGGCTCCCGCGATGGTATAAGGAAAAGACTGTGAGTTAATATTTTAAATTTGGGACTACGAGGCAGTACCTCGATAGTGGCATGTGTTGATCTTTCTTTATTTGCTGTATTTGCCTTGGTTGTTTGTTTCCTTAAGGTATAAATCCTTATTTCCTTTCGTGTTGTATTAACTGTCCTGGTTCTGTGTTGTTAACTTTCTGCAAATTCCTTATTTGTTTCATTTCCTTTGTCATTATCATTATATCATTATATCTTTCGTCTTGTTTCTTATTATCTCCAGTAAGGTCTTGACCTGACCTCGTCACTACTCTACCGAGGTTAGGCTTGGCACTTACTGGGTACCGTTGTGGTGTACTCATACTATGCTTTTGCACATATATTTGTGCAGATCCAGGTACATCCTATCACTCTCGGCATTAATGAGCTGAGGTTATTTTGAAAACTTCAAGGTACACCAACCCGCGTCCGTAGGCCTCGGAGTCCCCTTCTATTTTTTCCTTATTTCATTACATTATTATAGACAGTGATGTATAGGATTGTTCAACACTGTTATTTAGAGCTTGTGACTTATATTTCACCAGGTTTTGGAGTTGTACATATTGAGTTATAGATCTTATTTATGTAGTTGCTGAAGTTTTGACATCTTAACTTATTATTTCAATTATTCTGCATGTTGTTAGGCTCACCTAGTCTTAGAGACTAGGTGTCATCACAACATTCTACGGAGGAAACTTGCGGTCGTGACAAGTTGGTATCAAAGCTCTAGGTTCATAGGTGTTATGAGTCACAAGCAGGTTTAGTAGAGTCTCGCGGTTCGGTACGGATATGTCTATACTTATCTTCGAGAGGCTATGGAACTGTTAGGAAAAGCCTCACTTCTTTGATTCTTTATCATGGGAAATTGTTGAATTCGGGATTCTAAACTCCTGTCTTTCTATTCTATCACAGATGGTGAGGACACGCACAGCCGGATCGGAAGACCAGACACCCACGCCCCTTGCTAGAGCCACGAGAGGCCGGGGCCGGAGCCGGGGTAGAGGCCGATGACATCCACATGATACAGCCAGAGCACCTGCACGAGCTGCTACAGAGAAGCCACCAGTAGCTCCAGTTGGAGAGTAGGCACCCGAGATGCCTGTTACTGCCCCAACACTCCAGGAGACCCTCGCTCAGGTTCTGAGCATGTTCGGCACTTTAGCTCAGGCAGGGTTGATCCCACTTGCTCCTGCCACATCTCAGGCCTGGGGAGGAGCACAGGCTTCAGCTGCCCGCACCCTAGAGTAGTGGGTCTAGGTTGACCAAGTCCCAGAGGTCATACCAGTGTAGCCGGTCGCCCCAGTTCAGCCCGAGGCTAGGGCAGTAGCTACTGAGAGGGAGCAGCTCAAGCTCGAGAGGTACAAGAAGTACCACCCACCAACTTTCAGCGGCTTGGCTTCAGAAGATGCCCAGGGTTTACTTGAGGAATGCCATTGTATCCTCCATAATATGGGTATTGTGGAGTCTAGTGGGCTTGCTTTCACTACATTCCTGCTTAAGGGAGCGGCTTATCAGTGGTGGAGAGCATATGAGTTGGGTAGTTTGACAGAGGCAGCTTCACTCACTTAGGATCAGTTCTCAAATATGTTCTTGAGGGAGTTTGTTCCCCGAAGTCTCGGAGATACATGGTGCGTAGAGTTTGAACAGTTGTGCCAAGGTTCTATATCTGTGTCAAAGTATGCGGTCCCGTTCAGTGATTTGGCTAGGCATGCACTAGTCTTGGTTGCTACTGTTAGGGAGCGAGTCCGTTGATTTATCGAGGGGCTCAACCCTGGTATCAGATTTAACATTGCCTGAGAGTTGGATATAAATATCGCATACCAGCAGGTAGTGGAGATTGCTAGGAGATTGGAGGGTATGTGGGCCTGGGAGAGAGAGGAGAGGAAGGCTAAGAGGCCTCGAGATTCTGTCACATATAGTGGTGCCCATGCCCCAATTGCAGCTCGTCAAGGTAGGGGCTCGCCCTATTCATTGAGCACTTCCAGCTTCCAGTGGTATTCCATCCACTCCTAGGCCCCAGGCTCCCTATTATGCACCACAATTGTCTAGTACACCTCCTACACGGGGTGCTTTCAGTGGTCAGTCCAGCCGATTAGGCCTGAGCCAGCCACATCCTCCGAGAGCTTGTTTTGAGTGTGGTGACATTCGTCATATGGTGAGGGATTGCCCCAGACTCAGGAGGGGTGCACCTCCTCCGACTACTCAGGCTCTGAGTATTCCACCAGGTCCTCAGGTTTCTCAGTCCATATTCGCTGCACCAGTTGCCACTCCACATACATAGTCAGCTAGAGGTGGTGGTCGGGCAGTTAGGGGTCGCCCTAGAGGGGGAGGCCAGGCCAGATATTATGCTCTTCTTGCTAGGACGGAGGCAGTTGCATCTAAATCAGTCATCACAGGTATTATTCTGGTCTGTCATAGAGATGCATCAATATTATTTGATCCAGGCTCCACTTATGTTCAATCTTACTTTGATCTATATTTGGTTGTATCTCGTGATTCCTTGAGTTCTCCCGTCTATGTGTCCACACCTGTGGGATATTCCCTCATTGTTGACTATGTGTATCGGTCGTGTTTGGTTGTTCTTAGTGGCTTTGAGACCATAGCCGACTTATTGTTGCTTAGTATGATAGATTTTGATGTTATCTTGGGTATGGACTGGTTGTTGCCCCATCATGCTATTCTTGATTATCACGCCAAGATGGTGACATTGGCTATGCCAGGTTTGACGCGGTTGGAGTGGAGGGGTACTTTGGATTATGTTCCTAGCAGGGTTATCTCATTCCTAAAGGCTCAACGGATGGTTGAGAAGGGGTGTGATGCGTATCTAGCATATATGAGAGATATCAGTGTTGATACTTCTACCGATGACTCAGTTCCAGTAGTGAGGGATTCTCCAGATGTATTCCCGGCGGATCTTCCGGGCATGCCGCTCGACAAGGATATCGACTTTGGTATTGATTTGTTACCGGGCACTCAGCCCATTTCTATTCCACCATATCGTATGGCCACAGCAAGAGTTGAAGGAGTAAAAAGGGTAGTTGCTGGAGTTACTCGATAAAGGTTTCATTCGGCCTAGTGTATCACCTTGGGTTGCTCCGGTCTTGTTTGTAAAGAAGAAGGATGGTTCTATGCGTATGTGCATTGATTATCGCCAGTTGAACAAGGTTACAGTGAAGAACATGTATCCATTGCCACATATTGATGACCTATTTGATCAGTTACAGGGTGCCAGAGTATTCTCCAAGATTGACTTGCATTCATGCTATCATCAGTTGAAGATTCGGGAGCCAGATATCCCGAAGACTGCCTTCAGGACTCGGTATGGTTATTACGAGTTCCTTGTGATGTCTTTTGGGTTGACCAGTGCCCCGGCAGCATTCATGCACTTGATGAACAATGTATTCCGGCCCTATCTTAACTCATTCGTCATTATGTTTATTGACAACATTCCAGTGTACTCCCGGAGCCGGGAGGATCATGAGCAATACCTGAGGACTGTGCTTCAGACTTTGAGAGAAAAAAAGTTATATGCAAAATTTTCAAAGTGTGAATTCTGGCTTGATTCAGTGGCAATTTTAGGTCATGTAGTATCGAGTGAGGGGATCAAGGTAGATTTGAAGAAGATTAAAGTAGTACAGAGTTGGCCCAAACTGTCTTCAGCCATGAGATCTGGAGTTTTCTTGGTTTGGCGGGGTATTACCTTCGATTTGTAGAGGGTTTCTCGTCTATTGCAGCGCCTATGACTAGATTGACCCAGAAGGGTGCTTTGTTCAGGTGGACTGAGGAATGTGAGGAGAGCTTTCAAAACCTCAAGACATCTTTGACAATAGCCCCAGTGTTGGTGTTCCCTTCGGGTTCGAGGTATAATACTATGTATTGTGATGCGTCGCGTATTGGTCTCGACGCGATGTTGATGCAGGACGGTAGGATGATTGCCTACGTGTCTAGATATCTAAAGGTGCATGAGAAGAACTATCCTGTCCACGATCTCAAGTTACCAACAATTGTTCATGCCTTGAAGATCTTGCGACACTATTTGTACGGTATCCCTTGTGAGGTCTACACCGACCACCGGAGTCTACAACATTTGTTCAAACATAAGGATCTTAACTTGCGGTAGCGGAGGTGGTTAGAGTTGCTTAAGGAAACTACTAAAAATCATACGGTGTGATAATGTGGGCTAAAACACAGGGTGCTATTTCAGAAAAAGTAATTTTCAAAACTAAATGTAAAGGCTCCCGCGGTGGTATAAGGAAAAGACTGTGAGTTACTTTTATAATTTGGGACTCTGAGGCAGTACCTCGGTAGTGGCCCGTCTTGATCTTTCTTAATTTGTTGTATTTGCCATGGTTGTTTGTTTCCTTAAGGTGTAAATATTTGTTTCCTTCCGTGTTATATTAACTGTCTTGGTCTTGTGTTGTTAACTTTATGTAAATTCCTTATTTATTTCATTTCCTTTGTCATTATCATTATATCGTTATATCTTTCATCTTTTTTCTTATTATCTCTAGTAGGGCCTTGACCTGACCTAGTCACTACTCTACCAATGTTAGGCATGGCACTTACTGGGTACCGTTGTGGTGTACTCATACTACACTTATGCACATCTTTTTTGTGCAGATCCAGGTATTTCCTATTAGTCCCCGCATTAGTGACCTGAGGTTACTTTGGAGACTTTAAAGTACACCTGCCCGCATTCGCAGGCCTCGGAGTCCCCTTCTATCATGTGTTTACTTATTTCATTACACTATTATTGTAACGATCTGATTGGTCATTTTTCTTCTAGAACCCCGTTCCCCTAAATAAGGCTTCCCATACGTGTTTTTACTGTTTTATGACTTGCGGGGATGGTCGGTTCGGGATTTGAAAGGGTTTGGGTTGAAATCGAACACTTGGTTCCTTAAGGTCGGCTTAAAAGGCGAAGTTTGACTCCGCTCAACATTTTGAGTAAACGACCTCAGAATTAGGATTTAACGGTTCCAATAGGTTCATATGATGATTTCAGAATTGGCCGTATGTTCGGATCGGGTTTTGGATGACCTGGGAATATTTTGGCGCCTAATAGTGAAAGTTGGTTCTTGAAGGTTTTAGAAGTTCTTTAAATTTGGTTGGGAGCGGGTTTTGGTGATATTGAGGTCCAAATGGAATTTCGAGATCGGGAATAGTTCCGTAATATCATTTAAGACTTGCACGTAAAATTTGGTGTCATTCCGAGTAGTTTAAGTACGTTTCGGCACATTGGAAGTAAATTGAAGAACTTAAAGTTCTTAAGTTTGATTTGATTGGTTTAGGGGTGTGATTCTTAGTTTTAATGTCATTTTGGGCATTCCGAGAGTTCGAGCGAGTCCATTTTATGATTCTAAACATGTTAGTATGTTAGTGCGGGGCCCTAAGTGTCGATCGGATGAGGCTCGGACCAAGTTGGGAGAATGGAGCCACAACTGAAGCTCCCAGATCTGTCATAATCGCACATGCGCTTGGCCAGCCGCAGGTTCGGGCTCGCAGGTGCGAGCCACAAGCCACAGAAGCGGGAGATCAAGGGCAGCCCAGGAACCAGAGATGCAGAATATTGGGCGCACCTGCGTGACCGCAGGTGCGACTAGGCCCGCAGAAGCGGCCCCTTCTGTCTGCAGATGTGGAGACTGGCCAGTTGAGGGAAAAGTGCACTTGCGAGGCATTTGCCGCAGGTGCGAGACCGCAGATGTTTCCAAGGCACCGCAGGTACGAAAGTCGCTGGGCAGTTAGGGTTCATTTAATACGGACTTAGGCCATTTTTATCACATTTTCTCTCACTCTTGGGCGATTTGAGAGCTTTGAAGGAGGGGATTTCGACCTAGCTTTGTGATGTAAGTAATTTTTACTTAATGTGAGTTTAATACATAGATTATGGGTAGATCTTAACATAAAAAATTGTAGAAATAAAGGGTTAGATGAAAAACCTAGGTCTTGATTAAAATGGAATTTTACCACGAAAATGATTATGGAACTTAGTGAAAATTATATATTATGTTCCTAAGGTTATGGGTAACAACTTTCTTCAAATATTTTCGGAATTCGGGCGTGTGCGCCCGGGGGTGAATTTTAGGAATCTTACAATTTTGGTTGGGTAATCCCTTTAATAGTGGAGATATGAACTTTTGAGTAATAGATTGGTCGATTTATATAATATTTGGCTAGTTCCGAGTTGTTTGGCATCAAATTGGAGGTTTGAGTGCATTCTTGAATTGGGAAGTAAGCTTTGAGACGAGATAAGTCTCTTTTTTAACCTTGTAAGAGGGAATTTACCCCATAGGTGAACTTAATTGATATGTGTTGATTATTTGTGGGGGCTACGTACGCACGAAGGCTATGTACGCATGAAGTGACGAGAGTCCGTACATAACTACTATTACTGTTTATGTCCGGTAGTTTTAGGTTTATACCATGCTTGTGGACACCGTTCTTTGATTATATTTGTTGACTGTATCAAATGGAGCTGAGTTGAGGATATTTAAGGATTTAAAAGCTACAAGTCGAATTGTATTTATTTTGGAAAAAATCAAGGAAGGGTTATGATTTATTTATAAATTTATATTTGACCACGTCGCATGTATGATTCGCGAGGGGGTAATAGATGCATCTATGGTTTGCGCCGTTCGACCCTCGGCAGTGCACAATTTACATTTATGTTAGATCGGGTCGAACTTCGTCGGTGGTATTCGCGTGTGATAATAGAACTGGAAGTTCCTTTCATAATCGGTATAAATTCATTGTTTGTGTGATCATATGTTTTAAAGCAAATAAGTGATTTAAGCTGTTAAATATTTTTGAAGACTTGTTCAGTTATTTCTTGTTCTGAGTCTTATTGTTGTATATCATGCTTAATTAGAATTTCATATTATTATGTTATTGGCCCTAGAAAGTATCGGAGTCGACCCCTCGTCACTACTTCTTCGAGTTTAGACTAGATACTTACTGGGTACATATTATTTATGTACTCACGCTACACTTCTGTACTCAATTGTACAGGATCTGAGGCAGGTGCATCTGGTTACCAGTCTAGTGCGTAGATTTGATCCCAATCTCGAGACTTCACGGTGAGCTGCCTTCCGAGCGGTTCTGCGGCAGCTGGAGTCTCCCTTATGTTTTATTTGTTTTTGCTGTCTATTTCATTTCGGACAGTAGGCTAGTGTCCTTTTGTATATTCTACTATATTGCCTACATACTTATGACACCAGGTCTTGGCACAAACACTAGTAGACTTATGATTTTGGATTTGATTACATGATTACGATTTGTACTCGTTTTCTTGCGTTTAATTATGTCACATTCACAATTTTCTAAATCTCTTTAACAAATGAGGAAATGTTATCCACTTAGTATTTTTTTTAAACGGGAAACCATTAGTTTGATCAGTGTTGGCTTGCCTAACAATGGTGTTGGGCGCCATCACGGCCTAAGATGGAATTGGGTCGTGACAATATGGTATCAGAGCACTAGGTTCACATAGGTCTCACAAGTTATGGGCAGGTCTAATAGAGTCTTGCAGATCGGTGCGGAGACATCCGTACTTATCTTCGAGAGGCTATATGATGTTAGGAAAACTACTCCTTATTCATTTCCTTTCATGCAATTGATGGTATACTAATTTTCTTCCTCTTATTCTCTCACAGATGGTGAGAACGCGCGTAGAAGACGTTCCAGACCTGGGAGGGCTGCTCCCCCTATTGCTAGAGGCCGAAGTAGAGGCCGGGGGAGGGCACCAGCCCGAAGTAGGGGGAGAGGACGTCCCAGAGTTGCCCTAGTTGCACCACCAGCAGATCCATTGGAGGGAAGCCAGCCTCGGTCGATTTCATGACAGCACTGGGATTCCAGGAGGTCATGGGCCGTATGCTATGGTTCATGGATTCTATGACCAAGGCCAGTTTACTTCCAGCGGACCCGGCCACATATCAGAGAGGGGGAGCACAACCCCTAACCGATTAGGCTCCTGGGCATGCAGCCACTGTATATCATACCCCGGGCACTCTCCCCGTGGGCGGATCGCAACCAGTCGCAGTAGAAGTACCTGAGCCTAGACTAGCTGCGGCCGGTGAGCCGTAGAAGCTTTTGGACAGATCGACTAGACTTCACCCTCTGGTCTTTGGGGTGAGCGATATGAGGATCTTTAGGACTTTATTGATAGGTGCAGGGACAAACTACACAACATGAGGATATTGGAGTCTCACGGGGTGGATTTCACTACCTTCCAATTGGAGTGCAGGGCTCGTAGATGGTGGTAGTCTTATTTACTTAGCAGACCCGCGGGTTCTCCTCCCATGACTTGGGACCAGTTTACACAGCTTTTCTTCGACAGGTATATTCCACCCTCTCATAGGGAAGAGTTACGAGGTCAGTTCGAGCAGCTCGAGTAGAGTCAGATGTCAGTGACCGATTATGAGGTGAGATTCTCTGAGTTGTCTCGCCACACACGTATGATACTTCCTACTGACGCAGAGAGAGTGCAGAGATTTATTGCGGGGTTGCACCTCGATATTCGGGCTAGTATGGCTCGGGAGGTTGAGATGGGTACTGATTATCAGCTAGTAGTGGAGATTGCTCAAGGGATTGAGGGATACCGCTAGAGGGATAGAGAGCAGATGTAGTAGGACAAGAGGACCCGTTTCTCTAGAGAGTTCAGAGGTGCCCAGGTTAGGGGAAGAGGTCAGTTTGGGAGGGGTGCTCCAGCGTGACCCTATTTTAGTGCTATGCCAGAGAGTTTTTATCGCCCACCAGCTCATCAGGGTTCTTCTAGTGCCTATTTCAGTTCCATGCCAGAGAGTTCATACCGCCCACCAGCTATCTAGGGTTCTTCTAGTGGGTATTCAGGCTATCAGGGTCAGACTTCGGATCAACAGTCTATGGTACCGAGAGGTTGTTACGAGTGAGGGGATCCGGGTCACATGAAGAGGACCCATCCTAGACTTCGGGGCAAGGCAGTACAGCAGGGGGCAGGGGGAGGTCAGCCAGTTATTGTTCAGCCAGGTGGAGGCCAGCCAGCCGGCACTCTAGCTAGATTCTATGCTTTTCCGGCCAGACCAGATGCAGTGGCCTCAGATGCCATGATCATAGGTATTATTTCTGTCTGTGGTAGGGATGCTTCGGTATTATTTGATCCAGGGTCTACTTATTCATATGTATCATCTCTGTTTTCTTATTTCCTGGATATTCCTCGTGAGTCCTTAGGCACTCCTATTTATGTGTCCACTCATGTGGGTGATTTTGTGGTTGTGGATCGGATCTATCGATCCTGTGTGGTCACATTCTGTGGTTACGAGACTAGAGATGACCTTCTATTACTTGATATGACCGACTTTGAGGTCATCCTGGGCATGGACTGGTTATCCCCATATCACGCCTTCCTTGATTGCCATGCCAAGACTGTTACCTTAGCAATGCCAGAGTTTCCTAGATTGGAGTGGAAGGGTTCGTCTGTCATTACGTCTAGGCGGGTTATCTCTTTTCTGAAGGCTCGACATATGGTCGAGAAGGGTTGCTTGGCTTATCTAGCCTATGTTCGGGATACCACCGCAGAGTCTCCGACGATTGATTCATTACCAGTAGTCCGGGAGTTTGCCGATGTGTTTCCTTCTGACCATCCAAGCATGCCACCAGAATGTGATATTAATTTCTATATTGACTTGGCTCCGAGTACCCAGCCTATATCTATCCCACCATACCGTATGGCTCCGAAAGAGTTGAAGGATTTGAAGGAGCAACTTGAATAGTTGTTAGAAAAGGGGTTTGTCAGACCAAGTGTATTACCTTGGGGTACACCAGTGTTATTTGTGAAGAAGAAAGATGGAACTATGCGGATGTGCATTGATAACCGCCAGTTAAACAAAGTTACCATTAAGAACAAGTACCCGTTGCCGCGTATTGATGATATTTTTGACCAGTTGCAGGGTGCTAAGGTGTTTTCTAAGATCGACTTGAGATCGGGATACCATCAATTAAAGATTCGGGACTCAGATGTTCCGAAGACTGCCTTCCGTAAGAGATATGTCCATTATGAGTTTCTAGTAATGTCCTTCCGCCTGACTAATGCCCCAACGACATTTATGGATATAATGAACAGGGTGTTCAAGCCTTATATCGATTCCTTTGTTATTGTCTTCATTGATGACATCTTGATTTACTCGCGTAGCATGGAGGATCACGAGCAGCATTTGAGAGTGGTGCTCCAGACCTTGAGGGAACAGAAGCTATATGCTAAGTTCTCCAAATGTGAGTTTTTGTTAGATTCTGTGGCATTCTTGGGGCATGTGGTATCAGGCGAGGGCATTAAGGTGGATCCTAAGAAGATCGAGGCAGTTCAGATTTGGCCTCGTCCTACTTCGGCTACTAAGATCAAGAGTTTCTTGGGGCTAGCAGGTTATTATCACCGATTTGTGGAGGGCTTCTCATCCATTGCAACACCTTTGACTAGATTGACCCAGAAGGGTGCTCCATTCCGTTGGACCGATGATTGTGAGGCGAGCTTTCAGAAGCTCAAGACAACTTTAACTACAACACCAGTTCTAGTATTGCCTTCCGGTTCGGGGATGTATACAGTGTATTGCGACGCTTCATGCGTTGGCTTGGGTTGTTTATTAATGTAGGAGGGGAGAGTTACTGCCTATGCCTCACGTCAGCTGAAGCCCCATGAGAAGAATTATCCTGTACACGATTTGGAGTTGGCCGCGATTGTTCATGCTCTTAAGATCTGGGGGCATTACCTTTATGGGGTGTCCTGTGAGGTTTACACTGATCATCGCAGTGCAATATTTGTTCAAGCAAAGTGATCTTAATTTGAGGCAGCGCAGATGGGTTGCGTTACTGAAGGATTATGACATCACTATTCTTTATCATCCGGGCAAGGTGAATGTAGTCGCGGATTCCTTGAGCAGAAAGGAAGAGAGTATGGGTAGCTTGGCATTCATTTCAGCAGAGTAGAGACCACTAGCCTTGTACATTCAGTCCTTGGCTAACAGACTTGTGAGGTTGGATATTTCAGAGCCTAGTCGAGTTCTTGCATGTGTTGTTTCCCAGTCTTCACTATTGGAGCAGATCAAGGCTCGACAGTTTGATAATCCGCACTTGGCAGTTCTCAGAGAGACGGTACTACAGGGTGGTGCCAAGGAGGTTTCTATTGGCGAGGATGGTGTTCTGTGACACCAGGGTCGTCTATGTGTTCCTAATGTCGATGACGTGAGGGAGAGGATTCTAGAGGAGGTACACAGTTCTCGATATTCCATACACCCAGGTGCTACGAAGATGTATCGTGACCTGATGCAATATTTTTGGTGTCGGTGGATGAAGAAAGACATAGTTGAGTATGTAGCTAGATGCCTGAATTGCCAGCAGGTTAATTATGAGCACCAGAGGCCAGGAGGCCTACTCCAGCAGATGACTATACCCGAGTGGAAGTGGGAGCGCATCACTATGGACTTCATAGTTGGGTTGCCGTGGACTTTGCGGAAGTTTGATGCAGTTTGGCTCATTGTTTGACCAAGTTAGCACACTTCATTCCAGTTGCAGCTATTTATACTTTAGAGAGGTAGGCCCAAATTTATATTTGGGAGATAGTTCGGTTGCTCAGTGTTCCTGTTTCCATCATACCAGACAGAGGCCCTCAGTTCACTTCGCATTTCTGGAGAGCCGTACAGAGTGAGTTGGGGACCCGTGTAGAGATCAACACTGCATTTCATCCACAGACTGACAGGCAGTCAGAGCGGACAGTCCAGATCTTAGAGGACATGCTCAGAGCATGTGTGATTGACTTTAGGGGACAGTGGGATAAGTTCTTTCATTTGGCCGAGTCTGCTTACAACAACAGTTATCAATCTAGCATCGAGATGGCTCCATTTGAGGCTTTATATGGTCGGCGATATTGTTCTCCTATCGGGTGGTTTAAGCTCAGCGGTATTGATTTGGTGAAGGATGCTTTGGAAAAAGTAAGGTTGATTCACGAGCGACTTCGCACAGCACAGTCCAAGTAGAAGAGTTACGCGGATCAGAAGGCGCATGATGTGTCATTTATGGTAGGCGAGAAGGTTTTCTTGAAAGTCTCGCCGATGAAGGGGATCATGAGATTTGGGAAGAAGGGCAAGTTGAGCCTAAGGTTTATAGGCCCATTTGAGGTGTTGAGGCGGGTTGGGGAGGTTGCTTATGAGCTTTCTTTACCTCCCAGCCTATTGGGTTATTCATACGATTTTTCACGTGTCTAGGCTCTGAAGGTATCGCGCCGACTTGTCACATATGTTAGACTTCAGCACTATTCAGCTAGATGAGAGCTTGGGTTATGAGGAGGGGCCAGTTGGCATTGTTACTAGGTAGGATCGCCAGTTAAGATCCAAGAGGATTTCCTCAGTAAAGTTTCAGTGGGAGTCCGGGGAGGACATGCAGAGCAGATATCTACACTTACTCAGCACTTCAGGTATAATTCTAAACCCGTTCGAGGACGAATATTTATTTAAGAGGTGGGAAATGTAACGACCCGACCAGCCGTTTTGCTTCTAGAATCTCGTTCCCCTAAATAAGGCCTCCCGTATGTGCTTTTACTGTTTTAGGACTTGCGGGGATGGTCGATTCGGGATTTGAAAGGGTTCGGGTTAAAATCGGAACACTTGGTTCCTTAAGGTTGGCTTAAAAGGCCAAGTTTGACTTCGGTCAACATTTTGAGTAAACGACCTCAGAATCGGGATTTGGCGGTTCCAATAGGTTCGTATGATGATTTCGGACTTGGGCGTATGTTCGGATCGTGTTTTGGATGACCCGAGAGCGTTTTGGCGCCTAATAGTAAAAGTTGGTTCTTGAAGGTTTTAGAAGTTCTTTAAATTTAGTTGGGAGTGGGTTTTGGTTATATCGAGGTCCAAATGGAATTCCGAGACTGGGAATAGTTCCGTAATATCATTTAAGACTTGTACGTAAAATTTGGTATCATTCCGAGTAGTTTAAGTACGTTTCAGTGCATTGGATTTAAATTGAAGAACTTGAAGTTCTTATGTTTGATTCGATTGATTTTGGGGTGTGATTCTTAGTTTTAATGTCATTTTGGGCGTTCCGAGAGTTCGAGAGAGTCCGTTTTATGATTCCAAACTTGTTAGTATGTTCGGGCGGGGGCCCGGGGGCCCCGACTATCGATCGAACGAGGCTCGGACCAAGTTGGGAGCATGGAGCCACATCTGAAGTTCCGAGATCATTCATAATCGCCCATGCGCTTGGCCAGCCGCAGGTGCGAGCCACTAGCCGCAGAAGAGGGAGATCAAGCGCAACCCAGGAACCACAATTGCGGAAGATTGGGCGCACCTGCGCGACCGCAGGTGCGAGAACTTTGGTCGCAGGTGCGACTAGGCCCGCAAAAGCGGCCCCTTATGTCCGCAGATGCGGAGACTGGCCAGGTGAGGAAAAGCACACCTGCGAGGCATTTGCCGCAGTTGCGAGACCGCAGATGCAGCCAAGGCACCGCAGGTGCGAAAGTCGCTGGGCAGTGAGGGTTCATTTAATACGGACTTAGGCCATTTTTATCATATTTTCTCTCACTCTTGGGTGATTTGAGAGCTTTGAAGGAGGGGATCGGGCCGAATTTCCTCGGTGGTATTCGCGTGTGATAATAAAACTGGAAGTTCCTTTCCTAATCGGTATAACGTCATTATTTGTGTGATCATATGTTTTAAAGGAAAGAAATGATTCAAGCTCTTAAAAATTGCTGAAGACTTGTTCAGTTATTTGTTATTCTGAGTCTTATTGTTGTATATCATGCTTAATTAGAATTTTATATTATCATGTTATTGGCCCTAGTAAGTGTCGGAGTCAACCCCTCATCACTACTTTTTCGAGGTTAGACTAGATACTTACTGGGTACATATTATTTATGTACTCACGCTACACTTCTGTACTTAATTGTACAGGATCTGAGACAGGTGCATCTGGTTACCAGTTTGGTGTGCAGATTTGAACCCCATCTCGAGACTTCACGGTGAGCTGGCTTCTGAGCCATTCTGCAGCAGCTGGAGTCTCCTTTATGTTTAATTTTTTTTCTGTCTATTTCATTTCAGACAGTAGGCTAGTGTCCTTTTGTATATTCTACTAGATTGCCTACATATTTGTGACACTAGGTCCTGGCACAAACACTAGTAGACTTATGATTTTGAATTTGATTACATGATTACGATTTATACTCGTTTGCTTCCGTTTAATTATGTCACATTTGTAATTTTCTAAATCTCTTTAACAAATGAGGAAATGCTATCCACTTAGTATTTTGTTTAAACGGGAAACTATTAGTTTGATCAGTGTTGGCTTGCCTAACAATGGTATTGGACGCCATCACAGCCTAAGATGAAATTGCATCGTGACAATTATAGACAGTGATGTGTAGGATTGTTCAGCACTATTACTTAGATCTTGTGACTTATATTTCACCAGGTTTTGGGAGTTGTACATATTGAGTTATAGATCTTATTTATGTAGTTGTTTTAGTTTTAAGATTTTAAGTTTTTATTTCAATTATTTTGCATGTTGCTAGGCTTACCTAGTCTTAGAGATTAGGTACCGTCACGACATCATACAGAGGAACTTGGGGTTGTGACAACTTTCACCACATTTTCAACAATTTGAAGTTCATCCCCATCCCTGCCTCAATTTCCATCTATGAAAACAAAACAATTCAAAGTAAAATCAGACGTGGAAGAAGAGAACATGAAAGCAACATAAAAGACAGAACATAAAGCCAAATTGATACATACACCCAAAATTTGGAAAAAGATAGAGCATGAAAGTTCAAAAACAAGACACAAAAACAAAAGAGAACAAACACATCTATTTTGATTTCTTCCGTGAAATAAAAGGTGAAAAACACCACCTTTAAACTCTAAGAAAGAGGGAGAAAGCAACCATGGAACTAATAATAATTAATAGTTAGAGAGAGACGTTAGTCTTACTATTGATTAGGGTTGTGCGTCGTCTGGTCATGATTGAGAATGGGAATCGAACAGAGAGTTGGAGTCTTGGAGAAGAGAGGTGGAACAGAGAAGTGAGAGAGAGAGAGAGAGAGAGAGAGAGAGAGAATCGATATAACCTAAGTGGCTAAGTCTGAAAAATGAAATAAGAAAGAAGACCTAACCCTAATATTTTAGTCTAGTATTTATATAAGTCCATACAATTTCAGATATCAGGTCAGATTGGATTAAAACTATCCCAATCCGAATCCAATCTGGATATCTGAACTTTTAAAAAATATAATCCATATCCAATCCAAATATCCAAAATCCAAAATCCAAAAATCCGAATAGAGTGGATCGGGTTCGGATTTTCGGATATCCGATCCAAATGCACATCCCTAATCTGGTATATTCAGCTTTGGCCTTGTATAGGTTTTTCTTATTAACATCATTTTTGTTGTTCTCATATTCATGCTCTAACCTGCATATCTCCAACTACATCTGTTTGACTGAAGCGAAGACATCTCCGATGGACTCTTTGGACCATTTGCTGAGACCTCTGGCTACAACTTTCAGCTTCTGCTATAGGATGCATTGGTCATTGCCATGTACCTCATTATTCCAGATGCTTTCAATTAAGGAAATATAGTCACTCTTCTTTATCTAGAAATTAAGGAACCTGAAGTATTTGATAGCTTCAGTAATCTTATTTCCAAACTTGAAAGTGATGAGACTATGGTGTGATCCTGTTTTAGCATGATGGTCAACTCTATTGATTTGGAAGACCTTAGCCCAATCCCCATTAATAAATAACCTGCCCAGTCTTGTGCCGATTCTTCTTTTTTTTCCTGCTGTCATTGCACCATGTAAAAGGGTTCTCTATGTAGCCTAGATCAGACATTCCACAGTCATCCATGCAGGTAATAAAGTCGGTACTTTTACTAAGAGTGTGAGTTATGCCTCATTTCTTCTCCTCTACATCCATAATTGAGTTAAAGTCGCCAAGGATGGTCCATGGACTATTAACTCTGTTTCTTATGGTCCTCAATTTATTTCACAATTTTCTTCGTTTCACTGCTTTGTTCCTAGCATACACTGTTGTGATCCAGTAGGTATGTTCACCACTATTGATCTGTTGTTTGCAATTATCGATGACATCACAGTCTAACTCACTAGTCCAAAAACACCATAGCTTACTACATTTGTTAGTTACTGCTTGATCAAATCGTTGGTACCTTTTTAAATCTTCTAACTTATCATAACAGAGGAAAGGTTCCCGGAGAATGACCATATGAGCCTTATGAATTCTGATAAGTTTGGCTAATCTTTCACTCACACCCTTCGAAATCATGCCCCTAATATTCCAATTAATGATGTTAATCATTATGAAAGATTGGGGGTTTGAAAGTTGCCTTATTTTTTTTATTGGTATTGGAGGTTTTGGGATGACATCCTTTACCTTTGTGATTTATTTTCTTGTGCCCTTTGGGTGAAAGGCCTTGTCTTTGTATTACCTCCTCTATTTCTTTGGCCACAGGATCGTCAGGTTTCTTTGGAGCAGGTGTAAAAGCTTCAGCTAAACTATCTTCAACCTGTTCATCTTCATCCTCACTTCCTCCTATAGAGCTGTCAGCTAATTCCTCATCAGTGGAGGCCTCCTGTGAATGTTCACTGTTAATGTCCTCTCCTGATTCGTAGATTGAGTTTTTGTCTATGTATGGACCATGCTTATTGTTCAATTCTCCTGGGATGTGTTCAGGTGTTCCCAGGCCAATTATAATTTGGCCTCCTTTGTTTTGTATGCAAGTCATATCAGCAGTGACTGGAGACAACATCTGATGATTTGAGTTATCACTACTACTTTCGTGATTATTGGTTTTAGCTTCCTGTTGAGCCTTAATCTCTTTACCTTTGCTTGTCATAGTTTCTCTTTTTCTATTCTCAGTGTTGATGTTTCCTTCCTTTTGTACAACTCCCATGATTTTCTCCTCTATTTGCCTTGGTTTTTGTTTGGTCTAAAGTCTATTTTTTTAACCTTCAGACATGAGGTAGTCGACTTTTTTGTTTTTTTTCTTGTTTCTGTTGTTATTCTTGATTGGATGAGTCCCTTTTCCCTGGTTAATGATATTTCCATAAGATTTTCCTACAAGAGTGTCTTTGGAAGGTTATTTTGCTTGAGCATTTCTATTTTGTAGAGTTGCTGGAGCATGTAGAGATTGCAATTGTTCTTTCTTCTTGTCTGCTTGCTTGGCGTTGGTCTTACCATTTGAGCTCTCTGCCAGGAAGGATTTCTTTTTCTTGTTCCTCTTGTTTCTAACTTGAGTAAATCCATCATCTTTTTGGTTCTCATTGTATTTTTGTGCCTCCCTTTTAATGGCCTTAATTCCTGCATCTCCAGAGTTGTGATTCCTCACCCGGTCTTCATTTTTCTCGGCATTTTCATTGTCCCTGTTAGCTCTGGATTATTCCTTTTTTCTTGCCTTAACCTTGCACCTTTCAAAATCATGACACTACAATTTGTATGTATACAGAAAGCTAGAACTCCCTCGTACTCTAATATTTTATCTCTACCCTTCAGACCTGATGTATCTCCTTCAATACCCACAAAGACAGAATCAGGTAGAGGTTTAATCAAGTCCACTTCGACCCTAACTTTAACCATGTGGGGTCTGGTTCTCGTAATGGTGTTTATGCCCTCCTTCATAGGAGTGCCAATTTGTTTTAATACTTCTCTTAAATTGTCCCATTTAAACACATAAATTTTGGCAATAGAACCCATATAGGGGCCAGAGACGTTTCTTCATTGGGGTCGAAATTAGGGGACATTTGAACATTTGCATTAGGGATCCAATGATTCTCATGAAATATTGGAAATAGGCAGTATCGAAGTCTGATTCATTTTTAAATTCAATGAAAACATGTCTACAGTTATAAGACCCAATTCTTACCTTTCCTTTCAGAGGGATTTGCTCTATGAATTTTACCCAAATAGTTTCAATTTTTGGTCTGCCCATTGTGAATTTTCCGACTAGCGTCCATTTGCAATCCTCCGCCGTCACCCTATAGTAGTCGGAGGCTTTGAAGATGACTGCCAGTTTGCCGTTGTGGGTCGTTTGCCTTGCAACCACATTGTTGGTGGTAGTTGTGTTGCTAAAGCTGGAGGTCCCAATTATAGCAGTAGAGTATGAGGTTTCTAAGTCAGGTGTACCCACCAATGGCCTTATGTCTGTAGGAGGATCCTTTGGTTGTGTGATATGTGCCGGTTGGCTGGATGGAATTGGTTCTATAAGGCGTCGCGTGAGTTCACACCTTAGCTGTTGAAGATGTTACCGTTGAGAGTGATTTTTAGAGAGAGAATTTTTTGTTAGTCATTTGTTAACTTCCTTCCAATGCCTTGTTGTGCAATACTATGGGGTGGTTGAACTCGAGACCTTAGGTTATGCAATAATGGTTCTCTTCGTTGAGATGTCAGCAAGTTAGGTAGCTCCAAGGGTGAAGTCTACCATACCCCTTGATGGTAATACGTACATGATATGTGTTTGCGAATAGATGTTGCAAGTTACCTACCTCATTTTTTAGGTTGCTATTTTTTACTTAATGTGAATAGTCACTTATAATTATCTTTTAGGTAATCTAATAGCGTATAATATTTTTGCATTGTTAGCATAAAATTTAAAATATTTTACCAAATCAGACTACTTTAAAAGAAACTTCTTAAAAGAGCGGGGATGTTTTACAATTCTTTAACCCTTCCCTTTATGTTTTGCAAGATGCTTGCAGGTGTATTATTTATATAACTTCGGTTAATTTGTTGTCTATTGATGTACGGTCAAAAAATACATATATTTAATCATTATTGCCTCATGTTCTATTACTTTTAATCGTCTTTTGAGTATTAATTATATTATTTTATGCGTAATATTATATTTTAATTGTGTAGGAATAAAGCGATATGAAAATAAAGAGATTTGGAGCAAAATTGAATAAAACGAGAAAGAAAAAGAAAGGAAAATAAAATAATTAAATAGGAAAAGACAAGGGGGGGACATCCTTTGGTATTTGTCCCCCCAAGTGTAAGACAAAGAAAAGAAAAATACAATTCAATGTGTGAAACGACAAAACGTACTGGATCCGGTGCTAAGGCCAGCGCCTCGCGTAGCGGGATTTTTCCTATTTCACTTGGGATAAGGTTATTTCGGCCCTACACAGTTCCAACTCGTATAAAAGGAGTTCTAAACCTAATTTAGAGGGGATCAAATATATTTTTGAGAGGAGAACACGCAACTTTTGACTAAGGGAGAGCACGGATCTGCCGTGAAGGCCGGGTTTCATATTTTCTTCCAAAAATATAGTAATTTTTATGTTTCTTTGTATGATTTGTTGTTTGGATACCATGTCTATGTAGAGCTAAACTTCACGTTCCAGGGTTGTGGCTTTTTCATGACTATTGTTATTCAAATATTGATTTTGAATTCTTGATTTATCGTATTAGTTTATTTATTCAATCTTGCGCATAGTTATTTAATTGCTTGATCACCAAATTGAATATTATCTACGAATCTAGAGTTAATCTCGAAAGTGAGAATTTAAGATTGCATATAGGATTGAGTAGAGCAAGTTCTTGAACCTGGACATCGGGGAATGGATTCGCGGTTAGGATTGACATATGCTAATTGCCTTGTTTGGTTATTATACGGGAATTACGAATGCATTCTTGTTGATTTTAACTCTATAGACATATACGAATTAGGTTAGCGTGAATAGGCGAGTAAGAAAAAATTAATTAGTCAATTTAATTGAAGAAAATAATAGGATTGTTAAATAGCCCATGAACCTAGATCGTTTTCATCACATTGATAATATAAAAATTTGTTCTTCCTTTGTTTAAAGTTCATTAGTTATTTTCTTTTTAGTTTAATTAGCTTAGTAACATCACCTTTGGGGTGAATCCTTGTTTAGATAATTAGGACTGCCTAATTTGGTTAATAGTTGATAACAAGTACTCGTGGGTTTGACACTCTATCTTATCACTTTATTACTTTACGATCGCGTATACTTGCGTGTACATTTGGCCGCAATAAATTTTTGGCGTCGTTGTCGGGGACTTGGAAATTAATTATTTATCTAGAATTAGACCTTTACTTTTATATTTATAAGTTTTATTTTTTTTTTCTTTTGGTAAATATTTTTATTTTTATAACTATTTGATTTTTCTCTTAGTGTGTTTCTAGTTCCCTCAGCATGATATCTGAGATGAAATATATGGAGGTAAGGTTATTGATGAAGATACTTGGTTGATGGAAGACTTTTATGCCCCATATATTTGGGCTTGTCATGGCTTGACCTCTTGAAAATCTGAATTTGAACATGGGAGTAAGGGTTGGTATTGGGACGAATATTCTCGATTAAGGGAATATGCGGAACGACGTTGTCTTCTAACAACGTTGCTGAATGATTGGTCTAAGGAGAGAGTTGATCTTGCATATGAAATTGACAGTTTTGGCTTAGTTGTACATAACTGATGCAGATTTGAGTGCAAAGTTTGATGCGTGTAACATCCAACAATTTAATGATAAGTTGTGTCAAGCTGAAAAAAATCTTCTAGACCAAATTGAGGAGCAAAAACAAGAATACCAATTATTAGGCCATATTTTTCTTGAGAATTCAATGTTGAGAAGAGCGCTCTAGAGTCATATGAGAGAGTAGATAATATTACTTTGGGAGACTTGAGTGTGGGTATATATGGGAATGTAAATAGTAGTACAATTAATGAGTTAGGGCGCATTAGACCTCATTCCAATTATTTTTTCATAATGTGTTTAGATAGTAAGATAGTAATCAAGCCATCTAAGCCTATGAGGGAGTCAAAGAGTGTGGATGAGAGTGCCTATATTCTTGAATTTATTGTGTCAAAAAACAAAAATTACATTCCTCATTTAAAGGCCAAGAAGTATAGAGTAAAAGATTTATTACTTGGCCTGGTTATCTTTGTACCTCCACCAAAAGAGCATAGCAGAAAACTTGAAGCCAAATTAAGGGCTCACTTCATAAGTTCGAGATGGAAGCACAAAGTGGTTCACGTCGTACCGCGACGTTAAATTAGGCTCTTGTTGGGAGGCAACCCAGTCTTACTTTTTTTGTTGTTTTTGTTTATTAATTTTTTTATTATTATGTTATTTTTGTAGCATTTGTTTTTGTTTTGTAGGATTATGATAGGAAGCAAGTTCATAAGATGAGCAAAAGCAAGCCAAATGATTGGAACTAGTGTGAGGTACCCGCACAAAGGAGCATCCTTGGGTGAAGTTTAAGTACTCTGTGGGCTGCTATTTCTTTGGCCTTTCGCCTTTCAAAGAGTTTTTTTGTCCACCCTTGTTATTTTTACTTTATTTGTGCATTGGGGACACTGCACTCTTTTAAGTGTGGGGTGGAAGATTCTATGTGGTTTGTATAGTATTATATTTGTATATTGTTAGTTTCTTTTCTTTTTATTGTTAGCTAGCTAGCTTCTTATTTTTAATTGCATAGGTAGTAGAATTAATAGTGTAGTATAGTAGTAATAGTTTTACTAGCTTAATTTAAAAAATAAAAATAATAAAAACAGAAAATTGAAAAAAAAAATTGAAAAATAATTTTGGTCTTTTCCCGACGATAGATCTACTAGGCAATTTTCTTGAGGGATTAAAGTCTAACCAAAAATACAAAAACATGTCCTTTTATTTTCTAGGTAGTAATAATCCCTTGTAATATTTTTTTGCCTCGGTTGTTTTCCATGGGATGTAACTTGAATCGGTAGTAGTTTTTATTCTTGGAGTAGGATTTAGGGAATAAAAAGGAGGAAGAATGATGAACCTAGGCGCCCTTGAATTGTTTGATAGTAGCATATTTAGGCTTTGGCCTGTGTAGAATCTTTCCTATATTTTAAAATTGTTCATGATGCCATGTTTAATTGGATAACATGTTATTGATGCCTATGTTTCGTTTTCTTAACTTATGTTCACTTTGTGCTTAATGCTTAATATCTTGTGGCTCCGTGAATACTTGCATCAATTTGAGAGTTGAAATGGTACCATCCTTTATGAGTCATGTGCCTTGTGTGGTGAGGTTTTTGTAGAGTCCATATCACTGTACTTGTGTCTAGAATTTGTCCGGTATGTGAGTTGAAGCGAAATTTTAGGTGATGATCGGTTTGAAAAATGACTTTAGGCCTTCTTTGATCTTTTCGAGCTTTAATATTTATCATAAATAAAATTGTTCCTTAGTTAACCCTTTTGAGTTTATAGACTTTTATTTGGCACCCACATTACAAGACTATTTTCTTTTTATTCTTAATTGACATTGTTTTTATCTTTTTACCTTTTAAAACACTTAACTTGCAAAATGAGTGCTAGAAGAAGTAAGGAGGAAAGTTGGGTGGCTTTTGAGTGTAACCAATGGAAGAAAGAAATGTGCACTTGTGTTGTAAGAGATACACCACTAGCGGAAATTGCAAGAGAACAAAACTCTGAAAAAATATATGTAGATAAATAAGTACATCTTGTCCTAGCTAGTGAGGTATGAATTAAGGTAGCTCTAAAGAAAAAGGGAATGTTTTGGGGGGTGATCTTGTTTGTGAAATTGAAGTTAAATTGAAGAAATTTGCGCTTAAAGTTAATTTTGTGATGTGTTAAAGTACTTGGACGTTAGTTACTATTCTTAAATATATCCTATCTGTCCCTTAGCCCACATTACAACCATGAAAAAGTCTTAATTGATTTTAGATCGAGTGAGCTTACATTAGTAGAGATTTATATTAAGGGCAAACCTATAGTACCATTGAATGCAAGTGAGAGATTTCTTTGATATATGTGAGTCCTTAAACTATATTTGATCATGTGATTCGAATGTGTGGGTTCAACTTACTCTCTTCTTCTTGTTGTGAGGGCACATGATTTCACGAGGGATATGTAACTTTATTAAACTTCCCTACAATATTGAGTATTCAAGTCATGAGTGCATGGTGATATTGAGTCGGTTTTTTGAGGCTAAAATTATTATGAGCATGTTGTCTTTATTTGAATATTTTTGAAGTATGGCATAAGAAAAAGGAAAGTATGTTTTGAATGCATCTGCTAATTTTAATGTTGCTATCAACCATACTCATTGGTGTAATGTGCTTCGAATGTGTTAAGTATGAAGTGCTCAAAGATAGTGTAAATTGTTGGTTGACTCGAGGACGTGCAACATTTAAGTGTGAGGTGGTGATGTTCGGCAAAAAAATGCATATATTTAACCATTATTGCCTAATGTTCTAGTACTTTTAATAGTCTTTTGAATATTAATTATATTATTTTATGCTTAATATTATATTATAACTGTGTAGGAATAAAGCGGTATGAAGATGAAGAGATTTGGAGCAAAATTAATTAAAATACGGAAGAAAAAGAAAGTAAAATAAATAATTAAATAGGAAAAGGCAAACACCAAAAGGTGTCCCCCACGTGTAAGACAAAGAAAAGGAAAATGCAATTCAGAGAGTGAAAATCGCAAAACTTACTGGGATATTTCGGCTCGAGACAAGTTTATTTCGGCCCTACACAGCCCCAACTCATATAAAAGGGGTACTAACCTAATTTGGAGGGCATCGAACATATTTTTGAGAGGAGAGCACGCAGCTTTTCTTGCAGCGCTGCCGAGTTCCATAGAGGCTGTTTGTGGAGCAGTAGAGTGTTGGCATCGATGTCCAGCAAGTTTGGAACTTAATGTCCAAACTGCTTGTTTTTGATTTTTCGGAGTTGTAAATATCTTTTTGAGTGGTAATATAAATAGTTAGTTACCAAAAAAATGTATTAGGCCGCGTCAGACCATATGGTGAACAATATTACACTCAGTTATCAATTTTTGTTCCCATCTAAATCAGTGCTTTACCCCAAAATTTGCTTGGGATTAAAATCTTTATGGTGTGATTATAAATGCTTTGAAATTGCAGTTATCAACTGCTGTGTGATTAAGCATGTTGTCACTATGAGGGAGTCCAATTCTAGTTCAATTTCTGTGTTTCCATTTAGGAGACACCGTTCAGCTTCGACCTTAATTAGCATCATAAGATATATAACAACCATATACTAGATAACCTGATATATATATATATTGTTGTAAGAATTATTCTTATAGGATCTATAGTTTGTGTCACGACCCAATTTCACCTATAGGTCGTGATGGCGCCCAACACTACATTTAGGCAAGCCAACAAATAAATTAAACATATATCAATTATTTTCAAAATAATTTTCTAAGAAATTTTATTATTTTACTAGCAATATTAAGAAATTAGAAAAGATACCGATTAACTTAAATCCAAGAAAAAAATAATACAATTCCAAATTCTACCAATGTGTGTTCCAAGACCTGGTGTCACAAGTGTATGAGCATCTAGTAGATTATACAAAACCTCAAATACTGTCTTAAATAAAAATAGACAGAATAAAAAATACAAGGAGAGACACTGGTAACTGTAGAATGGCTAAGAAAGGCAGCTCACCACTATGCCCCTCGATAACGTGGGTGTAAGATGATAGGTCCCTCACTAGTACTTGCCTCAGGTCCTGCACAAAAAGTACAGCAAGTGTAGTATGAGTACGTTAACAACATGTACCCAGTAAGTATCAAGCCTAATCTCGAAGTGGTAGAGACGAGATGGCCGACTTTGACACTCACTATGGGTCAATAATAATAATTGAAATAAAACAAGAATATCTAAATCAGCATGGTTCACAGAATTTACAATAATTTATTTAACCAGCAGAAATAATTAAATTCCTTCAAATGCAACAATTCTCAATATATTAATTAAATTTCGTCAATACCAATAAATTTTTAATTTATCATTTAGTCTCATTTACAGAAATAACAATAATTCTTCTCCTTATCATTTTTTGCAATCTTTTCGATCAGGAGATATCTCATTCTACCAGAATACGCTTATCTCCTGCATGTGCACCTCACGTGCCTTAACTCTGCCAGTGTCTATATCTACCAGTGATGGACCTGGTTCATATCGGAGCTCCTTTGTCAATCTTCAAAACTATTCTCTTTCTTGGGCCAACAAATTCTCCCTTTTTGATGATGGCAAACTTTGTGCGTCCATAAGCTTAGGCCTGTTTCAACTTAATCCAACATTGACACATATTAGAGTATTAAGCACTTATCATAAAGAACCAGGGTTAATTAGGTTATAAATATTACTTGTTCAGAGTACATCTTCCCCCTTTTGGCATCATCGAAAAGTTATAAAAAGATGTGCAAGTCCCAGATTTTATAAAAATTATTCATGGCCACTAGGGCAACTGCAAATGCATTCATGGATCAATCATCAGTAATCAACTAAAAATTCAAATTATCAAATAAATAGAGACAGTGCATAAGAACAAGAGCAGCAAATTTCATTGATAGAAAGTACGGTTCTTCCACAATCCACAAAATGAAACAAAAGCATTTAAAGCATGAGCAACAAAAAAGAAAAAGTCTCGAATCTGGGTCACTGAACTTTTAGGCAGACTAGGCAACTAAGGCTTGGAAGAACTAGGGGCTTGGGTTTTGGCTTGGAGAAGATTCAACATATTGTGAAGAATTCCCTCATTCTTCTCCCTTTCCTTTGTAAGCTCAACTCTGAGAACATCCCTCTCAGATTCAACCTCAGCCAAACGAGTCTTCAGCCTTGCTATCTCAGCATCCTTTGCCCCACTCTCCTGCACTAGATCTCTGACCTTGCTGTTTATAGGTGTCCTTTTCAATGAACCGGGTTCATTAGGGACGGTATGGATCTCATAATCACAAGCAAGAAGAGTATTGATCCCAAAATAGTCTTTGCTTGTGGCCATCTCCGCCTTCTTTAATGGTACCTTATAATGAGCAAGAACAGAAGTGAGGATGGAACCATAAGGAATGGAATGGGCTTTGGAGCCATTGACAACTCTGTCCAAAAGCTGAATGATGAACCCAGGCCAGTTTATCTGCCTCCCGCTGTCCATACACTCCATCAAGACCAAGTCCATGTAATTTGTAATATGCCTCCTTTCCTGCCTTGGCAACACGCACTTGTTGATGAATTCAAATATTACCTTGTGAGGTGGCTTCATTTTACTCTTATAGACTGCCTTGGTTTCACTCTCTTCTTCATTATCACAAAATTTCCTTGTGATAGCCAGGGCAGTTGGAAGAGAATCCAGGCTGGGCAATTTCTGCCTAGTATAGTCATCATAGTCTTCAGAGGGTATGCCAAGGATTTCACCCAGTTCTTTAGCATCAAATGAGATTTGTACCCCTTTTACTAGGCTAGTGACTCTGCTTTCCTTGACCTCAGCATTGGCCATGAATTCCATAATCTCATTCCTAGCCAGTCTCCCATCCAACTGAAGGACCATGTCCTTCCATCCCTGTATCTCAAGCTTCTCCAGCAGCAAAATCATTCCTTCTTCTTCCAAGTCCTTCAACAATCTCCCCTTTAGAATTGTTCTTTTACCAAACTTTGTTAGCTTGTCCTTCTCACCATCAGAACTATCCTTCTCTTCACCACTCCAATCATCTTCTTCATTAATTTTCACTTGCTTGGCTTTCACTGCAAAACTGGGTCGCTTAGCCAAGATAGATGGTTCAGAAGACTTAGAAATAGATGAAGACTTCTTTGAGGAAGTCTTGGCTTTCTTTGGCTTAGGGGTTTGAACCTCTACCTCTGCCATTTTTTTACTTTGATGGACCAGGTCCATCTTATCCAACTCAACAACCTCAACAGGCTCAACCACCTTTTCTTTCCATTTATCCACTCTTTTCTTCTTACTCTCCTCTAAAGCTCTCTGCAACTCCTCCTCACTCTACTTTAGCTTGCTCCTTGTAGTTCTTCCTCTTGGAAGAGGAATATCAGAGGTCTTAGAAGGAGCAGCTTTTCGTTTCTTGTTGGCTCTTACTGTCCCAGAGGTTGTAGCTTTAGGAGTTCGTTTCTTCTTGGATTGGTAACTGTCACTTAACTTTTTCAACAGATCAGTCAAGGTTTCCTCAGCAGATGAACCAGGTCTGCTTGCTTTTCAAGATTTACTAGCCCTTCAGCAGCTTCTTCTGATCTACTTCCCCCTCTGTGCATGCCACCTTCTTCCTCCTTCTCTGGCTCAGCTCCACAAATAACCGTTCTAATAGATTCAGAGGTGGGTGAAGAATCAACCACTTCTTTCCCTTTTCCCCTCTCTTCACTCCATACTCCCTCTCTCTCTTTTTCTTTTTCAATTTTGTTTTTACCACTTCTCCTTCTTATCTCAGGAATTTCCACATCTATCACAGACCCAACCAGGATGAACCTAGTTTCTAAATTTTTAACAATCTCAGAAATAAACTCAGATGAAGGTTTTGGGACAGAAGATACCTGTTCAGAATCGGAAGACCCAGTTTCTTCCCCTTCAGTCGGTGATTTAAAGGAATCACTCGAATTTTGTGAGTTTTGGGCTTGGCTTTCTTGAAGCTAGGCATTTAATTTTGGAGATAAAGCACCGCTGGCCACTATTTTTCTAGCAAGAATTTTGACTCTCCTTTTTCTAGGTTTGGGGGGGGAGTGTAGAACTAGGTTGAGGGTTTGTAGAGGAAGATGAAGGTGTGGGGGGTGGAGGAGTACCAGGGTTATTCCAGGGGTTAGACATTTTGATTATGGCTTTGTGATGAAGGAAAAGGCTTGGATTGAATTCGAAGGCAAGGATAGAAGAAAGGGTTTCAACGGATTTTTCAGAAATAATGAAGAATTTGCAGAGTTGATGATGAGGGATTTAAAGTAGAAGTGCAATTAATACACAAAGGTAGGTTTTTATGGTCAATTACAAGTCTAATCACTCTGTAATTTTTCAATTTGGAGTGACGGTCACAGCTCCCCTAGTATCTAGGTGTTTTAATTCGGTGAGGATTCTTTAGTTGAAACGGAACTGGTTAAAATCTTTATTGGATAGGCTTTGGAAGATTTTGGACTGGGGTAGAGTTCTGCTCATGATTTATATATTAGTATTTCAAAATGTGCAGAGTGTAGAACACATACCTCATTTTTCAGATGAACCAGCACTGATGAACCAGGTTCTTCACGAAGAAACCTTTCATCCATGTCTCAATTTGCAAAAATAGAGAAAATTTCATTAGAGACCAGTGATTCATACTAAAACATGGCATAGGAGTATACTATTTACAATATGAGACTGAGAAATAATTAATCTGGTTATTTACACAAATTTCAGATTTTCTAACAAAAAAAAACTCCCTTTTTTTAAATTTTATTTACAATCTGAACTGGTTCACTTAGGTGATTTTAATCATCCCTAATTCTAACCTGTTCCTTTCAAAGTGCTCTCTACTTAGTGCTTTTGTAAAGATGTCAGTAATCTGTTTATCAGTAGCACAAAACTCTATAGTGATCAATCCCTTCTCATAATTGTCCCTTAAAAAGTGATGTCTAACATCTATGTGCTTTGTTCTTTTATGATGAACGGGGTTCTTTGTCATACTAATAGCACTAGTGTTATCACAAAAGATAGGGATACATCCAACATCGATTCCAAAATCCCTCAATTGCTGTTTAATCCACAATACTTGAGCACAACATGAGGCTGCAGCCACATACTCAGCCTCAGTAGTAGATAAGGCCACTGAATTTTGCTTTTTGGTGGCCCAAGACACAAGTCATAAGCAAAGAAAGTGTGCCATACCTGAGGTGCTCTTTCTATCCATAAGAAAACCTGCATAATCAGCATCAGCATATCCTACAAGATTGAAAGTACTACCTTTTGGATACCAAAGACAAAGATCAGTGGTGCCTTTTAGATATCTCAAAATTCTTTTGAAAGCAGTCAAGTGAGACTCCTTCGGGATTGCCTGAAATCTTGCATAAAGGCCTACACTGAAAATAATGTCAGGTCTACTAGCAGTGAGATACAACAATGAGCCAATCATTCCCCTATACAACTTCTGATCGACAGATGAACCAGGTTCATCCATATCCAACATTGTAGCTGTTGCAATAGGAGTGTCAATTTCTTTGGAATCTTCCATTTTAAACCTTTTAAGCAACTCTTTTACATACTTCTGTTGATGGATCATAGTTCCATTTGAATTTTGTTTAATTTGTAAGCCTAAAAAGAAATTAATCTCACCCATCATGCTCATTTCAAATTCACTCCCCATTAGTTTAGCAAAATCTTTACTTAACTTATCAGTAGTTGCTCCAAAGATTATATCATCAACATATATCTCAACTACCAAGAGATCTTTACCTTTTTCTTTCAAGAACAAAATATTGTCAATTTTACCTCTCTTGCAGTCATGCTCAAGCAAAAACTTTGATAATCTTCCATAGCATTCTCTTGGCGCCTGCTTGAGCCCATAAAGTACTTTGTCAAGCTTGTACACATGATCAGGACTCTCCTTGCTTTCAAACCCCGGAGGTTGCTTGACAAACACTTTTTCCTTTAGATAGCCATTGAGGAAGGCACTCTTGATATCCATCTGGTGGAGGGTGAATTCCATATAAGCAGCAAAGGCTATAAGGAGTGTTATTGCTTCCAGCCTTGCAACTGGAGCAAAGATTTTATCATAGTCTATGCCCTCCTCTTGGCTATATCCTTGAACCACCAATCTTTCCTTGTTCCTTATAACAGTTCAATCTTCATCAAGTTTGTTTCTGAAGACCCATTTTGTGCCAGTTACTGATCTGTCCAAGGGTCTTGGCACCAGATGCCAAACTTGACTCCTTTCAAATTGGTTGAGTTCATATTGCATTGCATTTACCCAGTCTGCATCCTGCAAAGCCTCAGCAACATTTTTGGGTTTAATAAGAGATAAGAAAGAATAAAAAGCACAAAGATTCTTTAATTAAGATCTAGTTTTGATTCCAGAGGTTGGATCAGTAATTATATTCTCAATGGGATGAGAAATTTGATACTTGTAAGGTTTCACAACCAACTGGTTTCCCCTTTATGTTCTTTCAATACTTTGTTGCTGTGGAACAGGTTCATGGACAGGTTCCCTTGAGGTTTGAAAATTATTTCCTCTTTGTTCTATTCCCCTTGTCAGGTTGCCCTGGGTAGAAGGACCTGTTCCATCACCTGTTCCTTCTTCCAGTGCAGCTTCAGTATGGGCTGTGGTTTCATTTTAAGTTTCTTACCAGCCCAATTGCTTCATCATCATGTTCCTGTCTCTCAGAAAGAATGTTAGTTTCATCAAAAATCACATGAATACTTTCTTCAACACACATATTTCTTTTGTTATATACCTTATATGCTTTGCTATGTGAAGAATATCCCAAGAATACTCCCGCATCACTTCTGGGATCAAACTTGCCTAGGGAGTCTTTACCATTGTTGTGCACAAAGCACTTGCATCCAAATGTCCTAAGATGGGATATATTTGATTTTCTCCCTTTAAGCAACTCATAGGGAGTCTTCTCTACTAAAGGTCTTGTCATGCACCTATTTATGATATAGCATGCAGTATTTACAGCTTCTTCCCAGAAGCTATGGGGCAGTTTACTAGAAAGAAGCATAGTCCTAGATATATCTTCAAGAGTTCTATTCTTTCTTTCAACTACTCCATTTTGTTGTGGAGTTCTATGGGCAGAAAAATTATGATCTATGCCATGCACATCACAAAATTCAGCAAATTTAGCATTTTCTAATTTAGTACCATGATCAGACCTAATTGATGCAAGTTGATTTCCTAATTGTTTCTGAGTTTTTCTAACAAAGGAAGTGAACATGTCAAATGCTTCATCTTTAGATGTTAAAAACAGTGTCCAAGTAAACCTAGAATAATCATCAACAAGCACTATCACATATCTCTTACCACCTCTACTTAATGTTCTCATTGGACCACATAGATTCATATGAACTAGTTCCATCGTTCTGGTGGTACTTACCACTTTCTTGCATTTAAAAGAGGATCTTACCTGCTTCTCCCTTGCACAAGCTTCACAAACTTTGTCTTTCTTGAACTTAATATTAGACAGTTCTATCACCAAGTCCTTGGAGACTAATTTGTTGAGTTGACTTAGACTTGCATGTCCAAGCCTCTTATGCCAAAGGAGGGGATCACTATTCAGCACACTTAAGCAAGTTAGTTCATTCTCTGAGAGTGTGGATAGATCTATAATATATATATTATTCACTCTTTTACCCTGCAAAACAATCTTGTCGGTGATAAGATTTATCACAAAACATTTAGTAGAGGTGAATGCTACCAAGTTACCTCTATCACACAATTGTGACACATTGATTAGGCCATACTTCAAGCCGTCTATCAAGTAGACATTCTCAATGGAATGAGAGTCATGCTTACTTACCTTACCAACCCCAATGATTTCACCTTTCTTTCCATTTCCAAAGAAGACATTTCCTCCTTTGAGGTCCTCAAGTGAAATGAACTGGTCCTTGCTTCCTGTTATATGCTTTGAGCAGCCACTGTCCATGTACCATATTTAGCTGCTCCCCTTCACTTGAACCTACAAAAGGAAATAAGGGGCGAGTCTTAGGAACCCAAACTAGTTTGGGTCCATTTCTATAAGCAAAGGGATGAATTAAATTCCTTTTAGCCCAGCTTGTTAACCAATTCTTCCCTTGAACAAAATTTTTGTTCTTTTGACTGGCCCTTTCTTTTGAGTTACATTTACTTATATTGACTAGTCTTACCACAGTGAGTACAAATTTTGTTCTCAGGAAGAGTGATGTACTTGTTTTTAGGATCCCACTTAGGTAGTTGATTCCCAAAGCCAAGTCCTCTTCTATTGCTACTGTGATGTTCCTGTAGCCATGACAGTGCATCGGAGGACCTGTTCCATTTACTAGTTCTGTCTAGTTCATGCTTGACCTTGCCTAGATCCTTCTTTAGCACTCTTATTTGATCATCCTTCTTATACAACTCATCTTTTAGTTTGCCTACATTTTCTTCTAAAGTGAGTTGTGTTCAATCAATTATCTTCTTACTGGTTCCTACTTTCAGTTTTAGATTTTCAGATTTTAACTCAAGAACATTTGCTTCAAATGTATGAACCTGGTTCTTCAGAGCAGTATTTTCACTCACAGTCTCACTAACTCTGAGCTCCCGGTTCTTACACTTTGCTTTTAAAATCACACAATCCTTAGACAACTGTTCCTTTTCTTTATTTATTACCTCAGATTCATCAATGAAATCTAGCAATAATTCAGAGAGTTTTTCTTTAGACAAAAACTTAATCTTGTCTTTGAGATGAATTATACTTACCTCAGATTCCTCATCTGATTCTCCAATTGCCATAAGTGCTTGTTGATCTCCATCTTCATCATCTGATTCCTCATCTGAACTTTCTCCCCAAGCAGCAACCATAGCCTTTGTTGATCCTTTGTTCTTCTTGGGATGAACCTGTTCCTTCTTCCTGTTCCTTCGTTCAAATATTTCCTTCTTCCATTCAATTTCCCATTGAGGGCAGTTCTTGATGTGATGATCAGTCTTCCCACACTTGTAGCATCACTCATTGGTTGTTTTTTCAGGAACCCTTGATTTGTTATAATTTCCACCTCTTGAAGAACCTTTTCCTCTCATAAGGTATTTCTTGAAGTCCTTGGTGATTATAGCCATTTCATCTTCCTCCAGATCAGCACCTTCAGTGATTCTGAGTGCGAGACTCCTTTCCTTCTTGGGCACATCCATCTTCATGGTCTACCTTATAAGTTCATAAGTAGTGAGATTTTCAATTAGCTCATCCAACCTAAGAGTTGTAATGTTCTTAGATTCCTGAATTGCAGTGATTTTTCTTTCCCAAGAAACTGGTAGAACCCTAGTCAGAATCTTTTCAACTTTGTCTTCTTCAAGAAGAGTCCTTCCAAGAGACTTCAGTTCATTAGTCAGTGTGGTGAACCTTGTATACATCTCTTGGATAGTCTCTCCTTTATTCATAGAGAAATTCTCATATTGAGAATATAGTAAAGTACCTCTGGACCACTTTACCTAAGCGGTTCCTTCATGAGCCACTTGCAAGGTGTCCCAAATTTCCTTAGCAGTAGTACAGCTTTGAATTCTGCTGTACTCGTCTGGACCAAGTCCACACACAAGCCACTTCTTGGGCTTAGGTTCTCCCATTTCCTCAAGTCGTCAACAGTGCAGTCAGCTCTTATTTTTGGCACCTCTTCTCCTTCGTCATTTATTTTTATGGTAGCCAATGGACCATCTGTGACAATGTCCCATAGTTCATAGTCTTCTCCTATGATGTGGTCTCTCATTCTGTTTTACCACCAGGAGTAGTACTGGCCATTGAAGAGTGGTGGCCTAGCAGTGGATTGCCCTTCCCAATTTCCAGCTTTCTTGGAGTTTTCTTACGGTTGTACTAAGGAAAATGAGTTTCTCATAAGCAATCATTGAGACTATACACATACTGATTTCTGAGAATTGGTATTCCATATTAATTAATGGAATAAGACATGGCTTCTTCAAATATACAAGAGGATTGAAACAAGGAAATCCTCTTTCCCCCTCTCTTTTTATTCTAGTTGCATAGGCTTTATACAGGTCCCTTAACAGACTCAATGAGAAAAATTGATTTATTGGTTAACCCAAGATAAACCACATAAATTATGCTGATGATCTAATTCTTTTCTCTTCTGATGACATAAATCAGTGAAGTTGCTAATGTAGACTCTAGATGATTACCAGGACGTATCTGGTCAAGATATCAACAAGAGAAAAAAATCCTGAAGTATAACTATGGAGATAGCAAAGCTAATAAAAGAGTTATTAGAAGACTCTGAAAAATGTACAAAAGTTAAGCATATGCAATTCCTCTTCACTTATCTTAGATGCACTATCTATATAGGCAGAAAGAAGATTTGTTATATATAGCCACAAAAGTGCTAAATAAAGCTGGAGGCTGGCAAGGGAAGCTCCTATTATTTGATAGAAAAGCAGTCATTATCAAACACATACTTCAGTCTCAAACTCTCTACCTGCTTGCAGCTGTGGTGCCTCCCAAGACCATTATCGGGCAGATTAAAATGTACTTGTCAAATTTCTTCTGGGGTAAAAAAGCAGGAAAGAAGAGCTATTATTGGTGCTCCTGGGATAATATGAGTTATCCTACCGATGATGGAGGAGTTGGTTTTGAAAAGTAATAGAATATATGCGACTCGTTTGCAGCAAAAATATGGTGGAAGACAACTTGTGGACAAAATTTCTCAAAGCTAAGTACTACCAAAGATCTAACTCCATGTCAAAACGACTGGACCCCAAAGACTCTAACCCTTGGAGAAGCTTAATCGAGTATTTTACTATGAAGATTGTGTTTTGTTTATTACAATGAAAGACAATTGTTGCCTATCAATGTAATGCAAATTATGTTTTGTTTATTTCAAGAAGAAGTCATTGAACAGTTGAAGGAGGAGAATGGTGTTTTCATCATATTCACTGAATATTTTTTGTTAATTCAGATTGTGTTTTTATCATATTCACTGAATATCTTTCCCTTTGGGAATCAATCATAAGAGAATAACTGAAGGCATGCTTTGGTTTAAGTTGTCACTACACAGAAATTTTCTAATGCTTTTAAATTTTAATGTTTCCTTGTGTTGTATCCTATTTCAGGTCTTTTAACTTTTAAGTATAAAGTAGTTTATCACTATGTTCCAATCAAGCATTCTTTAGATGCAATAGCTTATTAGAATATTAGATTAGCAACAGTTTCTAAGTCTACTAGAGCTTATTAGATTAGCAATAAGCCTTAATAATGCGTACAATCCGATCCAAAAATCTGAAATATTTATCCGATCTAAACTTTAAAATCCGATCGGATCCAATTCTAATTCAGATTGGATTCGGATTGCATTTTGTAGAATCTGAAATCCGAACTTTCAATCCGAAATATGCTAAATCTGTTCTGATCCTACCGATGCACAACCCTATACTAGATGGCTGAAGATGCAAGAGTCTATCCTCTGGCAAAAATACAGATTCAGATGGGATGAAGAAGGTGATTCTAATTCCAAATATTTTCACAGTGTGATCAAGGAAAAAAGGAGAAGAGCATATATCTATAAAATCAAGAATAATCAAGGAGCATGGATTAAGGGAAATGAAGCTATTGCAAATGCTATTATTTATCACTCCAGCAACCTGTTTACCCACACTTATAGTGATAATAACTATCCATTCTTATTTGCCTTACGTGATCGCGAGACCTCTCTTGCGAACGCGATGAAGAAAAAGTCTGCAACAAAATACCAGAAAATCTGCTATCTTCCTTAAGTCCAAAATGGGTCGTTGAGCATCCGAAACAAACCCAAGGCCCTCGGGACCTCAACCAAACATACCAACAAGTCCTATAACCCTATACGAACTTAGTTGAGCCCTCAAACCACATCAAACAATGCTAAAATCATGAATCGCCCTCCAATTCAAATTTAAAGAACTTGAAACTTCAAATTTCCACAACCGATGCCAAAACCTATCAAACCACGTCTTATTGACCCCAAATTTTGCACACAAGTCATATTCAACATTACGGACCTACTCCAACTTCTGGAATCGGAATCCGACCCTGATATCAAAACTTTCACTACCGGTCAAAATCTCCAAAAATTCAACTTTTTCCATTTCAAGCCTAAATGAGCTACAGACCTCCAAAATATAATCCAGACATGCCCGTAAGTCCAAATCATTCAACGGAGCTAACGGAACCGACAAAACTCTATTTTGGAGTCATCTTCACACAGTTCCGACTACAATCAAAATCCTAAGATTTAAGCTTCCGTTTTAGGGACTAGGTGTCCCAAAACACTCCGATACCAAAAATAAAACCTCCTGACAAGTCACATAAGCAGAAAAAGATACGGGGGAAACAGTAAAAAAGGAATTAGGGCTATTACTCTCAAAACGACCGGCCATGTCATTACAATGGCTCTAGTGTTGGTATTACCCACAGGTTCAGAATCTTATACGGTATATTGTGATGCATCTCGCATTGGGCTTGGTGCGGTATTAATGCAAGATGGAAGAGTGATTGCATATGCATCGTGACAGTTGAAAGTTCATGAGAAAAATTACCCGGTTCATGACTTAGAATTGGTAGCCATTATTCATGCGCTAAAGATTTGGAGACATTACCTTTACGGTGTCTCGTGTGAGGTATTCACTGATCATCGTAGTCTACAGTACCTGTTCAAACAAAAAAGACCTCAATCTAAGGCAGAGAAGATGGTTGGAGCTGTTGAAAGACTATGATATCACCATTTTGTATCACCCCGGAAAGGCCAATGTGGTGGCCGATGCTTTGAGTAGAAAGGCTGTGAGTATGGGCAGCCTTGCGTATATTTCGGTTGGTGAGAGGCCATTAGCTGCCGATGTTCATACTTTGGCCAATCAGTTTGTGAGGTTAGATGTTTCATAGTCCAGTCGGATTCTAGCTTGCACCAGTCGTTCGGTCTTTCTTGTATGAACATATTAGAGAGCGACAATATGATGATCCTCATTTGCTTGTCCTTAAGGACACAGTACGGCACGGTGGTGCCAAGTAGGTTGCTGTGGGAGATGATGGAGTTATGCGGATGCAAGGTCGTATTTGTGTTCCTAATGTGGATGGGCTTCGTGAATTAATTCTTGAACAGGCCCACAGTTCCCGATATTCTATTTATCCGGGTTCCGCCAAAATGTATCAAGATTTGCGGAAACATTATTGGTGGAGGAGAATGAAAAAGGATATAGTTGCATATGTAGCTCAGTGTCTAAAATGTTAGCAAGTCAAGTATGAGCATCAGAGACCTGGTGGTTTGCTTGAGAAGTTAGAAATTCCTGAGTGGAAGTGGGAGCATATCACTATGGATTTTGTTGTTAGGCTTCCACGGACTAAGAGAAAGTTTAACGCAGTATGGGTCATTGTGGACAGGTTGACCAAGTCAGCACATTTCATTCTAGTAGCAGTTACCTATTCTTCAGAGCGGTTAGCGGAGATTTAGATCTGCGAGATTGTCCGCCTTCATGGTGTGCCCGTGTCTATCATTTCTGATTGAGGTACGCAGTTCACCTCGCACTTCTTGAGGGCTGTACAATGTGAGTTAGGCACGCGAGTTGAGTTGAGTACAACATTTCATCCACAGATAGACGGACAGTCAGAGCGCACTATTCAGATATTGGAAGATATGCTTCGCACTCGTGTTGTAGACTTTGGAGGTTCTTGGGATAAGTTCTTGCCACTTGCGGAGTTTGCCTATAATAACAGTTACCAGTCTAGCATTCAGATGGCTCCATATAAAGCATTATATGGGAGGCGATGTCGTTCTCTAGTTGGCTGGTTTGAACTGGGAGAGGCTCGGTTGTTGGGTACCGATTAGGTACAAGAAGCCTTGGATAAGGTCAAGATTATTCAGGATCGACTTCGCACAGCTCAGTCTAGGCAAAAGCGTTATACCGACCGTAAAGTTCGTGATGTTGCATTCATGGAAGGAGAAAGAGTATTGCTCTAGGTTTCACCTATGAAAGGTGTAATGAGATTCGGAAAGAAGGGCAAGTTGAGCCCTAGGTATATTGGACCCTTTGAAATTCTTGAAAGGGTGGGTGAAGTAGCTTACAGGCTTGCACTACCACCTAGTTTATCAGCAGTTCATCCGGTGTTCCATGTGTCTATGCTCCAGAAATATCATGGTGATCCGCCCATGTGTTAGATTTCAGCTCAGTTCAATTGGGCAAAGATTTGACTTATAAAGAGGAGCCGATAACTATTCTAGCCCGGCAGGTCTGACAGTTGAGGTCTAAGAGTTTTCTTTCAGTTCGGGTGCAATGGAGAGGTCAGCCGGTAGAAGCATCTATCTGGGAGTCCGAGTCGGACATGCGAAGCAGATATCCACATCTTTTCACCACCTCAGGTACTTTTCTAATTCCGTTCGAGGACGAACGTTTGTTTTAGAGGTGGAGAATGTGATGACCCAAAATGTCATCTTTAATTTAAACATTCATTTCTGTGTTCTATGACCTCGAATAGCACTATTCTTCATTCCTCGACTTGTGTGTGCAATCCGTATAATTTTCTGAAAAGTTTTTATGTGAAAAATGGATTAAAATGTGAAATAGAGATTTAAAACTCAACCGAGTTGACTTTGGTCAACATTTTGAGCAAACGAACTCGGATCAGTGTTTTGATAGTTTTGGTATGTCCGTATCATAATTTGGGACTTGAGCATATGCCCGGAATTGGATTCGGAAGTTCCTAGCTCAAATTATCTCCATTTAACGGAAACTAGAAATCTAAAGGCTAAGGATTTTTCAAAGTTTGACCGCAGAGTTGACTTTATTGATATCGGACTCGAATTGAGATTCAAAAAATTTAAATAGCTCTGTTATATCATTTATGACTTGTGTGCCAAATTTGAAGTTATTCCGTATTCATTTATCATGTTTCGTCACGAGTTTTGTAAATTGAAAAGTTTGAAATTCATAAGTCCGAATCGATATGTAAATTGTGATTTCGACGTTATTTGACGTGATTTGAGACCCCGAGTAAGTCCATATTATGTTACAGGACTTGTTGGAATATTTGAACGAGGTTCCGAGTGGCTCGGGTGAGTTTCAGATGAGTTTCGGATCATTTTGGTAAAAACTTACAGGTCTAGTCCTCGTGTTTCGCACCTGCGCAATTTTGGCCGCAGGTGCGTGATCGCTTCTGCGGAGGCAGTGTCGCTTCTGTGACTTTGAGGCCAGGGGAGAAGTTTTGCTTTTGCGAAGCTTGGGACGCAGGTGCGATGCACGCTTCTGCGGTGCCATGATGGTAGATGCGATCTTTCGCGCTTCTGCGGTTCCATTCGCTCATCTGCGCAGTTGCTTCTGCGACATGAAGGTCCGCAGATGCGGTCCTCTGCTTGGATGCCCTGTTCCGCAAATGCAAGCTTTGTCTCGCAAATGCGAGTCCGCAGATGTGAAAATGCCGGACATAACACATAAAAATCGGGTGTTAGCCATTTTTACTCATTTTTGAGTTTTGAGTCTCAGATTTGGGCAATTTCAAAGGGGTTTTTCACGACTTCGACTTGGGTAATTGTTCTATACCCAAAAATAATTATATTTCATAAATCCATGCTTATATTCATTGTTTATTTCGGATTTAGATGGAAGAAAATTGGAATTTTTGTAAAACTTACCAAAAAATGAAATTTAAGATTTGAAGGTCCATTTGACATCGGAATTTGATAATTTTTATATGGTTGAACTAGTATCGGAACGAGTGTTCGGATTTCATGAGTTTTTACGAGATAGGAAACGTGGTCCCCACTATGAAATTTTGAGACGAATTTTAGATTTTAATTCAGAAAATTAGTAATTTTATATGAAATTAATTCTTACGATTCGCGTTGAGTATATTGAATTGTTTGTGACTAGATTTGAAGCTTCCGGACACGAATTCATGAGGCAAAGATTTATTGGAATCTTGAAATTGGTTGCGAAGCAAGGTAAGTGTCGTGGTTAACCTTGACATGAGGGAATAGAACCCTTGAATTATTTGTTATGTAAAATGCATGTGAACGACGTATAGACGAGGTGACGAGTGTCTATACGTCGTCAAATTAATTGTTTGCCTGATTATTTGAAAATCATAAAAAATAATGAATTAATTATTATATTAATTATTTCTCTCATATTTCTTGCTCAATTTTATGCCTTGAATACATGCTATAATTGCTACATGCTTATTTGATTTACAACAACAACAACCCAGTATAATCCTACTAGTGGGGTCTGGGGAGGGTTGTGTGTACGCAGACCTTACCCCTACCCTGGGGTAGAGAGACTGTTTCCGATAGACCCTCGACTCCCTCCCTCCAAGAACTCCCCCACCTTACTCTTGGGGTGACTCGAACTCACAATCTCTTAGTTGGAAGTGGAGGGTGCTAACCACTAGAGCAACCCACTCTTGTCAGCATGCTTATTTGATTTATGTGACTTAATTGTTACTGGACATTTAGCATACTAATTATTAAATTGCCTATTTCCTCCTTAATTTGCATAATTAATTGCTACTTGCCATCACTTATTTCTAAATAAATTATAATTATTGTATACTTGTTGTCTTATAATTTCATATTAATTGTTGCATTTATTGGAGTAATTTCTTTATAAGAATTGGTAAATTATATTATTTGAGGAGCGGATCTCACGCCGCAACAGAAATGAAAGTGAATATATTGGAGAAGCGGGTTGCACGCCGCAACAGAATTAATTAAAATGAATATATTGGAGGAGCGGGTTGCACGCCGCAACGGGATTAAATGAAATGAATACATTGTAGGATCGGGTTGCACACCACAATGGAATTGAATATGAATATATTGTGGGATCGGGTTGCACGCCGTAACGGAAACTGATTGAAATAATAATTGGTTATGACTGCCGAGTTGGCTTCAACTGTTGAATTGAGTTACCTGTTTTTTTATTATTGTTGTTATTATTATTATTATTGTGCACAGGTTAATGTAAGTGACTTGCCTTAGCCTCGTCACTACTTCGTCGAGGTTAGGCTCGGCACTTACTGAGTACATGGGGTCAGTTGTACTCATATTATACTCTGCACTTCTTGTGCAAATACCGGAGTTGGTCCCAGCGGCGTACAGTAGATTTGCTCGGATTCAGTTATTCGTAGGAGACTTGAGGTATAATTGCATGATGTTCGCAGTTCTGAGGTCCCCTTCCACTTTATCGTAGCTGTGTATTTCTTTCAGACAGCTTCATTTTCATTCAGACCTTTATTTGTATTATTTTATTAGTTCGTGCACTTGTGACACCAGTTCTGGGATGGTATTTAGACATCGCTATTATTATGGATTATTCACTTTATTTCAGACTTTATTTCCGCATTTGTTTCTTTGTTGTTAATTAACTTAAAATTATTTTAAAATGACTAATATTATTCTAACGTTAACTTGCCTAACAAATAAAATGTTAGGCGTCATCACGATCCCGAAGGTGAGAATTTTGGATCGTGACATATATGGAGATATGGAGGATGATCTCGGCGTTGTTAAAATAATTCCAAGTGCGCATACTAAAAGCGACGCATGAATTATAATGGGGGGGTATCAATGTTACCTAATATCCTTTTACTGGCAGAACCTTCTTATCTTCTTCGGGCCAAAAAATAAAGCAAAATCTGGTGACATTTCGAAATTTTCTGAATATGTAACATATTGTAGATGTGGAGTTTCTGAATAAGCGTACACTGAGAGATAACTAGGATACAACAAGATTATCCAAGTTAGATAGTGTTATTTGTAATCAAACTTTTATGAGTTTTAAGAAGCATGATGCATGCATCCTTATATGTAGTCTTTCTGACCGTGTGCCGATACATATAAGGTGGATGTTTGACATTTAATAAATGTAATGAAAGCGGGGAGGGGAGGGGAGGAAAAATGGAAAGGTAAAAATAGGAAGAAAACTAAAGTTGATGGGGTTGTGAATAGTAAATTTTTGACCGAATCCAAAATTCTTATATTATTTTAGCGTTAAACACTTCTTTAGGTCTAATCGTGATATTTTAACCTTTTTTCCACTTTTTAGTAGATCTTATTGATAAATTATAAAATAACAAAAATACTCACATATTTACTTAGTATTAATTTTATATTTTCATTTGCAAAAGAAAAATAATTCACAAAATATATATATATATATTTCTTTAATTTAGATAAGCTGGTAATTTTATAATTCTTCTTTTGTAGTTGTATATTAGTTAGTTAGAATTATTATCTTACTATTTTAATTTAATAGTAGTAGTATTTTTATCTATACTTTATTTTTTAAAAGAAAGTAAAAAAACAAATAGATACAAGAGCCAATGAAATTAGGCCACCTCATTTTTGTCTTCTAGCTAAAATTCCTTCCTCTTTTCTATGCTCTAAAATATTCACAGTACACACGATACTTTTCTTAGACTCAGATTCACACACTATTTCATAATTTTGTAGGGAAAATGCATAAGTAATTCTCCGGATCTATAGCTGGATTTTTAACTACTCACTATTTTGAATGGAATTAGTATCACTCTAAAATGCTACTGCCATATTTATGTTTGGTGGTGAAATACACGCGCCTGACACATGTATTTCCCATTAAAATCATTTTTTTCTTCTTTTTTTTCCATCAACTTCTTTTCCCAACTCACTTTTTATATTTTTTTAAATTTCTTTTTCCCTTTTCACACATCCCACCTTCTTCCATCCCCCAACCCACAAGTGAAGCAGCAGATTTGTTTTGGTTGAAGAAACAGATCGAAAAACGGTAAGCTCCTAGAAAACTTTCTGGCAATCAACAATCAACAACCAATTCTTCCTTGTTCTCTCTTTTATGTAAAATTGATTAATTAAAAAAATAGGACTCTCGTCCCCTACCTCACTACCTGAAGTAGTGAAAGGATGAGGGGCCCATCGGGAAACGACGAGAATGCGAGAATATTTTTTGCAACTAACAATCAAGACCCTTCTTCTTGTTCAATCTTTTGTGGGCTTCTTCTGGGTTTAATCAAAAACTGATCTTGGATGAGATTTATTCATTTCTTTCTATGAGAAGCAATTGCAATTGAAAGTTTGAAAGTGGTGAGTAAAGAGATTAAAAATTACAGTAATCCTGTATAAAGTGTAGTGAAATATGGAGAGGAAAGAATAAAATTTTCTAACTCGATCTCGCCGGAAAATGGAGAATGCTAGAGCTAATTCCCGGCCAATCTATAAGTTACAAAACAGGAGGAAATAAAAGGAAAAGAAAAAGAAAAACAAGAGAAAAGAAAAAAAAATAGTATATTTTATAAAAATTTTACTTATAAAAATAAATTTTCAGCATTCTATCTCTTTCTCGCTCTCTCAAGGAGGGTGGCATACACTCTCTTCTGTCGCATAAGCACTAAGAATATACTAATTCCATTTAAAAATAGTTCGGAGGATAATAGGATTCCCGCAAAGATAAAATGTGTAGTTGAAAATCCGGCTATAGGTCATGGGGTACTTATGCATTTTCCCTAATTTTTTATATTGACATTTCATTTTGAATTATTTAAACACTTTAATTTCCTGATGTCAATCACACACTGGCACCATATGTTTTCTTTCTGTGATAATGTCGTAGCATAGGACTCCAGGAATTTTTATTCTTTTACTCCAAGAAATTGTCACGACCCAAAATCTCACCACAGGCGTCGTGATGGCACCTAGTCTCTAAGACTAGGTAAGCCGATTTTAATTACATTTTTGAAGCCATTTTATTTTAAAATAAATAAGTAATCAAAACTAATATCGGAACAAATATGAATATACAACCTCCCAAGACTGGTAGTACTGAGTCATGAACTCTAACTGAATACATGAATTGATCTCAAGGATCGAATACTCAATATTGTTTGAATAATAATTAACAGTACAATGTAATGAAAAGACTCCAAGGGACTGCGACGACCAAGCAGCTCTGCCTTGAATCTTTACAATCCCGCTTTAACTCTGCCCAAGTCGGATATCTTCAATATCTGGCTCTGCACAAAAATGTGCAGAAGGGTAGTATGGGTACACCACAGTCAGTACCTAGTAAGTATCAAGACTAACCTCAGTGGAGTAGAGACGAGGTACAATCAAGACACTCACTAGTCTAAAAACCTGTGCAATATGATATACAAGAATAATAGAAAGCAAATAACAATAAGGGCAACACAAATCAACCAGTGATATGCATAACAGGGCAACAATGACACCATTAATATCGTTCAATAATTTATAAATATAAGTACACCCAATTAAATCAAGTCATTCAAATAAATATCTTTCACATATAATTCTTCCAAATAACTCTCTTTCAAATATAATTTTCTCAAATAATTATCTTTCAAATATAATTCTTTCAATAAATCTCTTCAAATATAAGAATCCTTCCAAATAAATATTTTGAATATAATTCTTTCAATTAAAAAGTCATCATGTAACACATCATTTCATAATCATAAAAATACGGATCTCAGCCCATTTTCATATTTTTCATAAACACGGTCTCAGCCCATTTTTTATATTTCCATGGCACCTCGTGCCCATAATTAAATCATCATATTTCCCCGGCACCACGTGCCCTCATTTCATATCACAACTGCACGGACAATTCACGTGCCAAATATCATTATCAATGCATATAAGATCCACAAGATCAATTTATTTCCGATAAAGTAAGTTTAAAATTTTTAAATCAAGTAAGAAAATCAACAAAGAAATGAATTTATTTTAGAAATCATTTGGGTGAAGAAAATAACATTTCAATTAAAATGAAGCACCCGATGGTTGCTGATTTGGATGTAAAACTTATAAGAACTAAAGCACACAACAATTTCTTTTATTCAAAACAACTTAACCTTGAAAACTTATAAAGACTAGAACCACAAATTCTCATAGTCTCGTACAAGAGCCAAAGCCAACACATTACAACAAGGGATACAAACACACAATAAAATCAAATGTTACATCACAGAAGAACATAACAATTTACCTATCACGAAAATACAAATTAACCAAAGGCAAGTGCAACCACAGAGAATGTCAATAAAGGCACTCTCGAGATACCGTCTCATAGTCCCAAAAGTAAATATGCAACAACAACAATGCCCCTAGGCCATCACGAGTCATCACAATTCAATCCCCGAAATAGCCCACCTTGTCTCGCCACGTGCGCAATAAATAAGTAAATTGCCCGCCTTGTTTCGCCGCACGCGCATAACAATATTTCCACCTTGTCTCTCCACATGCGCAAACCCACATATATATATATATATAAATAGCCCACCTTGTCACGCCGCATATGCATAAATCAATAGTAATAATAGCACGACAGAAATCTCGTCCAAACACCTGAACATAACTCCCACAATATAATGTGCCAATATCACATATCATAAACTGCACCTCAAGTACTCAGATATTACAACATAGCACAGATTGCACATCAAATGCTCTATTATTACAACTTATCACAGATTGCACATCAAGTGCTCAAATATTACTACATAGCACAGATTACACATCAAATGCTCAATTATTACAACTTATCACAGATTGCACATCAAGTGCTCAAATATTACAACTTATCACAAATTACACATAAAGTGCTCAAATATCACAACTAGCCACAAAAATCAACAATACCTTATTTTCTACAATAAGGAGCCCATGTTTCGACCATAATGTGCACAAAAATCTTAACAAAATATTCGGAAGTGAACAACTCAACAAAATAATATTTCACATAAAAAATCAAGGTGGCAATCACACCAAATCATCATGTAAAAACAATTTCAACAAACAAGGATCTAGGCATGACAAATAGAGGATTTAATAAGTACCAAAAATTTCCAATTTAATACATACGGGCGTCTAAGAATTTTTAATCAATGAAATTTGTACATATAAACCAAGTACGTACTCGTCACCTCACGTACATGATTTTCAATTACACAAATTGCACATAAGACTCAATGCCTAAGGAAAAATTTTCCCACTCGAGGTTAGGCAAGACACTTACCTTTTTGAAGTTATGCCGATATTCCAAAATCGCATTCTTGCTTGAATTGATCTTCGGACCGCTCAAATCTATCAAAATTAATTGTATAACTTCATTAAAATTCATCAAAAATAATTTCCGGATAATAAAACGTCGACTTAAATATTTATTCTAAAAAGTCAACAAAAATTAACCCCCTCGGAACCCGACATAATTTTCATGAAATCCGAATACTCATTCTGATACGAGTTCAACCATACCAATTTATCGAATTCCAATAATAACTCGACTTCTAATAATACTTTTTATAGTTGATTTTCCCTAATAATTCATTTTCAATTTATAATATAACCAACTAATCTTTCTTGAGATATTGTTAATTTTAGATAAGATTTTATAGAGCAATAGAAGTATTGAACTATTGGAAGCTTAAATTTGTTGGAGAAAGAAGGTGAGTAAGAATATTAAAGAGAAAGACAAAATATATATAGGGGTTTCTTAAATATAAAGAGATCAGAAAAAGAAAGATTGACTTGGACAAATTACGAAATGGAGAATAAAATTTTTACACGTTATCTAATGAAGGAGTAAGAAGTGAAAATTGAAACGTTGAAAAAACTATTCATCTCCCCATGTTTAAGTAAGTCAAATTATTAATATTTTTTGTGTATCTAAATAGCTTTCTTTTCTTTTATATTAAAAACTCTTCTTTTGTATTAAAAGTACTAAATATTATGTTTGAAACACCTATAAACCTATTAATTTTTAAAAATGGGCCCCCCAAAATTTAGGGGCCTAAGGCACAAGCCTTACTACTCAACACATTAGAGCCGGCGCTGGGTAAAAGTATAAATCTCTAGACATTTTACTGTTTAAAGGGTAATGAATTAAGAAAAATATGAAAGATGCCCAGAGTATAGATCCATCAATTATTCTATAGCAGTGTAAAAGACACTAAGAAAAGACAAAAAATATATATATAAATCACACGAGTGGAAAGATATTAACCAATTAAGTTGAGACTCAAGAATAAAGTCTATAGAAGATTAAATATTCAAAAAGATAAATCTAAATCATACGAAAGAAAACATATTCAATACATTATAGTTCACTACTCATAATTGCTAGAATACCTTATGTCTTGCTAGTGATTATGTTGGAAATAATTTAATTTCACTTTGAAAATTTGAATTTTGAGTTCAATTACTTGTTGCCTTATAACCGTTTTCATAATTCTAAGGCTCAAGGAAAAATTTAATGCTTTATTATTTTTGAACTTAATATATAAATATATTTTTCACACCAAAATCTCCAACTCTAATAAACTAAATCATAAACAATAATTCTTTAACAAATTACACAAAAGAGTTCCAACTTTCATGGACATCCCACTCAATTCTTGTCTTCTTGATGTACTCCCCCTCATTCTGCACAATTAGATAAGATTAGAGTTCCAAGATTAGAGAAGATTTATATCTGTAGACCTATCATTTTGGTTTCTTTAGTCAGATTATACCAATAATCATCATCACAATAAGTCGACAATGCAAGGCTCTCTTCCCGTATTAATAAATTCTGTAGCATAAATAGTAACAGAAGAAATTAGTTTAGAAATAATCTAAATAAACATACAAATAAAATATACATTAAACACAAGGGATAGAAGAAATAATATAGTCTTACTAACTTCAAGTTATTCAAAATTATCTAAATCTTCTTCAATTTTAACCGGAGTTGTTAATTTATTCCGAAGACAATCTTGGACACACACAAGAGCTTGAATCAATCAAGGAGTCAATGAACTCCTAAATGGAACAAGTATGCGTCCGCAGTTGCTAAAGACTGACTCTGAGGCAACACTAGAAATCGGATGGCTAGCACATCACGTGACATATTAACAAGAGTGGGAAATCTGGGTGAGTTCAACTTCCACCACCCTAGAATGTTAAACTTTTCATAGTCTTCCTCAACATCTTCACCCAAATATTTATCTAACTTTGTTTTAGAGTCAGCTCCTCCGCACTTCTTATACTTCTTTAAATCTAGCATGAATTTTGAGAGCGATATTGAAGAAGTAGATGAAGATGGAGAAGATAGAAATGAACCAAGAGAAGATGGAGAAGATAGACATGAACCAAAATATGGAGAAGATGTACATGAACCAGAACCACCATTCTTCTTTGCATATACATTGAACAAAAATTCCATGTATGTTTTCACCTCCTCTTGTATTTTAACACCTATTGTTTCTCCAAACATAGCAGCAAGCGCAAATTAAAGGGTATGAAACTTGTGGCGTGGATCCAACACACATGAAATAAAAATTATTTTATTCATCTTTTGTGGGGGGGGGGGGCCCCCCCAATACTTGTCAAATTTCTCTTTCATATTCTTTGCCATTTCTCTCAAGAAAGCATCTTCATTTTGCATCAACTATTTCAAAAAAGAACCAACAACACATATTTCAAGAAAGTGCACATTAGATGTAATATAAAGTGTACCTGATACGTTCAAGGTGAGTTCATAAAATATTTCCAGAAACTTCACAATACGTCTTACATTATCCCAATCACTACTTAAAAGTGGACCTTTAGGTTGTCCATCCTCACAAAGGCAGTTAGAAATACATGACATCAAACCTTAATCAATATCATAATATTATGTAAAGGATCCCTAATAAACTGTAGCAACCTTCAACATCAAATATGTGGAATTCCACCCAGTAGGAACATCCAAGCACAATGATTTTTAGAAGTTATCTTATCGATATCACAACATTCTTTAAACTTCTTCCATCTTGCGGGAGATATCTTATGTACCTAACAACTTATCTTATTCGTTCAACAGACACACTCCCTTCCCTTAACCCATCTTGAATAACTAGATTGATGATGTGAACATACATCTCACATGAACATGCTTACCTTCCATCTAGTAAATTATTTGGATAATTCTTTAATCATCACATCATTAGAACTCGCAATATCAACTGTCATAGTATATACTTTATCCACTCCTATTCAAGTAAATACTTAGCAATACCACTAGCTAAATCTTAACCTTTGTGACTAGTAATTGGACAAAAATTCAATATCTTTTTATGCAATTTCCAATTCTTGTCAATGTAATGTGTTGTAACACACATATAGTTAATTCTTTGAATTGAAGTCCATGTATCAGTCATAATATAAATTCTTTGTTCTGATTCCTTAAGAATTGACTTCAAAGAAAGTCTCTCTTCATGGTACATCTCAAGACAATCCCTAGTCATAGTAGTACGAGATGGAATATGAAATAAAGGTTGAAAAGTTCTCACAAAGTCTCTAAATCCATCTTTTTCAATAGAAATAAAGGGTTGTTCATCTTTAATTATCATACGAGCTAAAGCCCTCCTACATGCCTCTTGATCAAATTTCCAGGGGATAAGTAAAACATCACCTGTTTGACCTTTCTGTTGAAAATCTAATGTTGTCTGGCTTGTTTCAGCCTTGTTGGAATTGTTCGAACACTTGAGAGTATGCGATAACAAATTGCTTATGCCTCTATTTTTCGTATCAGCTAAATATTCTTCTGGACAATACTTGCATTTCACTTTTTTCACACCCTCGGTATCAGTGAACTTGTTGAAGTGGCACCAAGCAACTGATCTTTCTTTAACAAATTTTCTTTTCTTCGAACCAGATTGAGATTCACAGTTAGTTGTGGAATCATTTGAAGCACCACTTTTGTAACGACCCGGCCTGTCATTTTGAATATTTTAGCCACGATCCCCTTATTTATGCTCCCTATATATTATATTGTGGGTACATGACTTGACGAGGTTCTTGGTATCGGGTTCGGGACAGTTTCAGAGTGATATAAGATACATAGTCCCTAAGTTGGAAGTTTAAGTCATAGGAGTTGACCGTAGTTTGACTTGTGTAAAGATGACTCCAAAATGGAGTTTTGATGGTTTTAATAGCTCCGTATGGTAATTTTGGTCTTAGGAGCGTGTCCGGATGTTGATTTGGAGGTTCGTAGGTCGTTTCGGCACGATTTGGCGAAAGTTGGAAATGGAAAAATTTTGGGACGTTTGACCGGGAGTTGACTTTATTGATATCGGGGTCAGATCCAAATTTCGGATGTTGAAATAGGCCTGTGATGTCATTTATGACTTGTGTGCAAAATTTGGTATATATCGAAGTTGTTTTGGTATGAATCGGCATTGGTTTCAGAATTTAGAAGTTCATAGTTCATAGGCTTGAATTTGGGTTGAGATTCATATTTTTGATGTTGTTTGATATGATTTGAGGGCTCGACAAAGTTTGTATCATGTTTTAGGACTTGTTGGTATGTTGGGATGGGATCCCGGGGACCTCGGGTGTATTTCGGGTGAGTTTTGAACAAGTTTGGGCGTTTCGGCACTTTGATGATTGTTGTAGAGCAGTGGAAGTGTGGAGGGAACATTGGAGAGCTGAGGCAAAGCCTCACGTGTGGCCTCCCTGAGTGTGGAGGCAATGGAAAATGTGCTGACCGCAGAGGAAAATCCGCTGGTTTGATAGTCTGACTTCGTAAGCTTATATTTTTTAATCTATAGGGAATTTGGGAGATCACATGTGGTACTATATAAACGAGGGTTTCATCTCATTTTTCATTTATAGATCTAGAGAGCTCGGTTTGTGGCAATTTTTTGTAAAGGAATTGATTGGGGTAAGTGATTCTAACTCGTATTTGATTAAATTACATGAATATATTCTTGATTTCATCATTTAATTAATAATTTGGGTTGAAAATTTGGGGAAAATGGAGAAAACATCTTAGGCCGAATTTTGGGGATTTGAGCAAGATTTTGGTATCAGATTTGAGTAATTTTGGTATGGTTGGACTCGTAGTTGAATGGGTGTTCGGATTTTATAACTTTCATCGGATTCCAAGACGTGGGCCCGGGGTGACTTTTTGGGTCAATTTTTTAATTCTTTGCAAAGATCGTAATTTCATTGTTTAAATTATTTTTCTATAGTTATATTTATAGTATGAAATTATTTTGTTTAGATTCAAGCCGTTCGGAGTTGAAAAATAGAGGGAAAGGCCTTCTAGTTAATTGATTTAGCGTGGTTTGGGGTAAGTGACTTGTCTAACCTTGTGTGGGGGAAATTCCCCTTAGGATTTGGTATTATTGTGATAATTGTGATATGTGAAAGTCGTGTACGCAAGGTGATGAGTGCTGCACGGGCTAAATGTGAAATTTTTGGTTTTTAGCTATGTAGTTTCCTTTCATGCTTTAATTGAGTTACTTTAACATGTTTTAGTCACCGTACTTAGTCTAATTTCACACGCTTACTTGTCTTATCTCTTATTTGCAACTTGTCCTACATGTTTAGTTAAATTACTTTCTTTTCTTTAATTCTGTATCCATTATTTAATTGTGGGATTCTTTACTTGAAATTTGCTATCATTGGAATATCTTTTTGTTGAGTTTGGTATTGAGTTGCAAAGGCCGTAGTTTTTATTGAGGCAAAGTGTAAGCTGCGAAATATCATTTATTGAGTTACTCTCTGGTTGCTATTGTTGAGACTTTGTGTACATTGTGGTTGAGCCGTGGGCTCCTTATTGTGAAATTTTTTATTGTCGTCTTTTTCTGGCAAGTGTAATATTGGTCACTTGAGGTTTGCACGAGGTTTCTGCCGTGCTGTTTTTACTATTGATACGCATGCGGTGGTATAAGGTATGGGTGTTGAAACTCATGCGGTGAGATAAGGTTGGCTTGATACGCATGGCTAGTAAGGGAACTACTAGAAGCCATGTTGTGTGATAAGGTGGGCTAAAACGCGGGGTGCTATTTCGGGAAAAATGATTTTTAAAACTAAATGTAAAGGCTCCCGCAGTGGTATAAGGAAAAGACTGTGAGTTACTTTTATAATTTAGGACTACGAGGGGGTACCTCGATAGTGGCCCATGTTGATCTTTCTTTATTTGCTGTATTTGCCTTGGTTGTTTGTTTCCTTAAGGTGTAAGTCCTTGTTTCCTTCCATGTTGTATTAATTGTCTTGGTTCTGTGTTGTTAACTTTCTGTAAATTCCTTATTTGTTTCATTTCCATTGTCATTTTCATTATATCGTTATATCTTTCGTCGTGTTTCTTATTATCTCTAGAAGGGCCTTGACCTGACCTCGTCATTACTCTACCGAGGTTAGCCTTGGAACTTACTGGGTACCATTGTGGTGTACTCATACTACGCTTTTACACATCCTTTTGTGCAGATCCAGGTACTTCCTATCAGTCCCGACATTAGTGAGCTGAGGTTGTTATGGAGACTTCAAGGTACACCTACCCGCGTCCGCAGACCTCAGAGTCCCCTTCTATCTTGTTTTTCCTTATTTCATTACACTATTATAGATAGTGATGTATGGGATTGTTCAGCACTATTACTTAGAGCTTGTGACTTATATTCCACCAGGTTTTGGGAGTCGTACATATTGACTACAAATTTTATTTATGTAGTTGCTGAAGTTTTGAGATTTTAAGTTTTTATTTCAATTATTCCGCATGTTGTTAGGCTTACCTAGTTTAGAGACTAGGTGCAGTCACGACATCCTATAGAGGAAACTTGGGGTCGTGACATTTTGGTATGATAGCTCTAGGTTCAAAGGTGTTATGAGTCACAAGCAGGTTTAGTAGAGTCTCGCGGATCGGTACGGAGACGTCTGTACTTATATTCGGGAGGCTATGGAACTGTTAGGAAAAACTTCACTTCTTTGATTCCTTGTCGTGTGAAATTGTTCACTTCGGGATTCTAAACTTCTGTCTTTCTATTCTATCACAGATTGTGAGGACACGCACAGCCGGATCGGAAGATCAGACACCTGCGCCCCTACTAGAGCCACGAGAAGCCGGGGTCGGTGTCTGGGTAGAGGACGAGGACGTCCACATGGTGCAGCCAGAGCACCTGCACGAGCTGCTATAGAGGAGCCACCAGTAGCTCCAGTTGGAGAACAGGCACCCGAGACGCCTGTTACTGCCCCAGTATTCCAGGAGACCCTCGCCTAGTGTTTGAGCATATTTGGCACTTTAGCTCAGGCAGGGTTGATCCCACTTGCTCCTGCCACATCTCTGGCTGGGGGAGGAGTACAGACTCCCGCCGCCCACACCCCAGAGTAGCGGGTCCATGTTGACCAGGTCCCAGAAGTCATACCAGTACAGTCGGTCGCCCCAATTCAGCCCGAGGCTAGGGTAGCAGCTACTGAGGGGAAGCAGCTTAGGCTCGAGAGGTACAAGAAGTACCACCCTCCTACTTTCAGCGACTTGGCTTCAGAGGATGCCCAGGGTTTTCTTGAGGTGTGCCACCGTATCCTCAGTACTATGGGTATTATGGAGCCTAGTAGGGTTGGTTTCACTACATTCCAGCTTAAGGGAGCAGCTTATCAGTGGTGGCGAGCATATGAGTTGGGTAGTCCGATCGAGGCAGCTTCACTCACTTGGACTCAGTTCTCAGATATGTTCTTGAGGAAGTTTGTTTCCCTAGAGTCTCAGAAATGTATGGCACACAGAGTTTGAGCAGTTGCGCCAGGGTTCTATGTCCGTGTCGGAGTATGCGGTCCGGTTTAGTGATTTGGCTAGGCATGCACCAGCTTTGGTTGCTACTGTTAGAGAGCGAGTCCGTCGATTTATCGAGGGGCTCAACCCTAGTATCAGATTTAACATTGCTCAAGAGTTGGAGATGGACATCGCATACCAGCAGGTCGTGGAGATTGCAATGAGGTTGGAGGGTATGTGGGCCCGAGAGAGAGAGGAGAGGGAGGCCAAGAGGCCTCGAGATTCTATCACATATAGTGGTGCCCGTGCCCCAGTTGCAGCTCATCAAAGTAGGGGCTATGTGAGCCGCCTTGTTCATTCAGCACTTCCAGCTTCCAGCGGTATTTTGGCTACTCCTACGCCCCAAGCTCCCTATTATGCACCACCATTGTCTAGTGCACCTCCTGGACGTGGTGCTTTCGGTGGTCAATCCAGCTGATTAGGCCCAAGCCAGCCACAACAACAACATCCTTCGAGTGCTTATTTTGAGTGTGGTGACACTCATCAAATAGTGAGGGATTGCCCCAAACTCAGGAGGGGTGCACCTCCACCTACTACTCAGGCTCCGAGTATTCCACCAGGTTCTTAAGATTCTCAGTCCATGGTCGTCGTACCAGTTGCCACTCCACCTGCACAATCATCTAAAGGTGGAGGTCGGGCAGGTAGGGGTCGCCCTAGAAGGGGAGGCCAGGCCATATATTATGCTCTTCCTGCTAGGAACGAGGCAGTTGCATCCGACTCAGTCATCACATGTATTGTTCCAGTATATCATAGAGATGCATCAGTATTATTTGATCCAGGCTCCATTTATTCCTATGTGTCATCTTACTTTGCTCCATATTTGGGTGTATCCCGTGATTCCTTGAGTTCTCCCGTCTATGTATCCACAATTATGGGAGATTCCCTCATTGTTGACTGTGTGTATCGGTCGTGTTTGATTGTTCTCAGTGGCTTTGAGACCAGAGCCGACTTATTATTGCCCAGTATGGTAGATTTTGATGTTATCTTGGGCATGGACAGGTTGTCGCACTATCATGCTATTCTTGATTGTCATACCAAGTCGGTGACATTGGTTATGCTAGATCTTCCACGGTTAGAGTGTAAGGGTACTTTAGATTATGTTCCTAGTAGGGTTATCTCATTCCTAAAGGCTCAGTGGATGGTTGAGAAGGGGTGTGATACGTATCTAGCATATGTGAGAGATGTCAGTGTTGATACTCCTACCATTGGTTCAGTTCTGGTAGCAAGGGATTATCCAGATGTATTCCCGGCGGATCTTCCGGGCATACCGCCTGACAGGGATATCGACTTTGGTATTAATTTGTTACCGGGGACTCAGCCCATTTCTATTCCTCCATATCGTATGACCCCACCAGAGTTGAAGGAGTTAAATGAGCAGTTGCAGGAGTTACTGGATAAAGGTTTCATTCGGCCCAGTGTATCACCTTTGGGTGCTCCGGTCTTGTTTGTAAGGAATAAGGATGGTTCTATGCGCATGTGCATTGATTATCGCTAGTTGAACAAGGTTACAGTGAAGAACAGATATCCATTGCCATATATTGATGACCTATTTGATCAGCTATAGGGTGCCAGAGTATTCTCCAAGATTGACTTGCATTCAGGCTATCATCAGTTGAAGATTTGGGAGCCATATATCCTGAAGACTGCCTTCAGAACACGGTATGGTCATTACAAGTTCCTTGTGATGTCTTTTGGGTTGACCAATGCCCCAACAATATTCATGCACTTGATGAACAATGTATTCTGACCCTATCTTGACTCATTCTTCATTGTGTTTATTGACGACATTCTAGTGTACTCCCGGAGTCGGGAGGATCCTGAGTAGCACATGAGGACTGTGCTTCAGACTTTGAGAGAAAAAAAGTTATATGCAAATTTTTCAAAGTGTGAATTCTGGATTTATTCGGTGGCATTTTTGGGTCATGTAGTGTCGAGTGAGGGGATCAAGGTAGATCCGAAGAAGATTGAAGCAGTACAGAGTTGGCCCAAACTGTCTTCAGCTACGGAGATCTGGAGTTTTCTTGGCTTGGCGGGGTATTACCATCGATTTGTAGAGGGTTTCTCATCTATTGCAGTTCCTATGACCAGATTGACCGAGAAGGGTGATCTGTTTAGGTGGAATGAGGAGTGTTAGGAGAGCTTTCATAATCTCAAGACATCTTTGACTACCACCCTGAGTGATGTCTTGTACGGTGTCCCTTGTGAGGTCTACACCGACCACCAGAGTCTACAGCATTTAGTCAAACATAAGGATCTTAACTTGCGGCAACGGAGGTGGTTAGAGTTTCTTAAGGAAACTACTAGAAGCCATGCGGTGTGATAAGGTGGGCTAAAACACGGGGTGCTATTTCAGGAAAAATAATTTTCAAAACTAAATGTAAAAGCTCCCGCAGTGGTATAAGGAAAAGACTATGAGTTACTTTAATAATTTGGGACTACGAGGCGGTACCACGGTAGTGGCCCGTATTGATATTTCTTTATTTGCTGTATTTGCCTTGGTTGATTGTTTCCTTAAGGTGTAAATCCTTGTTTCCTTCCGTGTTGTATTAACTGTCTTGGTTCTGTGTTGTTAACTTTCTGTAAATTTCTTATTTGTTTCATTTCTTTTGTCATTATCATTATATTGTTATACCTTTCATCTTGTTTCTTATTATCTTCAGTACGGACTTGACCTGACCTCGTCACTACTCTACTGATGTTATGCTTGTCACTTACTGGGTACCATTGTGGTGTACTCATACTACGCTTCTGCACATCGTTTTGTGCAGATCCAAGTACTTCCTATCAGTCCCGACATTAGTGAGCTGAGGTTGTTTTGGAGACTTTAAGGTACACCTGTCCGCGTCCGCAAGCCTCGAAGTCCCTTTCTATCTTGTTTTTCCTAATTTCATTACACTATTATAGACAATGATGCATAGGATTGTTCAACACTGTTACTTAGAGCTTGTTACTTATATTTCACCAGGTTTTGGGAGTTGTACATATTGAGTTATAGATCTTATTTATGTAGTTGTTGTAGTTTTGAGATTTTAAGTTTTTATTTCAATTATTTCGTATGTTGTTAGGCTTACCTAGTCTTAGAGACTAGGTGCTGTCACGACATCTTACGGAGGGAACTTGGAGTCGTGACAACTTTCACCACATTTTTCAACAATTTGAAGTTCATTCCCCATCCCTGCCTCATTTTCCATCTATGAAAACAAAAAAATCAAAGTAAAATCAGACGTGGAAGAACAGAACATGAAAGTGACATAAAATACAGAACATAAAGCCAAATCGATACATACACCCAAAAATTGGAAAAAGACAAAGCATGAAAGTTAAAAAAAAAAAAGACACAAAAACAAAAGAGAACAAACCCCTCTGTTTTGATTTCTTCCGTAAAATAAAAGGTGAAAAACACCACCTTTAAGCTCTAAGAAAGAGGGAGAAAGTAACCATGGGATCAATAATAATTAATAGTTAGAGAGAGACGTTAGTCTTACCGTCGATTAGGGTTGTGCGTCGTCTGATCATGATTGAGAATGAGAATCGAACAGAGAGTTGGAGTCTTGGATAAGAGAGGTGGAACAGAGGTGTGTGTGAGAGAGTATCGATATAACCTAAGTGGCTAAGTCTGAAAAATGAAATAAGAAAGAAGACCTAACCCTAATATTTTAGTCTAGTATATATATAGGTCCATATAATTTCAGATTTTGGGACGGATTGGATTAAAACTATACCAATCCGAATCAAATCCGGATATCCAAACTTTTAAAAAATATAATCCATATCCAATCTAAATATCCGAAATCTGAAAATCCGAATAGAATGGATCGGTTCGGATTTTTGGATATCTGATCCAAAAGCACAACCCTAATCTAGTATATTCAGCTTGGGCCTTATACAAGTTTTTCTTATTAACATCAGTGTTGTTGTTCTCATATTCATGCTCTAACCTGCATATCTCCAACTCCATTTGTTTGACTGAAGCGAAGACATCTCCGATGGACTCTTTGGACCATTTGCTAAGACCTCTGGCTACAGCTTTCAGCTTCTGCTGTAGGATGCATTGGTCATGTCCCTATACCTAATTATTCCAAATGCTTTCAATTAAGAAAATATAGTCACTCTTCTTTATCTAGAAATTAAGGAACTTGAAGTATTTAATAGCTTCAGTATTGTCATTTCCAAACTTGAAAGTGATGAGACTATGGTCTGACCCTGTTTTAGCATGATGGTCAACTCTATTGATTTGGAAGACCTCAGCCCAATCAACATAAATAAATAACCTATCCAGTCTTGTGCCGATTCTTCTTCTTTTTCTGCTGCCATTGCACCATGTAAAAGGATTCCATGTGTAGACATTCCACAGTCATCCATGCCGGTAATAAAGTCAGTACTTTTACTAAGAGTGTGAGGTGTGCCTCATTTCTTCTCCTCTACATCCATAATTGAGTTAAAGTTGCCAAGGATGGTCCATGGAACATTAACTCTGTTTATTATGGTCCTCAATTTATTCCACAATTTCCTTCGTTTCATTGCTTTGTTCCTAGCATACACTGTTGTGATCCAGTAGGTATGTTCACCACCATTGATCTTCAAAGTAATCTGTTATCTGCAATTGTCGATGACATCACAGTTAACTCACTACTCCAAAAACGCCATAGCTTACTACATTTGTTAGTAACTGCTTGATCAAATCATATGTAACTTTTGAAATCTTCTAACTTATCAGAAGAGAGGAAAGGTTCCTGGAGAATGACCATATGAGCCTTATGAATTCTGATTAGTTTGGCTAATCTTTCACTCGCACCCTTCGAAATCATGCCCCTAATATTCCAATTAATGATGTTAATCATTAGAAAAGATTGGGGGTTTGTAAGTTGCCTTATTTTTTATTGGTATTGGAGGTTTTGGGATGACCTCCTTCACCTTTGTGATTCCTTTTCTTGTGCCCTATGGGTGAAAGGCCTTGTCTTTGTATTACCTCCTCTGTTTCTTGGGCCACAAGATCGTCAGGTTTCTTTAGAGCAGGTCCAAAAGCTTCAGCTAAACTATCTGCAACCTGTTCATCTTCATCCTCACCTTCAGCTTATTCCTCATCAGTGGAGGCCTCCTGTGAATGTTCACTGTTAATGTCCTATCTTGATTCATAGACTGGGTTGTTGTCTATGTCTGGGCCATGCTTATTGTTCAATTCCCCTGGGATGTGTTCAAGTGTTCCCAGGTCAATTATAATTTGGCCTCATTTGTTTTGTATGCAAGCCGTATCAGCAGTGACTGGAGACAACATCTGATGATTTGAGCTATCACTACTACTTTTGTTATTATTGGTTTTAGCTTCCCGTTGAGCCTCGATCTCTTTAATTACCTTTGCCTGTCATAGTTTCTTTTTCTCTATTCTCAGTGTTTATGTTTCCTTCCTTTTGTACATCTTCCATGATTTTCTCCTTTATTTGCCTTGGATTTTGTTTGGTCCAAAGTCTGTTTTTAACCTTCACACATTGGGTAGTCGACTTTTTTGTTTTCTTCTTGTTTCTATTGTTATTCTTGATTGGATGTGTCACAATCCAAAATACTTTAAAGGTCGGGATGGCACCTAACACCACTGTCAGGCAATCCAGCAATACTTGATTAACTTAATTACCCATTTTAGTATTTTGAAATCATAATTTCCCTCAATTTAATAGTAAAAGATGGAATTTCCAGAGTAAATGAAAATATTTTCACAATCTCAATATTGAACAGCCCATAATCACCCCAAAACCCGGTGTCACAACTGCATAAGCATCAACTAGGAATGTAAAATAAAATACAGCATCTGTCCGGAATACAAATTGGACAGGAAAAAAATATAAATACTCTGAGGGAGACTCTGATGGTTGCAGGTTGTAATATGGGATGCAGCTCACCTAGGTCCCCGCATATAAACATGCCTCTGATCTCACAAGGCCACTAGACATATATGTACCTGCACAAAAATATGCAGCAAGTATAGTATGAGTACGTAAATCAACGTGTACCCAGTAAGTATCTAGTCTAACCCCGGAGGAGTAGTGACGAGGGGCTGACATCGACACTTACTAGTGGTCCAATAATATCAAGTACAGTAAAAAGGTAAATAAATATGAGGCAGAGTAAATAAGTGAAATAAACAAGCATAAAATACGTAGTACAAATTCCCCTCTTTACAATGAACTCAAGCTCTCAATTAGAAATCCCCTCCTTGATCGAAGCATATATATATAGATGTAGTGGATCTCCTCAAATAGATTGTCATAATTCAAATCAGGAAAACTCACGGATGCCAATTATTACGCACGATTCCATGAGGATATGTTATAGGAAATGCCAAGGTGTATGGCCCGATCCAACATAAATATTTAAACTGTGCATTGTCGAGGGACGAACGGCACGAACCATAGATGCATCTATTAAACATCGGTGTGGTATATACATCCTGCAGAGGCGATTGGCCTGATCCTATTAGAATAAGGAGCTTTGATGGGTCCTTGACCCCACTCACGAATAAACATGTGAGTTGTAATTTATTTAACAAAAATCTTTCAATGAAACATATATATCACTGAAACATGTCGTAAGAGGACTAAATTTATTCGGTGACTAATCATGAACTCGTGAAGTCTCTACAATAGCAAGTCTAGTCTCAAGTAGTAATGTAAAACAAAGGAATTTAATAGGCGAGAGACTGCTCAAACAGTAGAACAATAGCATGATGTGAACCTAAGCCTACCTGGACAATAACATGAATGTAGCTACGTACGGGCTCTCGTCACCTTGCGCGTACGTAGCCCCCACAACAAGTAGCACACATCAATATACAACACCTAGGGGTAATTTTCCCCCTCATTGAGTTAGACAGGAAACTTACTTCACTCCGAAGTTCCATAACAGGCTCCAAAGCCCCTCTAACACCTCAAACTGATGCCTGCCTCTCCAAAACTAGTCAAACAATGTGCAAACCAATAAAAATGCACTCTAATACTCATAACAAATTAATTTAGACAAATTCTCAACTCCGCTCGAAAAGTCGATAAAGCAACCCTCGGGCCCACATACCCGAATTCTGAAAATTTTTGAAGATGAACTTTACCCACAACACCACGAACTCAAATATATAGTTTATTCCTAATTCCATATCCAATTTCGTGGTCAAAATCCAAAAATATAAATTTCTAGGTTTTCCTTCAAAATCCCAAATATCCATAAATTTTCATGCCTAAATCTATGTATAAACCTTGTATAAAACTCACAACTAGTAGAAATCAGTTACCTCATGCTTGGTGATGAAAGTGGTGCTCCAAAATCGCTCCTAGGTCGGCTCCCATGGAGGAAAATAAAATGAAAATGGCCAAACTCCCGTTTTTTAAAACCTTACTGCCCATGCGACCTTCTTCGCGAACGCGGCAAGCCCCTCATGTTCGCAAAGCAATACCAGTTCCAGCTCTAAAATTACCCTTCGCGAACGCGAGTCCCAGCTCAAGAATGCGTTGCTTAACCGAGCGACCCAACGTGAACGCGTTGAACCCTTTGCGAACGCGAAGGTCTAAACTCCCATGGGCTAGTTCCCCTTCGCGAACGCGATGACCAATCGCGAACGCGAAGCATAAATCAGCAACCAATCAAAACCTTCTTCGCGAATGTGTGAACTCCTTTGCGTTCACGAAGAACGAAACCAGAACTAAATATCAGTAGTAGCAACTCAGCCCAACTTGGTCTGAAACCATCCCGAAACATACCCTGGGCCCCCGGGACCCCGTCCAATCACACCAACCAGTCCCATAACATAACACGGACCTGCTCGAGGCCTCAAATCACATCAAACATCATCGAAATCATGAATCACACCCCAATTCGAACCTAATGAACTTTAGAATTTTTGAACTTCCACATTCGATGCCGAAACCTATCAAATCACGTCCGATTGATCTCAAGTTTTGTACACAAGTCACATTCTACACTACGGACCTACTCCAACTTCCGGAATCGGAATCCGACCCCGATATCAAAAAGTCCACTCCCGGTCAAACTTCTCAAAAACCGTCAAATTTCTTACTTTCGTCAAATGACCCCAAAATGACCTACGGACCTCCAAATCCACATCCGGATGCGTTCCCAATACCAGAATCACTGTACCAAGCTATTCCTAGACTTGAAATCCCAAACGAACATAAATAACATTGAAATTCACTTCAACCAAGATTTATGAAATTCTTCCAAAACACTAACCTTCCACAATAGGCGCCGAAACGCACCCGGGTCATCCAAAACCTGATCCAGACATACGCCTAAGTCCAAAATCATCATATGAACCTGTTGGAACCTTCCAATCCCGATTCCGAGGTCGTTTACTCAAAAATCAAACCTTAGTCAATTCTTCCAACTTAAAGCTTCCGAAATGAGAGTTTTCTTTCCAAATCAACTCCGAACTTCCCGAAATTCAATTCCGACCACGCGCACAAGTCATAATACCTGAAGTGAAACTATTCAAGGCCTAAAACCCCCGAACGACGTGCTAGAGCTCAAAACGACCGGTCGGGTCATTACATTCTCTCCCACTTAAACATACGTTCCTCCTCGAACGTGCTAAGAACTGCTCTGGAATTGTCCGAAATCATTGTTTAACACCTAGTGCACCTACCCGTGCTACCACAACCTAGTTGAGCATATTAGCTCAAGCAAACTTGAAAATCCTCCCTTTTTTCTAGTCAAATAAGCCTTAGAGCCAAATTCCAACATCTGAAATTCTCTACCAGGTCTGTTTCCAACATATGAACGCCATATCCATCACTACACGATGTACCAATATATGATTGTATACTCTTACCGAATTCATACCATGTACTGCATTATTCACATGACCATAATGACATCCCCTGACGATAATAGTCGAAATCCCACTAATCTGATGCCCACAACACGCCTAATGAAGCATATAAGTCCTGTTTCAGCTCTCGCAATACTGCCACGACAGAATAGATGTGTAGAAACTCATAACCACCTGCCGAATCACAACTCATGGAGTCTCTCCTCCCGATAAGAACCATTACCTCATTCTGGACTGAATATCGATATTTACTCTTTAATGTGCCTCATATAAATCTGATCGCACTGATCCTAGGTCCAATAATCTCGTCTCACCCAGTACAAGTTGCTCAGGCAATAAGCCACCTCAGACACTGCCAAAAGTCTCATATAATGCCATAATGTGCCAACAAGCTACAAACCCGAATGTGATACATAAGAAAACGAACTCTGGAAAGATCTACTCAACCTACGTAACTAATTTAATCAACCAAAAAGATGTTATGAACCTTCCTCGGGCAATGAGAAGCAAAACTCACAATAATAGATATGGGAAACTATACTCAATATCATATTGTTGCGGCGTGCAACCCGATCCACACATGATATCGTTACGGCGTGCAACCCGATCCAACCATGATACCCGTAGCGGCGTGCCACCCGATCCAACCATATACCTATGGCGGCATGCCATCCGATCCATACATGACAATAAATAGGGGAGTACCCATCAAGCCAAAATGCCTATACCTACGAAATGCCCAAATATCGACCACGAACACACCAAGTGCAAAAATATAACTTTGGGGAGACGGATAGCGCCATACGCTACAATACCCAAGCACAACTAGGGTGCAACAAATGAACTGCATCTGGAGAGCCATCTCGCTCATATAACACCACAAACTACACGGGATCACAACACATGTGCTAATACTCAAGCCACCTCACAAACCACCTTGCATAATATAGATCACATGGAATAGTTGACGACAGAAATAACATCCAAGGCCCGAAGACTCCTCCATAAACAATGCTATGCTGAAATGAGCGCATCCGGCCCAATATAGAGCACACACTCACATTTAGATCCATCCACGGACCCCAAGCCAATTTTGATCATACCATAATGGGACAATAAACTTTCAAGGATCCACAATAACCTTTTTCCCATGACACACAAGAACAACCGTCGAATCCGAAGCAACTTTCGCAGCTCACAACCAAATGAATAGAGCGCCTTCTAGGCCTAAACCCTCACCTTAGCGATAGTACCATAATTTCCATACTTGGTTTCAATCTTTAATCAATCAAGTGACTGCATGCCACACCGATGCAATCTTCCCAGGGGATACGCTCCCACGACCTTCCGCACCAGGTAACAAAGTGTGCACATCCATACCATCGGCCATACAATGCTGTAAAGCGAATCGAGAATCCGCAAATCAGAACACAAAGCCTCTTACACAGGTCACCGATCTCAGGTGATGCTAAAGACAATACCAGCTTACTCTAAACATCTGAATCCTTTCCTGCTCATCCAAGCTCGTAACATCCTTGTCTACAACAAACCGCAACCTCGATACTCAACTTCCAATTCACATGCCGCTCACTGCACCTAACATGCCAATACGCGAGAGTACAAGAATTTCATCAAAACTCCTGAACCACTAATAGGGTACACACTTCATCATATAGAAACCTTTCACTTAACTCATTTTTGGAAAACCATTGCAACACGTGACTAAATTCCCATAACTGCAGAAAACAAAAATACAAACCTCGAGTAGTGGTCTAAACCACCATAATTCTTCTGGGATCCATCTACACATAACATGACATGATACTCGAATGCCTCCAAATAAAATCAATTACGACGGCCGTCAAGCCTTGCGCGCACCACCACAAATCACATGCATAACTCAACACGCTGAAGGAACTGATCATTGCCACCGTCATGCTAATTCAACCATTGCTAATTGATCCGACTTCTTCTAATTTACTCCGAACTTGCCTTAGGAATAATAATATCTCCATTTAAAACATAACAAACGCAAATCCGTACTCATCCTGAGCGACCTTATTTCACGAGGCCACGCTGTCTCAAAACCCACGAACCATCTCATAACCTCCTTATGCACATATTCGCATCTTCAACTAGTACACCTATTCTGAAAATTCCTCTATGAATCTGAAGTTATTTTCTCTATTTCCTATAATGCTACACCGTAGACTGAAGATAACATAGAACACTCCAAGCCCCTTTTATAATCCACAGCAAAAGCTCGATACTTGACCATTCCACGAACTCGAAATCCTTAGGCACCGCACTTTAATTTTGAAACTTCTAGGACAATTGTTGAGAGTCACCCACTCTGACTTGTTCCCGAATAAAATCAAACTCCAAGGTCCTGCTAGCACATAAACACCCTCTCAAAGAAGCAACCGGATGAATTCCTTTCCTTGTACATTGTTGATACACGATTTTTTCCTCATATTTTCTAAAAATGCATATATACTTTCAAAATGGCATATTTGCATCATCATTTAGTTTACAAACCTATACAAGTACTTTCTATAATTTTCCATAATTTTTAAAGCTCTAAATCAATTTCTTTCTACATTTTTATTATATAAATATCTAATAATTATCCTTTAAATAATTTTTTGATGCCTTAATCATCCAAACTTATTATTTACACCAACATGTATGTTTTATAATATTTTACTTCATTTTTTCTATAATTGCATTTGCATTTTAGGCTAATTTCACAATTTTTGCAATAATAGCCTATATTCATGTATAATTACATTATTTGTGACAAAATAGCTTTTTTTTATTTTTATAATGTTAAATTATTATTTTCAATTATTTTAGTGCACAAATAATATTTTTTGTTATTTATTAATTACTTTTATAAATTAATTTTGATAAATTTTAAGTATTTAAACAACAACCCAATTTTAAAACCAATTTCGAACCAAATGAATGGCCCAAACACTCAAATACCCAGCCGAAAGCCAAACAACCCCTTAACCCAAAACCCGGTCGGTACCCATTAATCAACCCGCCCGTTCATATTTTTTAATCTTGGTCGTTGATCTTTCAAGATCAACGGCCATCATTCTTTCTCTCCTTTTAAATTAACCTCACCCAAACCCTAACCCTTATTTCGCCCGTCTGCCGCCCCCAAATCATCTCGAACCTTCTCCTCTCTCCACAAAAACCCTAGCCGCCCCCTTAAATCTCTCCAAATCCATCTCAACCATGGATTCTCTCCATGACTTCCTTACCTTCTGTGTGTTATCTCGTTACTTTCTGCAAAACTATGGTATTACCTAGTACTTGCCTAAACATGGCAAGTACTATCTCTCAGAATCCGGCCATTCGACTTCAATCGCTTGAATCCAGATAGTAATTAGTCCATATACATCATGACCATGGCTATATGGGTCCGATTAGTAAAGAGTTTCGGCCAATCTTTGACTTCTGTCAATTAGGGTTTACCTATTGTTTCCCTAATCCGATTTTTATTGATTATGTATGTTAATACTTCCTTATTTATGTTTTATTTTATAGTTTTCCTTGTTTACTGGTTTGATTTCTATTATTATATAAACTCATCCCCATCCCCCTTTGAAGGAGGAGGGAATCGATATGCTTTCACTAAAAAATTGGAGCTTTGTTCTGTGATTCCCTCATTCTCTTGTTCTGTACTTCATTTTGGCTGGCTGAAAGCCAAGGCCACTGAGATTCTGTTATTCGAACTTTCCCTTGGTGCGAGCATTGCCCGGAGTTATTTTGAAGCTTTTGGGAACTTTGACGCATTGAGATTCTGGGTTCTTGTGAAATTTTTGTTCTTTGTTGTTGTCTGTTTAGCTGGTAAGTCGCTTGATCTATTGCAATTTCATTTTTTATGAGTCTCTGATTTGCATGTGCTCTCGCTTTTGAAATCTATGGCTTAATGTGATTCTGGGCTACTTTTATGCACAACTTTGTTAGCTTTACACTCTTTTTAAATCTCTCTAGCATTTAACTCCTCCTAATGCTGCTAGTTCTGAGATTGTCTATGTCTAACTTGGATAATCTGAACCCTAATAAGCTCGTTTAGCTAGTGTATTGGTGTCTGAATATTCATGAATATGCTTACTTGCTTTGTCCTGAATCTCTGTAATGAATGCCTCACATCTGCAATAACCTATGTTAAGACCTTCACTGTTAACTATGACTTATTTCTCTGCTATTGTGTCACTCAGCATGCTCACTTGATCTCATACCCTTTTAAAGATGGCTTTAAATTATAGAACAGTTATCCCAACTTGCTTTCCCTACCATGTTTGAACTGTTTTAAGATGAATCCCTAGCATAACTTAGACCTTCCCTAGTTAATTGGTCTACTGGTCAATACTTGAATGCCTACATTTGCTATTTGACATGAGGTTATTTTCACTCTGTTCTGAACCTCTGCAATGATTATCTTGCATATGTAATGTGTTCTAATATGTGTTAAGATTCTTTCTTTCTATCAACTATGACCTTGCTTCCCTGCTAATATGTCCCCCAGTATGTCTTTGGCTCACTTAATTCCTTGTTCCTTCAGTGATTACTTGACTTGTCACAATGTGTGTTCCCATATCATGTTTGAATGTTGTCTTGTTCTCTGATGAGAGTTAACATGTCTGTCTTATGACACTAGGATGTATACTTAGCATGATTTGGACTTTTTAGGTTTCAATTTGTTAGTATTATGCACTTGTGCACGATAATCTTTGTCAAGCAAACTTGTTTTTCCCCTAACTCTTTCAATATGTGGCAGTCTATGTGTTATTTTACTAAGTATTGAACCTGCTTCTAATTCCCTGCTGAACCTACGTTTAATTTTTGTGACCTTTTGGATTAGTTTCTTTGTGTTCTCATCCTTGCTATGTCTACTTTAAGTTATAAGTATATTCCCTCAATTCATGTCCCTCAACCATTGTCCACTCTCCCTCATTTGTTATCTATGCTATCTTTAACCTCTCATTCTTAGCCGGCTGAAAGCCAAGGCTCTTACTATTGACCTCCCTAGTGTGAGCACTGCTCGGGGTCCATTGAGGCCCTCGTGAACTCTGACACAATAGGGCTTGGTCCTAGTCATTCTTTTAAACTCCAAAACTGCCCCTAGTACTCTACTTCCTGTCATGTACTGTATATCTATATTGGTTGTTCCAAGTGGTGCAACACTTGTGCTGTGGCTCATTGAATTGGTATGGACTCCTCTATGGATCCTGAGTAGTGTATTGAATATGGCTCTTTGTTGAAGGCCTGGGTATGCTATGTGAGAGATATTGAAGGCCCAGTAAAGCTGGGTATTTAGTTATTTTATTTGGGCCTGATGTGGGCCTATTGTTACTGTTATGTAACATTGTTAATTTTACTCATTGTTGGGCCTGTAATAATCTTTGTATAAACGATTGAGGTTGTTAGTAAAAGGGAATGGGGTTGATTTTAATATTTGCATGCAATGAGTAGATAACATGCCTATCGGATTTGGTAATATGTTTGCTATTTGTTCGATTACATGAGCATCGTAGGGATCATGACATTAGGGGAGCGCACACACACATTACTTGTTTACTATTAATCATGAGTCCAAATGCTATGTCTACTACTATGTGTTTATAGACAGCATGCTTATAGGGAGCAGACACCCCTTCAACTTGCATGATACTTTCAAATATATTAGGAACTTGCCTATAGGAACAAAAATGAACTTTCCTTCAATTCACTTCAGTTACTCACTAGAAATCATGCCTACAGGATTTTGATCATTTCATTTGCTATTGAATCACATCGTTCACTAGAAATCTTATTCATAGGACTAAGCATAAATAAAGCAAGATCTAAATTACTATGCGTTAGAGATCCTGCCTATAGGAAATAATTGCTCGCTATAATTGGTTAATGCTAGACCCTTCAAACACTGCTTCATGCACGTCGTATGAATAATTCTGGGACTCTTTCCCTAGCAGATTCTGTTGTACTTAACTGTGTACATCACTTAGGCATTGACCTATAGGATTGGTAACTTAAAACTCTCAACAATTAGCTTATGATACCCGCATGATTCTGTCTATAAGCTATATCATGCATCTGAAATCACTTGCATACTTTGATCGCCTAGAAAGCATGTCTATAGGATTCTGCAGATTTCTGATCGACATATGTGTTTGCGTGCATTTGTTGCTTAGGTGTGGAGGTAAACTTGAGCCTTGACTGCCTATATTTGAAGTCCAATATGTTTTGTATGTCGCCTAGTTTTATCATTTTTGAGCAGCCTAAGTTTAAGTCTAGAACCACCCTAAATAGAGGTCCAATACCTCCTGGACCATAGGTATGGGACGTGTAATGCACGGATAGGATACGACCTATAATTGAGTTAGTACGCTTTTAGGTAACAACTTAAACATAGTAATCGGGAAGCAGGAGATGATAGTCTGTGTTCCCGCTGAATAATATGAGTAATACCCCATCTTGAGGGAGTTACGAAATATTATTTATGTTGCACGGGGTGATCCTTTTGGCTAAAAAACTTAGGACCCCCTCCTCTTTATATGTTATTATTTGATCTAAATAGTTGTATCCCTATATTCGCACTAAGATCTGTATTAATCATGTTGTAATAAAGTTCTGTGACTTCTGAACTCCTTTGTTTATTTGATCACCTAGCCTAGTCATAATCCACATAATCTTAAGTTCAGCTGAGACCCATAATTGTGGACCTCGGGGAGTGCCTAACACCTTCTCTTTTAGGTAACTTGAGCCCTTATCCGATCTTTGGTGACGTAGACTAGTTAAAACAGAGTTATCTGCATAATAGGTGCCCTAACGCACCTTAAAAATCGTTAGGTGGCTACTCTCCTCTTTTAATACCTCCTTTAAAAGAGTTGTCACACGTCGAAGCCCGCATTTCGCGAGAGAAAACAGGGCGCGACAGCATGGCGACTCTGCTGGGGATTTACACTTAGGCTCTTACCATAATGAACACGGATTATGTGGATTAGTTTTCTTTGTTATAAATGCACATTCCTTTTCCATCTTTATTTGTTAGATTTGCTATAACACACACATCTCTTTCCCGTTCGCCTTTACTTGTCTAAAACTGTTATAACATGTATGTCCCTTCCCTTCTCCGCCTTTATTTTTTAAAATTTGTTATGACATGCACATCCCTTTCCGTATTCACCCTTATTTGCCCTAACTGCTCTTCATTTGTTTAAAGACTACTATATTGTTTGCTTTATTACATTCTCGCATATCTTCCACGGACTAACTTCTTCCTTTGTCTCTCTTTTATGTTTTACCTTAATACTGTATTTACCGCTTTTTACATATTTATCATGCAAATACTTGGCAATGTGTTATTATCTTTGCACAAAGCATGATCCACATCATATTCTACTCGTGCCCAATTAATATCATAGCGACACTTGATGAGTATCCGCGCTCTTCCGAAATCACCCTTTAAATTTGGAAAGGCTTATTTGCGGTAAAACTAGTCGATCAGCGGTGCAGTCGACGGTTCCGTGCCTTTCCCTCTCAAGTTGTCCGCTTGAGGGTACCTGTCTAGACGCTTCTAGAAACCCCACTCTAATATTAACTTTACATACATCATGTCCAAACCTAGTATGGGTTAGAATGCTGTCCGCGTGATAACCCTCTAAGGCAAGCCTTGTCCAAAGTCCGCCGGGATTTCCGTAATCCCAATGGATACCATCACAATATGTACATTACTTGGAGAAAACATGCCGGTATGTTGATCATTAATGTGTAAATAGTCAGACCCGGAGGGGGAAAGGGCTAACTCTATTTGTTTTGCAAAAAATGAGGCACGAAGTTCCCAGGTTCGGCATGGTTCAAAACATCCCACCTTTGCTGCTTGATTCGTGGAAGAACCTCTCACCTAGTGACCAGAATCATGTGAAAAGGGTCCTCGGAAATTTACCTTCCTTATTGGACATTCAGCCAAATAACGCATTGATTGAGGCCGCCACTATGTTTTGGGATGAGAAAAGAGTTGTCTTTCGCTTTGGTAATGTAGATATGACCCCTCTCTTAGAGGAAATAGGAGGATTCGCTAGGCTGCCATGGGATAGTACGGGTTTATTAGTTCCAGAAAATCGCACTACCCGCGGTTTTTTGAAAATGATGGGTTTCAAGAAAAATAATGAATTACTCTGTCTGAAAGAGTCATACATACCATTTGAATTCCTTTATGAACGTTATGGACATAGCAAGTCATATCTCATTCACCGTGATGAACTTGCCACTTCTTTTTTGGGTTGGACACACCGACGAGTTTTTGTGTTCATTGTCTGTTTCTTGGGGTTGTTGATATTTCTGATGAATGGGGGGAGGATCCACACTCGCTTAGCCATGGTTGCTAGGACTCTAATGGAAGGAATTGAGGGACAAACTTACACTACCATCCCCATGATCTTAGCTGAAATGTATCGCGCTCTAGATCGATGGAAGAATGAGAATGGGCACTTTGAGGGCTGTAATCGGTTGCTGCAGGTTTGGTTATTAGAACATTTTTAGAGAGGTGAATATCGCCAAGAGCTTCTGCGAAGACCATTGAATGACTACATAGCCTACCATCATCCAAAAAGAATGACATTTATCCCAGATAGGTTTGCGCAACCTGGAAGTGCTGTGAGCTGGGTGCATTTCTTCTATAATTTGACTGACGAAAACGTACAGTGGATGTTCGAATGGCTCCCGAGCAGCGAGTTCATCATCAGGTCAAGAGAAACCACTAATCTAGTGTTGATCGAGTTAAGAGGAATCTATCCTTATGCTCCTATAAGGGTAATGAGGCAAGCGGGAAGAAAGTAGGTTATACCTCGGGTTTCCAACATGGTCCAGTACAAAGCTGACTTTAAAGGGAACATCATTCCGTTCAAATTCGAGGCGCAGCATATGTGGAATCAAAAGGTCATTGTGGAGAAAGATACTATCGATCCAGACAGGTATCATGCCGGCCATGTGTACTTCTACCCATCATGGTTGGTAGATGATAGAGCGGGAGATGTCAAGACAGGGATCAATCTGAAAAATAGGGTTATAGACGACGATGCAGAAGCACAAGTCAAGTATAGGATGCTACGCAAGAGGGTTTTTGAGTCTGAAGCTAGACATTTGGAACAATACAAAGTGGATATGGAAGCCTTCAGCGAATGGAAAGAAATTGCTACTAAATCAACAGAAAGATTGGAATATTTGGAATAAGGGTTAATGAAACTTAAGGGGAAGATGAGGAAGAGGCTCTCGAATTGTCAGAATACGGAAGGCAATGAGGCAGGGCACCTAGCAAGGGCTTACCTACTATTGGACATGCGCGGCCTGGGGAACCTGATTGATGGATCCAAGAAGGCCAAGCATGGAGAAGGTTCTTCTGGGACCAAGTAGATTAGGAAATGATGTTCTTTACTGCTTTTAGCTTAGTTTTAGATTTCGAATGTAATAAGGCAAATGCCATTAGTAATTTTCTTATTATTGTCGTCTTAGTATGGATCTGATTCATCTTCGCATTAATGAAATAACACAATTATTGGTATCAATTTTCTCCAAGTCTATGTGTTGTTTAGGCCTACCTCGGGCACAACGAGGTCCCCCAAATTAGGACGCGGATTTATTTACTGATTCTGCAACACATGTTCAATATTGCAAGCATTCTTTCAATATCCCTTACTGACTTGGTTACCTTTTTCTTTTTCTTTTCTTTTGTTTATTCCCATTCCCCAAAGGTCGGTTCGTGCATACTGGCATCATCTGCATATCATACTAGATCCAGAGGTCCTCCACCTCCTCCTCCACCAAGTGATCCTAAAGGCAAAAGCAAAGGGAAAAAAATGGACGATTTAAGCGGTATCAAAAAGGACGGTCGGAATACTCCAGCACAGAACGAATTGGTCCTATGTCTAGAATAGAAAATATTGGAGCTACAAGGGAAACTTGAGCAGGTACGAAACTTGGAAAAACTTTCCCTCACCTTAAATGTCCCCGGGTTTAACCAACAAAACACAAACGCACAGAACCCGGTACCTCCCCAAAACACACAAAATCCGCTAAATCCTCTTGCACCACATCAATACGCCACACCTCCTCAGAACCACAACCCTCCACCGATACCTACTCCTCAACAACACCATCACCACCCAACTCAATACCCACAAACAACCACATACCACACCCCTCAGAATGCACCACAGCCTACTCCTGACCTGCAAAACTCAACCAATGACCACCATTACGCCGAGATTCCCGGAGTCCACCAAAGCAATCCCATATATGTGGAAACTTTACCCCACACCCCACAACAGACCCTATACATACCCAAATTCGAGTAGGACCTGCTCATCAAGAACATAGTGGAGGAACTCAAGAAACTTACTGGCAGAGTTCAAAGTGTCGAAGGGGGCAAAGGCATTGAGGGTTTGAATTATGAAGATTTGTGTATTCAGCCAGATGTAGAACTGCCAGAGGGTTACAAACCTCCTAAGTTCGAAATGTTTAACGGAACTGGTAATCCGAAGGTGCACTTGAGAACATATTGTGACAAGCTTGTAGGAGTTGGCAGGGATGAAAGAATGCGCATGAAATTGTTCATGAGGAGCCTCACCGGAGATGCCCTGTCTTGGTACATCAGTCAAAACCCAAAGAAATGGGTTAATTGGGTGAGCATGGAATCAGATTCCATGGACCGGTTCAAGTTTAACACAGAAAATGCACCGGACATTTTCTACATTCAGAATCTCAAGAAGAGGCCAACGAAAACTTTCCGCGAGTATGCTACTCGGTAGAGGTCGGAAGCTGCAAAAGTAAGGCTAGCACTGGAAGAAGAACAGATGAATAAGTTCTTCGTCAGAGATCAGGATCCGCAATACTACGAAAGACTGATGGTTATTGAAAACCATAAATTTTCTGACATCATCAAATTGGGAGAAAGAATAGAAGAAGAGATCAAAAGCGGAATGGTGACAAATTTTGAAGCACTCTAAGCCACAAATAAAGCCTTACAGTTAGGAGGTACCTCCAAAAAGAAAGAAGTAGGTGCGGTGATGATAGCCCAAGGTCCAAAATCTCCTCTTACATACCAAACACTCCCACCCACATATCAGCCTTCACCTCCCAGATACCAACAACCTACCGCCACTTACCATACTTATAACACCCAGCCAGCATACTACCACTTACCACCAGCCTGCCAAAACTACCAAAAACCTAGACCAAATTTCGACCGTAGACCACCCAGACAATACACCCCAATTGCTGAACCTATAGACCAGCTGTACGAGAGACTGAAGGTTGCCGGTTATATCACTCTCATTCCCGGTGTTGCTATGGAAAACTCTTCCCAGTGGATTAATCCAAACAAGACATGTGCATATCACTCAGGCAATGAAAGGTCATACTATTGATGAGTTTCGTACTTTGAAGGATAAGATTCAGAAATTAATTGACACCAGAGTGATACAGGCAAAGGAGGCTGCACCCATTGTCCGTAACAATCCTCTCCCAGATCACAAGGGTGGAGGAGTAAACGTGATAGAGACCAAAAAAGAATGGGACTCAGAGGGGTCAATTGGACTTATTCAAGAAGGGGATAATTCTGAAATATCTCCAGTCACTCTCACACCTATCATGGTACAGACTCAGGCACCAATTGAAGTTGAGGTAGCTGCACCAACTCCGTTTGAGGTTGAAGTAACAATGCCCTTCACCGTGATGGTAGCACCTACGCCGTCTTATAAGTCTAATGCTATACCATGGGATTATGTTGCGGAAGCAAGAAGGAAAGGAAAGGCAAAAATAGAAGAAACAGGTGCAGCGTAAGGCATGACCAGAACTGGTAGGATTTATACACTCAAGTATTTGGGAGGAACAAGCAAATGCCTCTAAACCTCCTGCCATTGAGACTGGCCTAGAAGATCTTTGGAGAAAGGTGCAGGCAAAAGAGTATTCTGTGGTTGATCATCTGAACAAAACCCCTGCTCAAATATCCATTTTATCACTGCTGCAAAACTCCGAGGAATATAGGAATGCCCTAATGAAGGTGTTGAATGAAGCCTATGTACCCAACAACATCACTAGTGGAAAGATGGCCAACATGGTAGGGCAAGTGTTGGAAAGCCATAAGATCACTTTTCATGAAGATGAGCTGCCACCAGAAGGATTAAGTCACAACAAGGCACTGCATATCACAATGCAGTTTGAAGACAAGTTCATTGCCAGAGTCCTGATAGACGGGGGTTCGAGTCTCAACATATGTCCACTAACTACTCTGAAAAGATTGGGTAAAGGCCTGCACGAGATACGAGCAGGAAGTATGAATATAAAAGCATTTGATGGGTCTCAAAGGGACACAATTGGGGAAACCAACCTCAGCCTACAGATGGGCCCAACTTGGTTTGATGTTGAGTTTCAAGTGTTGGATATATCTACCACCTACAGCCTATTATTAGGAAGACCTTGGATACATGCCGCTAGGGCCGTAGCTTCTACTCTACATCAGGTCGCGATGTTTGAGTGGAACCATAGGAAGTGATCATCCATGGAGACGGAAGTAATCCCATTTACACCAGTCAAACTGTTCCGGTCATCGAGAATAGAAGGAAGTTGGGTGAAGAAACATACCATCGCATCGAGCGCGTCAACACAATTGAAAAGGACAAATGTTGGAGAAGTAAGATAGAAGGCATATTGGCATGGATAGGGTATGAGCCTGGCAAGGGTCTCGGTAAGAATCTCCAGGGGATCACCAAACCGATACAGCTAAAGCATCACGACACAACTTTTGGGATTGGGTATGAATGCACTTGGCACGAGTATCAGAATTGGTCGCCACCATGGCGTGGTCCTTATTACCCTCTAGAGCAACCAGTACCACATTTGAGCCAGTCATTTCATCAAGATGACATGATGTGGGAGTTCGAAGAAGTTGAAGTTCTAGCTGGCATAAGGAATTTGTTTCTGGATGATGAAAATATGGATTGCGGTGCGATAGTTGAGGAGGAGGAAGAGGAAGGCCTTATTATTCATACCGTGGAGAAGGGAGCTATTCTCAAGAACTGGACTACTGCACCATCAAGGGCCCATCGAGTTCCTGGCATTATTATTACCTATCCCGATGAACCTATGACTGTGACATATAATGAGACAACGCAACATAAGGATAATGATTCAGAGGATCTGGAAGTGGATATAATACCCGAGAAAATTGTCAGAGAAGTGGAAAACTTTGAAAATAAGCCTAAGTCCAATTTGGATGAACCCAAACAGTTAATTTAGGAGACTCCGAAACAGTCAAGGAAATGCATGTAAGCATTCACCTATCGCCGTCAGAGAAGAAAGATTACGTTCGGTTCTTGAAAGAGTATGAGGATATTTTTGCATTGTCCTATGATGATATGACCGGTTTAAGCACGTCCATAGTGGCTCATAAACTACCTACCAACCCTATATGTCCGCCTGTAAAGCAGAAGCTCAGAAAGTTCAAGCCGGATATGAGTCTGAAAATAAAGGAGGAGGTCACCCAGCAGATTAAAGCCAAGGTTCTCAGAGTGGTTGAATATCCGACCTGGTTGGCTAACATTGTGCCAGTTCCAAAGAAAGACGGGAAAGTCAGAGTGTGTGTCGACTATCGGGACTTAAACAGAGCAAGTCCCAAAGATAATTTCCCGTTTCCCAATATACACATACTGATCGACAATTGTGCCAAGTATGAACTCCAATCTTTCGTGGATTGCTTCGCGAGATATCATCAGATCTGGATGGATGAAGAGGATGCCGAAAAGACAGCCTTTATTATACCATGGGGAGTGTATTGCTACAAAATGATGTCGTTTGGCCTAAAGAATGCTGGAGCCACATATATGAGGGCCATGACAACCATTTTTCACGACATGATACACAAGGAGATAGAGGTGTACGTGGATGATGTCATCATCAAATCCAAGAGAAGCACAGATCATATAGTAGATTTGAGGAAATTCTTCGATCGACTTCGAAGATACAACCTGAAACTAAATCCCACAAAATCTGCCTTCGGAGTCCCTGTCGGAAAGTTGTTAGGGTTCATCGTCAGCCGCCGAGGAATTGAGCTAGACCCGTCAAAGGTCAAGGCTATCCAAGTTTTGCCACCGTCGAAGAACAAGAAAGATGTGATGAGTTTCTTGGGGCATCTCAATTACATCAGCCATTTCATAGCACAATCAACTGTGATCTGTGAACCGATTTTCAAAATGTTAAAGAAAGACACTACAATAAGTTGGACCGAAGAATGCCAGAAAGCCTTTGACAAGATCAAGGAATATTTATCTGAACCACCTATTCTGGTCCCACCAGAACTTGGGAGACCTCTGCTACTCTATTTATCTGTACTGGATAGGGCTTTCGGTTGTGTCTTGGGACAACACGATGAGACGGGAAGAAAGGAATAGGCTATATACTATCTGAGTAAGAAGTTCACACCCTACGAGACACGGTATTCTTTGATGGAACACACCTGCTGTGCCCTAACTTGGATAGCTCAAAAGTTAAGGCACTACTTCTGTGCCTATACCATGTATCTCATATCAAAGATGGATCCTCTGAAATACATTTTCCAGAAACCCATGCCTACAAGGAAGCTGGCAAAATGGCAAATACTATTGAGTGAATTCGACATCGTCTACGTAAATCAAAAAGCGGTCAAGGGACAGGCATTGGTAGATCACTTGGCAGAAAATCATGTGGGTGGAGAATATGAACCACTGAAACGTATTTTCCTGATGAAGAGGTATCATTCGTAGAAGAAGACATCACCGAAACCTATGACAGTTGGACAATGTTTTTTGATGGAGCCGCAAACTTCAAAGGAGTGGGTATTGGAGCAGTTTTGGTATGATAGACAGGTCAACACTATCCGGTATCCGCAAAACTTAGATTTCCGTGTACCAATAATATGGCAAAATACGAGGCTTGCATCTTGGGGCTCAAGTTGGCCATTGACATGAACGTTCAGAAATTGCTGGTAATTAGAGATTCAGACCTTTTGGTACATCAGGTTTTAGGAGAATGGGCTACAAAGAATACCAAAATATTGCCATATTTGTACTACGTACAAGAGTTGATGAAGAAGTTCACAAAAATAGAGCTTAAACATGTTCCGAGAATCCATAATGAGTTCGCAGATGCGTTGACCACTCTATCTTTCATGATACAACACCCAGACAAGAATTTCATTGATCCTATTCCAGTAGGGATCCATAATCAGCCAGCTTATTGTGCTCATGTTGAAGAAGAAACTGATGGGAATTCGTGGTTCCGTGATATCAAAGAATACTTGGCAAAAGGAGAATACCTGGAGCACGCAAATCATACTCAGAAACGCACACTCCGAAGATTGTCCAACCATTTCTTCCAAAGTGGAGGAATTCTGTACAAAAGGACTCCAGATCTAGGATTATTACGATGTGTCAATGCCGAGGAAGCATCCAAATTGCTAGAAGAGATACATGTCGGAACTTGCGGACCACACATGAATGGTTTTGTTTTAGCCAAGAAGATATTAAGAGCAGGATATTTCTGGATGACTATGGTAACAGAGTGCATCAGGTATGTCCAAAAGTGTCATCAATGCCAAGTACATACGGATATGATACGAGTGCCACCCAATGAACTCAATGCAACAAGTGCACCCTGGCCTTTCTCCGCTTGGGGGATGGATGTCATCGGTCCAATCGAACCCGCCGATTCAAATAGGCATAGGTTCATTCTAGTAGCCATAGATTATTTCACAAAATGGGTTGAAGCCGCATCTTACAAGGCTGTAACTAAAAAGGTCGTCGCAGATTTCGTTAGGGATCGTATTGTCTATTGATTCAGGGCACCAAAATCAATCATCACCGACAATGCCGCCAACCTTAACAGTGATTTGATGAAATCCATGTGTGAAACCTTTAGGATCAAGCATAAGAATTCCACAACATACAGGCCACAAATGAATGGAGTTGTGGAAGCTGCCAATAAGAACATCAAGAGGATATTAAGGAAGATGGTAGATAATCACAAAAAATGGCATGAGAAGTTACTATTTGCCCTACTTGGATATCGTACCACAGTTCACACATCAACTGGGGAAACTCCTTACTTGCTGGTCTATGGCACTGAAGTCGTCATTCTCGCCGAAGTAGAAATTCCTTCTTTGAGAATCATACAAGAGGCTGAACTCAGTGATGCAGAATGGATAAGAAGTCGTTATGAGCAACTGGCTCTCATTGGCAGAAAAAGAATGAACGCAGTATGTCAAGGTCAACTTTACCAGAACAGAATGTCCAGAGCTTTTAACAAAAGTGTCAGGCCCAGACAATTCACATCAAGGAAGTTGGTGCTAAAGCGGATCTTCCTACATCAAGATGAAGCCAAAGGGAAATTTTCACCCAATTGGAAAGGTCCCTACATGGCTCACAGAGTACTAACAGGAGGAGCGCTCATACTCGCAGAGATGGACGGAGAAGTTTGGCCAAAACCTATCAACTCAGACGTAGTCAAGAGATACTATGTTTAGATTGTTTAAATTTCACCATCTAAAGTGACTGATCTACGCTTGACGTGATTCCCATTTAAGAGGGGATACATAGGCAGCCATGTGGGTTCGGTCACATCTCAATAAAATCTTCATTTTTGCCATGGTAAAAAATTGGGGCAGAATTTTGAGGAGAGCAAGGAAGCCGCAATGTCTCTAAAATATGTCACAGTCATTGGTTCATCTAACTTAGTAGATGTTGCATACTACTATATTTTAAATAACTACATTCATCAAATGCTAGTATTTCTTTCGAAAAACTTTATTTCTATAAACAACCAGATGTTACCCAGGGTGACTCAAGCAGGATCTCAAGACAGGAGCACAAGCAAAGCAAAAGACAAAAGCACGAACCAACCTTCCCCTACAAAACTCACAATTTTTCTTTGGATGCAGGCATAGTAAGACAATAATATCTGCAGACACGTCAAGTCACTACTTTCAAGATAGCAGATTATCTATCCCAAGTATCTCCATTTAAGAAACACTCTACTATCACTCATCATTTTCTTTGCATAAGGCTAAGCCCTGCCTCCCTAATTGCATGAGGCTAAGCACTACCTTTCCTTGCATGAGACTAAGCATCGTCTCCTTTCTTTTCATGAGACTAAGCATTGTCTCCTATTTGCACGAGGCTAAGCATCGCCTCCTTAACTGTATAAGGCTAAGCATTGCCTCCTTAATTGCATAAGGCTAAGCACTGCCTTCTTTGCATGAGACTAAGCATTGTCTCCTATTTTGTATGAGGCTAAACCCTGCCTCCTTAACTGCATAAGGCTAAGCACTGCCTTTCCTTACATCAAGACTAAGCATTATCTCCTATTTTGCATGAGGCTAAGCTCTGCCTCCCTAATTGTGTAAGCCTAAGCACTGCCTTTCCTTGCATGAGACTAAGCATTGTCTCCTATTTGCACGAGGCTAAGCATCGCCTCCTTAACTGCATAATTCTAAGCATTGCCTCCTTAACTGCACAAGGCTAAGCACTGCCTTCTTTGCATGAGACTAAGCATTGTCTCCTATTTTGTATGAAGCTAAGCACTGCTTCCCCTTCTTTGCATAAGACTAAGCACTGTCTCCTATTTTGTATGAGGCTAAGCCCTGCCCCCCCCCCCCTGCATACGGCTAAGCACTGCCTTTTCCTCAAGATTAAATACTATCTCCACTATGCCATCTAAGACCTAGCACTATCCTCTATTCACCTAGCGCTAAGCACTGCCCTCATCTTACACAAGACTAAGCCTTGTATTGTCTCATCTTCGCATGTGACCAAGCGTCACATCTTTGCACTTCATAGGCTGAAATATCGCCATTTTGTCCAAAGGCGTCATATTCCGAAGGCATCATCCTCATAGCCAGAAGACACCATTCCATGGCCTGAGGATCTCTCAGTATTGCACGTCATTATTATTCAAAGGTGTCATGGTTCAGAGGCACCATTGTCATAGCCCGTGGACATCATTTCATGGCCTGCGAATCCCTTATCACATGGCCCAGGACGTCATGATCTAAGGATATCATCCTCACCGTCCAAAGACAACTTTCATGGTCCAAAGGGAATTTGCATCATGTTTAAATTCTCGCAATAATCTATATATATTTGCGTGCATCGTGTTTTAAGTTTTGCAGGTAATCCATGAAGTAACCGTTCTCCTAATGGGAGCAATCTTCGCTCTGGTTTCTGTTCAACGTTCACATCCTGCAATTATTTCAAACGCAACCAACCACCATTAGTTACCCACTTTTACTTGATAACTGTTCAGATACCCGTTCTAAAATACATCCGTTCACGATTTCGTCCTATCTAAAAGAGCCTTTACGAAGCATAAGGCTATTCCTATAACAATTCCATCGGTTCAGTTCACTGTTGGATCCAGAACTACACATTGCCTGATTCCCGTAACACCAGGGATATGTAGGCAACTCAGAAACTAGAGTTCGGTCTCCATTTTTTCAAATCATCCCATTCGGTCAAAATCGGTCATCATTTCTTTACCCGATAATTCTTTCATCATTCTCGGGTAAAGAGGGGTAGCTGTTGGTACCCAATTTTTCCCTCATATTTTCTAAAAATGGCATATTTGCATCATCATTTAGTTTATAAACCTATACAAGCATTTTCTATAATTTTTCATAATTTTTAAAGCTCTAAATCAATTTCTTTCTACATTTTTATTATATAAATATCTAATAATTATCTTTTAAATTATTTTGTGATGACTTAATCATCCAAACTTATTATTTACACCAACATGTATGTTTTATAATATTTTACTTTATTTTTTCTATAATTTCATTTGCATTTTTAGGCTAATTTCACAATTATTTGCAATAATAGCCTATATTCATGTGTAATTACATATTTGTGCCAAAATAGCTTCTTCTTTTTTTTAATGTTCAGTTATTATTTTCAATCATTTTAGTGTACAAATAATATTTTTTGTTATTTATTAATTACTTTTATACCAATTTCGGACCAAATGAATGGCCCAAATACTCAAATACCCATCCCAAAGCCAAACAACCCCTTAACCCAAAACTTGGTTGGTACCCGTTAATCGACCCGCCCCGTTCACATTTTTTAATCCTGGCCGTTGATATTGAACCTCATTCATCATCTCCTTTTAAATTAACCTCACCCAAACCCTAACCCTTATTTCACTCGTCCGCCATGCCCAAATAAAACAAAATCCTCTCGAACCTTCTCCCCTCTCCGCAGAAACCCTAGCCGCCCCCTCAAATCTCTCCAAATCCATCTCAACCATAGATTCTCTCCATGACTTCCTTACCCTTTGTGTGTTATCTCGTTACTTTCTACAAAACTATGGTATCACCTCGTACTTGCCTAAACATGGCAAGTACTATCTCTCAGAATCAGGCCATTCGACTTCAATCGCTTGAATCTGGACAGTATTTAGTCCATATACATCATGACCATGGCTATATGGGTCCGATTAGCTAAGATTTGCGGCCAATCTTTGACTTCTGTCAATTAGGGATTACCTATTTTTTTCCTAATCCGATTTTTATTGATTCTGTATGTTAATACTTCCTTATTTATGTTTGATTTTACAGTTTTCATTGTTTACTGGTTCGATTTCTGTCACTATATAAACCCTTCCCCATCCCTCTTTGAAGGAGGAGGGAATCGATATACATTCACTAAAAACTTGGAGCTTTGTTATGTGATTCCCTCATTCTCTTGCTCTGTACTTCATTTTGGCCGGCTGAAAGCCAATGCCACTGAGATACTGTTATTCGAACTTTTCCTTGTTGCGAGCATTGCCCGGAGTTCTTTTGAAGCTGTTGGGAATTTTGACGCATTGAGATTCTGGGTTCTTGTGGAATTTTTGTTCTTTGTTGTTGTCCGTTTAACTGGTAAGTCACTAAATCTTTTGCAATTTCATTTTTTATTAGTCTCTGATTAGCATGTGCTCTCGCTTTTCAAATCTATGGCTTAATGAGTTTCTGTGCTACTTTTATGCACAACTCTATTAGCTTTACACTCATTTTAAATCTCTCTATCATTTAACTCCTCCTAATGCTGCTAGTTCTAATATTGTCTATGTCTAACTTGGATAATCTGAACCCTCCTAAGCTCGTTTAGCTAGTGTGTTGGGGTCTGAATGTTCATGAATATGCGTACCTCCTTTGTCCTGAATATTTGTAATGAATGCCTCACATCTGTAATAACCTGTGTTAAGACCTTCACTGTTAACTACGACTTGTTTTTCTGCTATTGTGTCACTCAGCATGCTCACTTGATCTCATACCCCTTTAATGATGGCTTTAAATTATAGAACAGTTATCTCAACTTGTTTTACCTACCATGTTTGAATTATTTAAAGATGAATCCCTAGCATAACTTGGACCTTCCCTAGTTAATTGGTCTACTGGTCAATACTTGAATGCCTACGTTTGCCATTTGACATGAGGTTATTTTCACTCTGTTCTGAACCTCTGCAATAATTATCTTGCATATGTAACGTGTTCTAATCTGTGTTAAGATTCTTTCTTTCTATCAACTATGACCTTGCTTCCTTGCTAATATGTCCCCCAGCATGTCTTTGGCTCACTTAATTCCTTGTTCCTTCAGTGATTACTTGACTTGTCACAATGTGTGTTCCCCTATCATGTCTGAATGTTGTCTTATTCCCTGATGAGAGTTAACATGTCTGTCTTATGATACTAGGATGTATACTTAGCATGATTTGGACTTTTTAGGTTTCAATTTGTTAGTATTATGCACTTGTGCACGATAATCTTTGTCAATCTTGCAAACTTGTTTTTCCCCTAACTCTTTCAATATGTGGTCATCTATGTGTTATTTTACTAAGTATTGAACCTGCTTCTAATTCCCTGTTGAATCTACGTTTAATTTTTGCGACCTGTTTGATTAGTTTCTTTGTGTTCTCATCCTTGCTATGTCTACTTTAAGTTATAAATATATTCCCTCAATTCCTGTCCCTCAACCATTATCCACTCTCCCTCATTTGTTATCTATGCTATCTTTAACCTCTCATTCTTAGCCAGCTGAAAGCCAAGGCTCTTACTACTGACCTCCCTAGTGTGAGCACTGCTCGGGGTCCATTGAGGCCCTTGTGAACTCTGACACACTAGGGCTTGGTCCTAGTCATTCTTTCAACCTCCAAAACTGCCCCTAGTACTTTACTTCTTGTCATGTACTGTATATCTATATTGGTTGTTCCAAGTGTTGCAACACTTGTGCTGTGGCTCATTGAATTGGTATGGACTCATCTATGGGTCCTGAGTCGTGTATTGAATATGGTTATTTGTTGAAGGCCTAGGTATGCTATGTGAGAGATATTGAAGGCCCAGTAAAGCTGGGTATTTAGTTATTTTATTTGGGCGTGCTGTGGGCCTATTGTTACTGTTATGTAACATTGTTACTTTTACTCATTGTTGGGCCTGTAATAATCGTTGTATAAACGATTGGGGTTGTTAGTAAAAGGGAATGGGGTAGATTTTAATATTTGCATGCAATGGGTAGATAACATGCCTATAGGATTTGGTAATATGTTTGCTATTTGTTCGATTACATGAGCATCGTAGGGATCATGAAATTAGGGGAGCGCACACACACACACATTACTTGTTTACTATTAATCATGAGTCCAAATGTTATGTCTACTGCTACGTGTTTATAGACAGCATGCTTATAGGGAGCAGGCACCCCTTCAACTTGCAAGATTACTTTCAAATATATTAGGAACCTTCCTGTAGGAACAAAAATGAACTTTCCTTCAATTCAATTCAGTTACTCACTAGAAATCATGCCTACGGGATTTTGATCATTTCATTTGCTATTGTATCACATAGTTCACTAGATATCCTGTTCATAGGACTAAGCATAAATAGAGCAAGATCTAAATTACTATGCGTTAGAGATCCTGCCTATAGGAAATAATTGCTCGCTATAATTGGTTAATGCTAGACCCTTCAAACACTGCTTCATGCACGTCGTATGAATAATTCTGGGACTCTTTCCCTAGCAGATTCTGTTGTACCCAACTGCGTAGATCACTTAGGCATTGTACCTATAGGATTGGTAACTTAAAACTCTCAACAATTAGCTTATGATACTCGCATGATTCTGTCTATAAGCTATATCCTGTATCTAAAATCACTTGCATACTCTGATCGCCTAGAAAGCATGTCTATAGGATTCTGCAGATTTCTGATCGGCATATGTGTTTCCGTGCATTTGTTGCTTAAGTGTGAAGGTAAACCTGAGTCTTGACTGCCTATATTTGAAGTCCAATGTGTTTTGTATGTCGCCTAGTTTTATCATTTTTGAGCAGCCTAAGCTTAAGTCTAGAACCACCCTAAATAGAGGTCCAATACCTCATGGACCATAGGTATGGAACGGGTAATGCACGCATAGGGTACGACCTATAATTGAATTAGAATTCTTTTAGGTAACAACTTTAACATAGTAATCGGGTAGCAGGAGATGATAGTATGTGTCCGTTGAATAATATGAGTAACACCCCATCTTGAGGGAGTTACGAAGTATTATTTATGTTGCCCGGGGTGATCCTTTAGGCTAAAATACTTAGGACCCCCTCCTCTTTAAATGCTGTTATTAGATCTAAATAGTTGTATCCCTATATTCGAACTAAGATCTGTATTAATCATGTTGTAATAAAGTTCTGTGACTTTTGAACTCTTTGTTTATTTGATCACCTAGCCTAGTCATAATCCACATAATCTTAAGTTCAGTCGGGACCCACAATTGTGGACCTCGAGGAGTGCCTAACACCTTCTCTTTGAGGTAACTTGAGCCCTTACCCGATCTTTGGTGACGCGAACTAGTTAAAACAGAGTTATCTGCATAATAGGTGCCCTAACGCACCTTAAAAATTGTTAGGTGGCGACTCTCCTCTTTTAATACCTCCTTTAAAAGAGTTGTCACACGTCGAAGCCCGCATTTCGCGAGAGAAAACGAGGCACGACAGCATGGCGACTCTGCTGGGAATTTACACTTAGGCTCTTACCATAATGAATTCGGCTTATGTGGATTAGTTTTGTTTGTTATAAACGCACATTCCTTTTCCATCTTTATTAGTTAGATTTTCTATAACACGCACATCCCTTTCCCGTTCGCCTTTACATGTCTAAAACCGTTATAACATGTATGTCCCTTCCCTTCTCCGCCTTTATTTTTTAAAATTTGTTACGACATGCACATCCCTTTCCCTATTTGCCCTTATTTTCCCTAATTGCTCTTCATTTGTTTAAAGACTACTATATTGTTTGCTTTATTACATTCTCGCATATCTTCCAAGGACTAACTTCTTCCTTTGTCTCTCTTTTATGTTTTACCTTAATACTGTATTTATCGCTTTTTACATATTTATCATGCAAATACTTGGCAATGTGTTATTATCTTTGCATAAAGCATGCTCCACATCATATTTCACTCGTGCCCAACTAATACCACAGTGGCACTTGATGAGTGTCCGCGCTCTTCCGAAATTACCATTTAAATTTGAAAAGGCTTATTTGCGGTAAAACTAGTCGATCAGCGGTGCAGTCGACGATTCCGTGCCTTTCCCTCTCAAGTTGTCCGCTTGAGGGTACCTGACTAGACTCTTCTAGAAACCCCACTCTAATATTAACTGTGCATGCATCATGTCCAAACCTAGTATAGGTTAGAACGATGTCCACATGATAACCCGCTAAGGCAAGCCTTGTCCAAAGTCCGCCGGAATTTCCGTAATCCCAATGGATACTAACACGATATGTGCGTTCGCGAAGCAATACCAGCTCCAGCTCCAAAATTACCCTTCGCGAACGTGAGTCCCAGCTCATAAATGCGTTGCTTAACCGGGTGACCCAACGTGAACGCGTTTCACCCTTCGCGAACGCGAAGGTCTAAACTCCCATGCGCCAATTCCCCTTCGTGAACGCGATGACCAATCTTGAACGCAAAGCACAAATCAGCAGCCAATCAAAACCTTCTTCGCGAACGCATGAACTCCTTTATGTTCGCGAAAAACGAAACCAGAACTAGATATCAGCAGTAGCAACTCAGCCCAACTTGGTCCGAAACACTCCCGAAACATACCCGGGGCCCCCGGGACCCCGTCCAATCACACCAACCAGTCCCATAACATAACACGGACCTGCTCGAGGCCTCCAATCACATCAAACATTATCGAAATCATGAATCGCACCCCAATTCGAGCTTAATGAACTTTAAAATTTGGAACTTCAACATTCGATGTTGAAACCTATCAAATCACGTCCGATTGACCTCAAGTTTTGCACACAAGTCACATTCTACACTACGGACCTACTCTAACTTCCGGAATCGGAATCCGACCCCGATATCAAAAAATTCACTGCCGGTCAAACATCTCAAAAACCTTCAAATTTCTTACTTTCGTCAAATGACCCCAAAATGACCTACGGACCTCCAAATCCACATCCGTAATATACTTCATCCCAAATTTATGAAATTCTTCCAAAATGTTAACCTTCCACAATAGGCGCCGAAACGCTCCCGGGTCATTCAAAACCTGATCCGGACATACGCCCAAGTCGAAAATCATCATACGAACCTGTTGGAACCTTCCAATCCCGATTCTGAGGTAGTTTACTCAAAAATCAAATCTTAGTCAATTCTTCCAACTTAAAGCTTCCGAAATGAGAGTTTTCTTTCCAAATCAACTCCGAACTTTCTGAAATAAAATTCCGACCACGTGCACAAGTCATAATACCTGAAGTGAAACTACTCAAAGCCTCAAACTACCGAACGATGCACTAGATCTCAAAACGAATGGTCGGGTCGTTACATTCTCTCCCACTTAAACATAAGTTTGTCCTCGAACGTGCTAAGAACTGCTTTGGAGTTGTCCGAAATCATTGTTTAACACCTCGTGCACCTACCCATGCTACCACAACCCAGTTGAGCACATTACCTCGAGAAAACCAGAAAATCCTCCTTTTTTTCTAGTCAAATAAACCTTAGAGCCAAATTCCAACATCTAAAATTCTCTACCAGGTCTGTTTCCAACATATGAATACCGTATCCATCACTACACGATGTGCCAATACATGATTGTATACTCTTACCGAATTCACACCATGTACCATATTATTCACATGACCATAATGACATCCCCTGACGACAATAGCCGAAATCCCACGAATCTGATGCCCACAACACACCTAATGAAGCATATAAGTCCCGTTTCAGCTCTCGCAATACTGCCACGACAGAAGAGATGTGTAGAAACTCATAACCACCTGCCAAATCACAACTCATGAAGTCTCTCCTCATACCGGACTGAATATCAATATTTACTCTTTAATGTGCCTCATATAAATCTGATCGCACTGATCCCAGGTCCAATAATCTCGTCTCACTCAGTACAAACTGCTCAGGCAATAAGCCATCTCAGACACTGCCTAAAGTCTCATATGATGCCACAATGTGCCAACAAGCCACAAACCCGAATGTGATACATAAGAAAACGAACTATGGAAAGATCTACTCAACCTACGTATCTAATTTAATCAACCGAAAAGATGTTATGAACCTTCCTCAGGAAATGAGAAGCAAAACACACAATAATAGATATGGGAAACTGTACTCAATATCACACTGTTGTGGCAAGCAACCCGATCCACACATGATACCGTTGCGGCGTGCAACCCGATCCAACCATGATACCTGTGGCGGCGTGCCACCCGATCCAACCATATACCCGTGGCAGCGTGCCACCCGATCCATACATGACAATAAATAGGGGAGTACCCATCAAGCCCAAATGCCTATACCTATGAAATGCCCGAATATCAACCACGAACGCACCAAGTGAAAAAATATAACTCTAGGGAGACGGATAGCGCCATACACTACAATACCCAAGCACAACTAGGGTGCAATAAATAACCTGCATCTGGAGAGCCATCTCACTCATATAACACCACAAACTACACGGGATCACAACACATGTGCGATACTCAAGCCACATCACAAACCACCTTGCATAATATAGATCACATGGAATAGCTGACAACAGAAATAACATCCAAGGCCCGAAAACTCAGCCGTAAACAATGCTATGCTGAAATGAGCGCATCCGGCCCGATATAAAGCACACACTCACATTTAATCCATCCATGGACCCCAAGCCGATTTTGATCGTACCATACTAGGCCAATAACCTTTCAAGGATCCACAATAACCTTTTTCCCATGACACACAAGAACAACCGTCGAATCCGAAGCAACTTTCACAGCTCACAACCAAATGAATAGAGCGCCTTCCAGGCCTAAACCCTCACCTTAGCGATAGTACCATAATTTCCATACTTGGTTTCAATCTTTAATCAATCAAGTGACTGCATGCCACACCTATGCAATCTTCTCGGGGGATATGCTCCCACGACCTTCCGCACCAGGTAACAAAGTGTGCACATCTATACCACCGGCCATACAATGCTATAAAGTGAATCGAGAATCCGCAAATCGGTACACAAAGCCTCTTACACAGGACACCGATCTTAGGTGACGCTAAAGACAATACCAGCTTACCTTAAACGTCTGAATCCTTTCCTGCTCATCCAAGTTCGTAACATCCTTGTCTACACCGAACCGCAACCTTGATCCTCAACTTTCAATTCCCACGCCGCTCACTGCACCTAACATGCCAATACGCGAGAGTACAAGAATTTCATCAAAACTCCTGAACCACTAATAGGGTACACATTTCATCATATAGAAACCTTTCACTTAACTAATTTTCGTAGAACCATTGCAACACGTGACAGAATTCCCATAACCGCAGAAAACAAAAATACAAACCTCGAGCAGTGGTCTAAACCACCATAATTCTTCCGGAATCTTTGTACACATAACATGCCATGATACTTGAATGCCTCCAAATAAAATCAATTACGGCGGTCGTCAAGCCTTGCGCGCACTGCCACAAATCACATGCATAACTCAACATGCTGAAGGAACTGATCATTGCCACTGTCATGCCAATTCAACCATTGCTAATTGATCTGACATCTTCTAATTTACTCTGGACTTGCCTTAGAAATAATAATAATAGCTCCATTTAAAACATAACGAACCCAAATCCGTACTCATCCTGAGAGACCTTATTTCACGAGGCCACGTTGTCTCAAAACCCACGAACCTTCTCATACCCTCCTTATGCACATATTCGCATCTTCAACTGGTACACCCCTTCTGAAAATTCCTCTATGAATCCGAAGTTGTTTTCTCCCATTCCTCTAATGCTACACCGTAGACCGAAGATAATATAGAACACTCCAAGCCCCTTTCATAATCCACTGCAAAAGCTCGATACTTGACCATACCACGAACTCGAAATCCTTAGGCACCGCACTTTAATTTTGAACCTACTAGGACAATTGTTGAGAGTCACCCACTCTGACTTGTTCCCGAATACAATCAAACTCCAAGGTCCTGCTAGCACATAAACACCCTCTCAAAGAAGCAACCGGCTGAATTCCTTTCCTTGTACATTGTTGATACCCAATATTTTCCTCATATTTTCTAAAAATGCATATATACTTTCAAAAGGGAATATTTGCATCATCATTTAGTTTACAAACCTATACATGCATTTTCTATAATTTTCCATAATCTTTAAATCTCTAAATCAATTTCTTTCTACAGTTATATTATATAAATATCTAATAATTATCCTTTAAATTATTTTGTGATGACTTAATCATCCAAACTTATTATTTACACCAACATGTATGTTTTATAATATTTTACTTCATTTTTTCTATAATTTCATTTGCATTTTTAGGCTAATTTCACAATTTTTGCAATAATAGCCTATATTAATGTGTAATTACATTATTTGTGCCAAAATAGCTTTTGTTTTATTTTTATAATGTTAAGTTCTTATTTTCAATCATTTTAGTGCACAAATAATATTTTTTGTTATTTATTAATTACTTTTATAAATTACTTTTGATAATTTTGGGTATTTAAACAACAGCCCAAGTTTTAAACCAATTTTGGACCAAATGAATGGCCCAAACACTCCAATACCAGCCCAATTACCCCAGCCCAAAGACAAACAACCCCTTAACCTAAAATCTGGTCGGTACCCGTTAATCGACCAGCCCCGTTCACATTTTTTAATCCTGGCCGTTGATCTTTCATGATCAACGGCCCTCATTCACCCTTTCCTTTTAAATTAACCTCACCCAAACCCTAGCCCTTTTTTCGCCCGTCCGCTACCCCTAAATCCTCTCAAACCTTCTCCTCTCTCCACAGAAACCCTAGCCGCCCCCTCAAATCTCTCCAAATCCGTCTCAACCATGGATTCTCTCCATGAATTCCTTACCTTTTGTGTGTTATCTCGTTACTTTCTACCAAACTATGGTATCACCTAGTACTTGCCTAAACATGGCAAGTACTATCTCTCAGAATCCGGCCATTCGACTTCAATCGCTTGAATCTGGACAATATTTAGTCCATATACATCATGACCATGGCTATATGGGTCCGATTAGCCAAGATTTTCGGCCAATCTTTGACTTATCTCAATTAGGGTTTACCTATTTTTTCCCTAATCTGATTTTTATTGATTATGTATGTTAATACTTCCTTATTTATGTTTTATTTTATAGTTTTCCTTGTTTACTGGTTTGATTTCTATTATTATATAAACTCATCCCCATCCCCCTTTGAAGGAGGAGGGAATCGATATGCTTTCACTAAAAAATTGGAGCTTTGTTCTGTGATTCCCTCATTCTCTTGTTCTGTACTTAATTTTGGCCGGCTGAAAGCCAAGGCCACTGAGATTTTGTTATTTGAACTTTTCCTTGGTGCGAGCATTGCCCGGAGTTCTTTTGAAGCTCTTGGAAACTTTGACGCATTGAGATTCTGGGTTCTTGTGGAATTTTTGTTCATTGTTGTTGTCTGTTTAACTGGTAAGTCGATTGATCTTTTGCAATTTCATTTTTTATAAGTCTCTGATTTGCATGTGCTCTCGCTTTTGAAATCTATGGCTTAATGTGTTTCTAGGCTACTTTTATGCACAACTCTGTTAGCTTTACACTTGTTTTAAATTTCTATAGCATTTAACTCCTCCTAATGCTTCTAGTTCTGAGATTGTCTATGTCTAACTGGGATAATCTAAACCCTCCTAAGCTCATTTAGCTAGTGTATTGGTGTCTGAATGTTCATGAATATGCTTACCTGCTTTGTCCTGAATCTCTGTAATGAATGCCTCACATCTGTAATAACCTGTGTTAAGACCTTCAATGTTAACTATGACTTGTTTCTTTGCTATTGTGTCACTCAGCATGCTCACTTGATCTCATACCCCTTTAATGATGGCTTTAAATTATAGAACAGTTATCTCAACTTGTTTTCCCTACCATGTTTTAACTATTTTAAGATGAATCTTTAGCATAACTTAGACCTTCCCTAGTTAGTTGGTCTACTGGTCAATACTTGGATGCCTGCGTTTGCCATTTGACATGAGGTTATTTTCACTTTGATCTGAACCTCTACAATGATTATCTTGCATATGTAATATGTTCTAATCTGTATTAAGATTCTTTCTTACTATCAACTATGACCTTGCTTCCCTGCTAATATGTCCCTCGGCGTGTCTTTGGCTCACTTAATTCCTTGTTCCTTCAGTGATTACTTGACTTGTCACAATGTGTGTTCCCCTATCATGTCTGAATGTTGTCTTGTTCCCTGATAAGAGTTAACATGTTTGTCTTATGACACTAGGGTGTATACTTAGCATGATTTGGACTTTTTAGGTTTTAATTTGTTAGTATTATGCACTTGTGCACGATAATCTTTGTCAATCTTGCAAACTTGTTTTTCCCCTAACTCTTTCAATATGTGACCGTCTATGTGTTATTTTACTAAGTGTTGAACCTGCTTCTAATTCCCTGCTGAACCTACGTTTAATTTTTGTGATCTGTTTGATTAGTTGCTTTCTGTTCTCATCCTTGCTATATCTACTTTAAGTTATAAGTGTATTCCCTCAATTCATGTCCCTCAACCATTGTCCACTCTTCCTCATTTGTTATCTATGCTATCTTTAACCACTCATTCTTAGCCGGCTGAAATCAGAGGCTACCAAGGCTCTTACTACTGACCTCCCTAGTGTGAGCACTGCTCGGGGTCCATTGAGGCCCTTGTGAACTCTGACACACTAGGGCTTGGTCCTAGTCATTCTTTCAACCTCCAAAACTGCCCCTAGTACTCTACTTCCTGTCATGTACTGTATATCTATATTGGTTGTTCCAAGTGGTGCAACACTTGTGTTGTGGCTCGTTGAATTGGTATGGACTCCTCTATGGATCCTGAGTCATGTATTGAATATGGTTCTTCGTTGAAGGCCTGGGTATGCTATGTGAGAAATATTGAAGGCCTAATAAAGTTGGGTATTTAGTTATTTTATTTGGGCCTGTTGTGGGCCTATTGTTACTGTTATGTAACATTGTTACTTTTACTCATTGTTAGGCTTGTAATAATCTTTGTATAAATGATTGGGGTTGTTAGTAAAAGGAAATAGGGTAGATTTTAATATTTGCATGCAATGGGTAGATAACATGCCTATAAGATTTGGTAATATGTTTGCTATTTGTTCGATTACATGAGCATCGTAGGGATCTTGACATTAGGGGAGTACACACACACATTACTTGTTTACTATTAATCATGAGTCCAAATGCTATGTCTACTGCTATGTGTTTATAGACAGCATGCTTATAGGGAGCAGGCACCCCTTCAACTTGCATGATTACTTTCAAATATATTAGAAACCTTCCTATAGTAACAAAAATAAACTTTCCTTCAATTTACTTCAGTTACTCACTAGAAATCATGCCTACGGGATTTTGATCATTTCATTTGCTATTGTATCACATCGTTCGCTAGAAATCTTGTTCATAGGACTAAGCATAAATAAAGCAAGCTCTAAAGTACTATGCATTAGAGATCCTGCTTATAGGAAATAATTGCTCGCTATAATTGGTTAATGCTAGACCCTTCAAAAACTGCTTCATGCACGTCGTTTGAATAATTCTGGGACTCTTTCCCTAGCAGATTCTGTTGTACCCAACTGCGTAGATCACTTAGGCATTGCACCTATAGGATTGGTAACTTAAAACTCTCAACAATTAGCTTATGGTACCAGCATGATTCTGTCTATAAGCTATATCCTCCATCTGAAATTACTTGCATACTTTGATCTCCTAGAAAGCATGTTTATTAGATACTGCATATTTCTGATCGGCATATGTGTTTGCGTGCATTTATTGCTTAAGTGTGGAGGTAAACTTGAGCCTTGATTGCCTATATCTGAAGTCCAATGTGTTTTGTATGTCGCCTAGTTTTATCATTTTTGAGCAGCCTAAGTTTAAGTCTAGAACCACCCTAAATAGAGGTCCAATACCTCTTGGACCATAGGTATGGGACGGGTAATGCACGCATAGGGTACGACCTATAATTGAATTAGAACGCTTTTAGGTAACAACTTTAACATAGTAATCGGGTAGCTGGAGATGATAGTCTGTGCCCGCTGAATAATATGAGTAACACCCCATCTTGAGGGAGTTACGGAGTATTATTTATGTTGTACGGCGTGATCCTTTAGGCTAAAAAACTTAGGACCCCCCTCCTCTTTATATGCTGTTATTAGATCTAAATAGTTGTATCCCTATATTCGCACTAAGATCTGTATTAATCATGTTGTAATAAAGTTCTGTGACTTCTGAACTCCTTTGTTTATTTGATCACCTAGCCTAGTCATAATCCACATAATCTTAAGTTCAGCCAGGACCCACAATTGTGGACCTCGAGGAGTGCCTAACACCTTCTCTTTGAGGTAACTTGAGCCCTTACCCGATCTTTGGTGACGTAGACTAGTTAAAACAGAGTTATCTACATAATAGGTGCCCTAACGCACCTTAAAAACTATTAGGTGGCGACTCTTCTCTTTTAATACCTCCTTTAAAAGAGCTGTCACACGTCGAAGCCTGCATTTCGCGAGAGAACGGGGTGCGACATACATCACATCCACACAAAGCATAGACTCTGAGTCTTTTCTAAACCTGAACATGAACCGATAAGGCCAAATATAGCACACATTCCTCAAATCTTTTTGCTCAAATGACCACTGATGTTTTCTTTCCTTAGTCGTAATAACCCACCAATACACTGATAACCAGAAACTGCACAAGTAGACAACCACGCAATCCAATCATAGACGGTGGGGCTCTCTCACTTAGCTTGAAGATACAATTACTTAACCCTGGGACCCACCGAGATTCCTTCTTCCCCATTGACATCAGCTAAAAGTCCAACAATGTATTCCAAACTCGAAGTCATGTTGCATCCAAATAAAATCCATGGACCTAGTCTCTGCCCACCATGAATTTCCAAACGTCTCCAAACTTTCCTTAAGGCATGTGGCCATCTTACCATGGAACTCATATGTTACTCTGCCACTCTCCCACTTTGGTTAAACACTCTCCTTTAAGCAACTTCTTGACTTCCGCTTTTCATACTTAACCTTCTAGCAATTCAACCACCGCAAAACACCTCCCACAAGACCTTCCTTATCCTTCGTTACCCAATTGTTGCCTCAAATACGAATCCATCTCCGTAACGGTTGAGCTAATAAATTGCCACCAACTCCAAGCCTCCTAAAAGATCATCCTTCTCTAGCCATCAACATTAGAAATACCAATTTGATTCCAAAATTGCTACACTCCGCTATCTCTGACAACCGCTTCTCCAGTACCATTTCACACTACCCTGCCCCGAAGGAAAATTGATGAAGACCATAACACCGGTGAACCTTAACGTGTTCAACAAGGACGATGACACCACATCATAATTAAGAATTCCACCACGCTCGAAAATACCAAGTCTCGTTACTCCATTATCCCAAACCTGAACATTCATAGTCCGATTGCCTTTCCTCCGCTGGAAATAGAATGAGGAACCTCTAAATTATGCACTGAGAAAAACCTCCTTTCAAGTAGTTCACTGCCTCGACACATAAACAAGCACCCTAATATTACACCAACATGGTGCGATAACAATGTCTGAACATCATAGCAATCTGCGTGCAGCCTTGAAACCATTGAAAACACAGCTACTGAGCCGAAATGATAGAACATCCTTCCGCAAGAAGACGATAATAACTTGCTCGAATGCGCAGGGAGAAATATGCTTCCCACATCTGTAGTACCACTATAACTCCTCGATACCAGATTGACACGAGCGCTGAACATCGTATAAGAATGAGTAGGAAGGATATAAAGGCATAAGCCTCAAAGGAATCAAATCACACGATGAGTAATCAAGAAAGGGAAGTGCTCCTAACAGTCATGTAGCCTCCCGAAGATAAGTACAGACGTCTCTGTACCGATCCGCAAGACTCTACTAGACTCGCCCATGACTCGTGAGACCTAAGTGAACCTAGTGCTATGATACCATATTGTCACAACCCAAAAAATTTTAAAGGTCGTGATGGCGCCTAACACTGTTGTCAGGCAAGCCAGCAATACTTGATTAACTTAATTACCTATTTTAGTATTTTGAAATCATAATTTCCCTCAATTTAATAGTAAAAGATGGAATTTCCAGAGTAAATGAAAGTATTTTCGGTGTCACATCTGCATGAGCATCAACTAGGAATGTAAAATAAAATTCAGCATTTGTCCGGAATACAAATTGGACAGAAAAAAAATAAATAAATACTCTAAGGGAGACTCTGCTGGCTGCGGGTCGTAATATAGAATGCAGCTCACCTTAGTCCCCGCATATAAACATGCCTCTGCTCTCACAAGGCCACTAGACATATATGTACCTACACAAAAATGTGCAACAAGTATAGTATGAGTACGTAAATCAACGTGTACCCAGTAAGTATCTAGCCTAACCCCGGAGGAGTAGTGACGAGGGGCCAACATCGACACTTACTAGTGGTCCAATAATATCAGGTACAGTAAAGAGGTAAATAAATATGAGGCAGAGTAAATAAGTGAAATAAACAAGCATAAAATACGTGGTACAAATTCCCCTCTTTACAATGAACTCAAGCTCTCCATTAGAAATTCCCTCCTTAACCGGAGCATATATATAGATGTAGAGGATCTCCTCAAATAGATTGTCATAATTCAAAACAGGAAAACTCACGGATGCCAATTATTACCCACGATTCCATGAGGATATGTTATAGGAAATGCCAAGGCGTACGACCCGATCCAACATAAATATTTAAAATGCCGAGAGTCGAATGGCACGAACCATAAATGCATCTATTAAACTGCCGAGGTGAATGGCCTGTTCCCATGAGAGTGTGGTACATAAATTCTGCCGAGGCGATCGACCCGATCCCATTAGAATAAGGAGCTTTGACGGGTCCTTGACTCCACTCACAAATAAACTTGTGAGTTGTAATTTATTTAACAAAAACCTTTCAATGAAACATATATATCACGGAAATATGTCGTAAGAGAAGTAAAATTATTCGGTGACTAATCATGAACTCGCGAAGTCTCTACAATAGCAAGTCTAGTCTCAAGTAGTAATGTAAAACAGAGGAATTTAATAGGCGAGAGACTGCTCAAATAGTACAGCTATAGCATGATGTGAACCTAATCCTACCCGAACAATAACATAAATGTAGTTACGTACGAGCTCTCGTCACCTCGCGCGTACATAGCCCCCACAACAAGAAGCACACATCAATATACAACACCTAGGAGTAATTTCCCCATCACAGAGTTAGACATGAGACTTACTTCGCTCCGAAGTTCCATATTCGGCTCCAAATCCCCTCTAACACCTCAAACCGATGCCCGCCTCTCCAAAACTAGTCAAACAATGTGAAAACCAATAAAAAGCACTCTAATACTCATAACAAATCAATTTAGACAAATTCCCAACTCCGCTCGAAAAGTCGATAAAGCAACCCTCTAGCTCACGTGCCCGGATTTCGAAAATTTTCGAAGATGAACTTTACCCATAACACCACAAACTCAAATATATAATTTATTCCTAATTTCATGTCCAATTTCGTGGTCAAAATCCAAAAATATAAATTTCTAGGTTTTCCTTCAAAATCCCAAATTTTCACAAATTTTCATGCCTAAATCTATGTATAAACCTTGTATGAAACTCACGACTAGTAGAAATCACTTACCTCATGCTTGGTGATGAAAGTGGTGCTCCAAAATTGCTCCTAGGTCGGCTCCCAGGGAGGAAAATGAAATAAAAATGGCCAAAGTCCCGTTTTTAAAAACCTCACTGCCCAGGCAACCTTCTTCGCGAATGCGGCAAGCACCTCGCGTTCGCGAAGCAATACCAGCTCCAGCTCTAAAATTACCCTTCGCGAACGCGAGGCCCAGCTCGCGAACGCATTGCTTAACCGGGTGACCCATCGCGAATGCGTTGCACCCTTCACAAACACGAAGGTCTAAACTCCCATGGGCCAGTTCCCCATAGCGAACGCGATGACCAATCACGAACGCGAAGCATAAATCAGCAGCCAATCAAAACCTTCTTCGCGAATGCGTGAACTCCTTTGCGTTCGTAAAGAATGAAACCAGAACCAGATATCAGCAGCAGCAACTCAGCCCAACTTGACCCGAAACAATCCCGAAACATACCCGGGACCCCGTCGAATCACACAAACCAGTCCCATAACATAACACGGACCTGCTCGAGGCCTCAAATCACATTAAACATTATCGAAGTCATAAATCGTACCCCAATTCGAGCTTAATGAACTTTAGAACTGCGAACTATCACATTCGATGCCGAAACCTATCAAATCACGTCCGATTGACCTCAAATTTTGCACACAAGTCACATTCGACACTACGGACCTACTCTAACTTTTAGAATCGGAATCCGACCCCGATATCAAAAAGTTCACTCCCGGTCAAACTTCTCAAAAACTTTCAAATTTCTAACTTTTGTCAAATGACCCCGAAATGACTTACGGACCTCCAAATCCACATCCGGACGCGTTCCCAATACCAAAATCACCATACTGATCTATTCCCAGACTCGAAATCCCAAACGTACATAAATAACATTGAAAGTCACTTCAACCCAAATTTATGAAATTCTTCCAAAACGCTAACCTTCCACAATAGGCGGCGAAATGCTCCCGGGTCATCCAAAACCTAATCCGGATATACGCCCAAATCTAAAATAATCATATGAATTTGTTGGAACCTTTCAATCCCGATTCTGAGGTTGTTTACTCAAAAATCAAACCTTAGTCAATTCTTCCAACTTAAAGCTTCCGAAATGAGAGTTTTTTTTTTAAATCAACTCCGAACTTCCCGAAATTCAATTCTGACCACGCGCACAAGTCATAATACCTGAAGTTAAACTACTCAAGGCCTCGAACTACCGAATGACACACTAGAGCTCAAAATAATTTGTCGGGTCGTTACAGGATGAGTCCCTTTTCCCTGGTTAGTGATATTTCCATAAGAGTTTCCTACAAGAATGTCTTTGGCAGGTTGTTTTGCTTGAGTATTTCTATTTTGTAGAGTTGTTTGGAGCATGTTTAGATTGCAATTGTTCTCTCTTCTTGTCTGCTTTCTTGGCGTTGGTGTTAGCATTTGAGCTCACTGCCTGGAAGGCTTTCTTTTTCTTGTTAATCTTGTTTCTAACTTGAGTAAATCCATCATCTTTTTGGTTCTCATTGTTTTTTGTTCCTCCACTATATTGGGCTTAATTCCTGCATCTCCAGAGTTGTGATCCCTCGCCCGGTTTTCATTTTCCTCGACCTTTTCATTGTCCCTGTTAGCTCTAGCTTGTTCCCTTTTTCTTGCCTTAACCTTGCACCTTTCAAAATGATGACCCTACAATTTGCATGTTTACATAAAGCTGGAACTCCCACGTACTCTAATTTTTTATCTCTACCCTTCAGACTTGATGTATCTCCTTCAATACCCACAAAGACAGAATCCGATAGAGGTTTCATCGAGTCCACTTCGACCCTAACTTTAGCCATGTGGGGTCTGGTTCTCGCAACGGTGTTTATGTCCTCCTTCATTGGAGTGCCAATTTGTTCTAATACTTGTCTTAAATTGTCCCATTTAAACACATGAATTTTGGCAATAGAACCCATATAGGGGTCAGAGACATTTATTCATTGGGGTCGAAATCGGGGGACCATTTGAACATTTGCATTAGGGATCTAGTGATTCCCATGAAACGTTGGAAATAGGCAGTGTCAAAGTCTGATTCATTGTTAAATTCAATGAAAACATATCTACCGTTATAAGACCCAATTCTTACCTAACCTTTCAGAGGGATTTATTCTATGAATTTTACCCAAATAGTTTCAATTTTGGGTCTGCCTATTGTGAATTTTCCGACCAGCGTCCATTTGCAATCCTCCGCTGTCACCCCATAGTAGTCGGAGGCGTTGAAGATGACTGCCGGTTTGCCATTGTGGTCATTTTCCTTGCAACCACAGTATTGGTGGTAGTTGTGTTTCTAAAGCTGGAGGTCCCGGTTACATCATTATAGTATGAGATTTTTGGGTCAGGTGTACCCACCAGTGGCCTTATGTTTGTAGGAGGATCCTTTGGTTGTGCGATACGCGCCTGTTGGCCGGTCTGAATTGGTTCCATAATGCGTCGCATGAGTTCACACCTTAGCTGTTGAATATGATACCGTTGAGAGAGATTTTTAGAGAGAGAATTTTTTGTCAGTCATTTGTTAACATCCTTTCAATGCCTTGTTGTGCAATACTATGGGGTTCTTGAACTCGAGACCTTTAGTTATGCAATAATGGTTCTCTTCATTGGGATGTCAGCAAGTTAGATCGCTCCAAGGGTGAAGCCTACGACACCCCTTGATGGTAATAGATACACGATATGTGTTTGCGAATATATGTTGCAAGTTACCTACCTCATTTTTCAGGTTGCTATTTTCCACTTAATGTGAAAAGTCACCTATAATTATCTTTTAGGTAATCTAATAGCGTATAATATTTTTGCATTGTTAGCATAAAATTTAAAATATTTTACCTATGCACACTACTTTAAAAGAGCGAGGACTTTTTACAATTCTTTAACCCCTCGCTTTATGTTCTGCAAGTTGCTTGCAGGTGTATTATTTTATATATAACTTCGGTTAATTTGTTGTCTATTGATGCCAAAAATGCATATAGTTAACCATTATTGCCTCATGTCTAGTACTTTTAATCGCCTTTTGAGTATTAATTATATTATTTTATGCTTAATATTATATTTTAACTATGTAGAAATAAAGCGATGTGAAGATGAAGAGATTTGGAGAAAAATTGAATAAAATGCGAAAGAAAAACAAAGGAAAATAAAATAATTAAATAGAAAAAGACAGGGGGGACACCCTTTGGTGTTTGACCCCCAAAGTATAAGACAAAGAAAAGGAAAATGCAATTCAAAGAGTGAAAATGACAAAACGTACTGGATCCAGTACTAAGGCCAACGCCTCGCGTAGCGGGATTTTTTCTATTTCGGCCCCAACTCATATAGAAGGGGTTCTAAACCTAATTTGGAGGGGATCAAACATATTTTTGAGAGGAGAACACACAACTTTTGACTAAGGGAAAGCACAGAGCTGCCGTGGAGCGAGGCCGAGTTTCATCTTTTCTTCCACCAAACTTAATAATTTTTATATTTTTTGTATGATTTGTTGTTTGGCTACCATGTCTATGTGGATCTAAATTTCACGTTCTAGAGTTGTGGTTCTTTCATGACTATTGTTATTCAAATATTGATTTTGATTTCTTGATTTATCGTATTAGTTTATTTATTCAATCTTGCGCTTAATTATTTAATTGTCTGATCACCAATTGAATACTATCTACGAATCTAGAGTTGAACTCGAAAGTGGAAATTCTAGATTGCATATATGATTGAGTAGAGCAAGTTCTTGAACCAGGGCATCGGGGAATGAATTCGCGGTTAGGATAGACATATGCTAATTGCCTTGCTTGGTTATTATATGGGAATTACAAATGCATTCTTGTTGATTCTAACTCTATAGACATATACGAGTTAGGTTAGCTTGAATAGGCGAGTAAGAACTCGATAGATTCTTATGAGCAATATTAACCCTGTCAACCAATAAACCAGATAAATTAATTAGTCAATTTAATTGAATAATACAATAGGATTGTTAGATAACCCATGACTCTAGATCATTTTCATCACATTGATAATATAAAAATCTCATCTTCCTCTGTTGAAAGTTTATTAGTTATTTTCTTTTTAGTTTAATTAGCTTAGTAACATTACTTTTGGGGTGAATCCTTGTTTAGATAATTAGGACCGTCTAGTTTGATTAATAGTTGATAACAAGTCCCTGTGGATTCGACACTTTATCTTATTACTTTATTACTTGACGACCGCGCGTATACTTGCGTGTGCGTTTGGCCGCAACAAGTCTAGTACATATTTTATTAAAGCCATGAATGACCATTAATTAAGAGGGCGAGCCAATGTGCCCAAATACGAGATCAGGCAATAATCAAGTAGATTAGCTTGACTCAGTTTAATTTGGAGAACAGCGATTAGGAAGTTGCTACTTATCCAACTGATAATATCCCATAATACGGATGTCCTGATAATCAAACAGGATAGAGGAATCTTGAAGGCAGGAAGCCAGGAACCATCTGCCACTTGATTTGCTTCTCTAAATCAGTGATTTACCTCAAAATTTTGGTTTGAGATTAAAATCTTTGCGGTGTCCTCTATAAATGCTTTGAGTTTGCAATTAACTGCTGTGTAATTAAGCATATTTGCCAATACGAGGGAGTCCAATTCTAGTTCAATTTCTGTGTTATTTGTATTTTATATATACATGTGATACATTTCTTGTAATTCTCATCCATTTCACATGGTTCATTTGTAGTACAAATACAAATTAACTGTTGATACAAGCTAAGATATTTTATTTTGCCTAATGCCTTCCACTCGGGCATTACGTTGTTTCTCTTATTACATGACTGTCTCATCTCTAAGTGCAACCACCTGATGTAGATGAGTTCTTTTTTTCTTTTTTCTTTTTTCTTTTATATCATTTCTGCTGGCCATTGTCTGGGTACAAGGAATTCCCCCTGTTCCTGCAATCAACATTACTTACGATACTTAAATTAATTTGCCAATCTTGCAGCGCTGCCGAATTTTGAAGTTTTCAGATTTTTAGTGATAAGTGAGCCATCATATTATACGAGTATATTGACAGTACAAGGTCTGTCCATTTTTGGTTTCTTAACACTGAGGGCAGCAAAGATTTACCTTTTTTAATCGTTCTATTTAATACTTTTTTCTTGTCAATCTAGTTCTTTTATTTCTTTGTAGTATGTATTATGATCAATTCCCGTGTGATCTTCCTTGCAAAAGTTTACTAATCTGCCCAAACCACTATTGCTTATTATTGCATGCATGCAACTTATAGAGTACAGAAATTTGCTGACCACTTTAATTAATACTAGTACTTAAATGCAAGCATCATACCTTAATTTTGCTATTAAAGGAAACGATAATACACTTAAGGTGCAGCATTTCTTTGCTGCAATTCTTTTGCCTTCACGATGTATCATCTTCCCACCACAATTTGATTACATTATTTTTAGTAGTGTAGGTAAGAAGAGGGAAATTTTTAGATTTCAAATGGTAATTAGAATGAGCAATCAAGGGGCGTAGCCACCACCGTGTCCACCACCTTCACCACCTCCAGCACCTCCTCCATATCCACCAGCATGCTCACCTCCTCCAGCGTAAGCTCCACCTCCACCGGCACCACTACCGCCACCACCGCCTCCATATGCTCCGCCATGTGCTCCTCCTGCACCACCACCGGCTCCTCCTCCACTACCGTATCCACCAGCTGCTGCTCCCCCTGCTCCTCCAGCATAAGCACCACCGCCGCCACCTCCATGCCCACCTCCACCACCATATCCACCGCCTGATGCCCCACCAGCACCATAGCCGCCACCACTACCTCCTCCTGCGCCTTCAGCATATCCACCATCATGTGCTCCACCTGCAGCTGCTCCGCCGCCACCACTGCCTCCACCACCTCCAGCACCATAACCACCACCCGGTGCTCCTCCAGCACCATATCCGCTACCACCACCTTCACCACCACCACTTGCATGTCCAGCATCGTGTCCTCCACCAGCATAGCCACCTCCTGCCCCGCTTCCACCACCACCTCCTCCAGCATATCCAGCACCATGCTCTCCTCCAGCTGCATAGCCCGAACCACCACCGGCTCCGCCTCCACTGCCACCTCCGCTGGCATAACCATGGTCACCTGCAGCTCCATATCCACCACCTCCACCGGAACCTCCTCCACCGCCACCTGCATAGCCTCCACCAGCAACACCACCACCAGCGCCACCACCAATGCCATGGCCTGCACCATAAGCGCCTACCTCACCCCCAACACCTACATGATCATAAGTGAGGAGTGTTCTAGCAGCTGAACATATTCCTATACCCAATAAAAGAAAGAAAACAATGTTAACAACTTTAAGCTTCGCCATTGCAATGTAGTTGAATGCCACAAAAACGACTTGGGATAGAATGCAAGAATCGGAGGCTATTTATAGATGCAGAAACGCGTCTATATGCACAAATCACATGCAAAAGAACAAGAGGAAACTCCTTTTGTCCCTACAAATTAAGTGGTCCACTTCACTAACATCCTCACAGAATTGACATCATTTCGTCTTAATTCAATCTCTACTCCAAGTAGACCAGCTAGTGTGCTTGTGCTGTCTCCCATATTCGTTAAGTATACAGTATAAATATTTCTTAATTCTTTATTTTTGATATATCTCGTAGTTGGAAGCCCGCTTGTAGTTGGAAGTCCGACTCAGTTTCATGAATTCCCCCCGGACTCTAATTATATATTTTAGTTCCACTTAATCGATACGGTTCTTTATGTTTAATATACTTTATTTTGTGTCACGTTCTCTAATTTTGAATTGGAAAATGTGATGCGTCATTATTGAATTAGGCCGATTAAGAGTAGAGTTCTTATTCAACCGGGGCTTGCTAATTTTTGAGGGTTTTGTTCAACCATGCAATATTGGAAATTCACTGATCCGACTAATTCAGATTTGAAACAGACAAAACCACTATAGCGTGCTTGAACTCGAGACCTTTAGTTATGCAATAATAATTCTTTTAGGATGTCAGCATGTCAGGCAGCTCCAAGGGTGAAGCCCAGCACACCCCTCAGTGTTATACATGATACATGTATTTACGATTAGTTATTGCAAGTTTCCTACCTCACTTTTCGGGTTGCTATTTTTCACTTAATATGAATAGTTAACTATAATTATTTTTTAGGTGACCTAATAGCATATAATATATTTTGATATTAGCATATAATTAAAATATTTTATCTGTTTAGAGTACTTTAAAAGAAATTCTTTAAAAGAGCAGGGATTATTACAATTCTTTAACCCCTTCCCTTTATGTTTTGCAAGATGCTTTTTTTTCTATCTCCAGTGAAGGCTGGTACGTATTTTATTAAAGCCATGAATGACCAGTAATTAAGACCGCGAACCAATGTGCCCATAAAGGAGATCAGGCAACAATTAGCTAGACTCACAGTGTGGGATTAAGCAATAAATTAACCAGGTTAATCTGATTGATTTAAGCAGTGATATGACTGGAAGTTTTCCATTATGAGAAATAAAATAGTAGTAACTGGAATGATAACGATTACTCCACCAATACAGTTTGAGCATTTTGAATCGACTTTATATCACTGGATTTGGAATTTTGGATGCTTAGCCCACTATTTCTTACTCTATTATCCGCGACCACATTGCATAATTATTTTTCTATGTTTGTGTCCAGCTCAATGTAGTATTAGTACCTTTATTTTTTTTCTATGTTTAAGTTTTTCGATCTAACAGTGTACACATTATTATACCATCAAATTTAGTTGACCTACGATAAATAACATATAATTGTTCATATACCGAGAATGTGAACCTAGCATTGTGTTCATTCTTCACCACCTTTAACGATTTATGTCCATTCTTTCTTAGTTCTTCATGATTGTGATGGACTGATGGTTGGATATTTCTTTTTGCTTATTCATTGGTTACTATATATAATACTGCTCCGAGTTAAATTATATCAAGTGAAATATACAAGTAAAAAAATTAAAGAACCTAATTTGAATGATAAGCAAATGTCAAGCTTGATATATATAAAGTTTAGTGATATGTGGAAATCTTCCACATTGGTATGAGTTCAACGCTTACTGTCCTCTACTTCTCCTCGACCTACCCATGTAATATATATATATATATATATATATATATATATATATATATATATATATATATATATATTTGTTTTATTTTTTTGTAATTTTGGTTAAAGATATCTCGTTCAAAATTCTGACGTGAGAAGTAAGCATAATGATTTAGGGATATGTGGGGGTATAACCATAACGCTCACAACAGTGCAAGACATGGTATTCTACTATTCTCCATGTTCTGCATCATCTAGACCTTATCTTATAGGCTTAGGGCGAGGTGATATAGTTTCTCCATTCTCCTCCTCTAATAATTCCCCTCCCTATTCCTAATGTGGTTATGGGCGGAGCTAGAAGGCAAGTACGGATTCAGCGTAACTTAGTATTTTTTGTTCAAACAGTGTATTTGTATTAAAAAATTCATTAAATATGTATAAATATTGAATTTAGAACCCACTTATTAATATTTGAAGTCGTCTTTCTAAAATTCAGAACACACAAAGTTAAAACCTGGCTTTGCCTCTGATTATGTGGGGGAGCTAATGATCTAGGAAATATAAAGCTATAAGACTTCAAACATTCATGTCAATCAACAGTGACTAAGATTTATATATCACATTAAGCCATCTCTTGTAGTTTTACGAATACGGTGAATATATAATGGGATATCTGGCGGCCTCCTTTGAATCCATTTTTGTTGAAAGGAGAAATGTTCATTTGAAGCTTAGCGATGTAAAATTCCTTTTTATTCGTATATATGACATCCGAATGATCTCATCTTTGGGAGTAATTATATATAGAAGAATTTAAAGTTTTATACATTAAAGGCGTAACAAAAAATATTTACACAATTCCTTAATAAACATTAACTAGTAATCTAATAATAAAGATAAAAATGATAGCATTAATTAAGCTCTCGCTATGCGCGGGGTGCGGAAAAGAGTCGGATCATAATGATTTATTGTATCTATCTTTACCCTATATTTTTGAAGAAAAAGATAGTCACTAATTTATTAATTCACATATTAAAACATAATAATTGTGTTAATTTTTTTTATATTATTAGTGTATGTATGTTTGCAAAGTTGAAAAATATTTTAAAGCCACAAAAAATGGAGGACCTTCTAGAGCTTCACATGCTAGAAACCACCTAAGTGGGACCTCTCCATCTTGCTTTGCTTGGTTTTAGTGGATCCTTAGCTTTCCAATCCCGTCTTCATAGCTAGTAATTGAGCGGACATTCTATTCTTCCTTGGACTACATCATTTCTTACGTCCTCCTCAGCCTAATTTTCAAGGATCAATTTCCTTATAGCCACTATCTCATGTTTTTCCTTGCGGAGACAGGATTTGAAGCTTGTTGGTTCGGATTGTAATCTTTTTAAGTTACTGGATTCTAAATTAATAATTTGTATGTATTCAATGAATTTCTTAAGACAAATATATAATCTGAATAAAAGTTACAGGGTTCGGCCGAACCCGCATTCCACACTCCGGCTCCGCCCCTGATGTTTCTAACCAGTTAATGTCATATACGCATTTTAGTTCTACAGCCTTAAGAATGAAGAATCTTTCAGTAAAAAATAATTTTACTTCCTTAGTTAAGTCTTTCTAGTGAGAATTCGAATTAGCAAGACTAATGGACTCTGAAGTCTGAATACGGGGTGCTTAAATTAAAAAACAAAACAAAAAAGTTTTTTTTCAAAGACAAAAAATATAGATCCCAAAAATAATAAAAATTAATTTTCTTATAGTACAGACTATTTTTCTAATTGTTATACTTATGTATCTGTGTTTGTACCACTTTCTAGGTGTTTTTCTTGCTGAGAAGTTATTTACTTCCATGCTCTTTCCTCTTTTTTCAAGGAACATATCTGTCTGATATATGATTAGGAACTAATTTGATGTTATTAATTGATTTTGGGAAAACTTAATTATAAATAAACCAATTGTCTTTAGTTTGACTTTGACATGTTATCGTGTTCTCCTTCCAGTGCATTTAAGTAATTTTTTGACTTTTTTTTGTGATCTATAATATTTGATTTTTTCAGATATCAAGAAGAAATTAATTTCTTTTTTTCAAAGTTGCCATTGAAGTAAAGAGCCTAGGAATAGTTTATTATGTTTTCAATTAGCAAATTAAGATTAATATGGTACATTTCATTGTTAATTAATGCTAAAAGTTGAATTTCGTTTGGTTTTTGTCAGCCTTGGTCCATTTGCTTTGGCTCTAGTTGTTTTCTGTATTGGTGCAGAAGTAAGAACTCAATTAGTGATGCCGTCAAGAGATTTGCACAATATTCAACTAGAATAATTTGCACAAAATCACTCTACACCCTCTTTGGATCAGCTAAAAAGGTTTCGGTTTCTCTAATGCAGAGTGAAAAAAGAATGCAAACCTGAAAACTATGATTTGATCAACTCCTTGTCACCCTTCAGTTCACCAGAAAGCAAAATGTATCTTCAAGGAAAACCATTCTGACGTATCTTTACAGATTTAAGAGTAGAGATAACAACCAGGGGCGGACATAACTTATAAGTTATGGGTTCACGTAAATCCAATAACTTTTGTCTAGACCTTGTAAGCTGTATATTGAAAAATTCACTAAATATATATAAATACTTGACTGTGAATCCAATTATTAGTGTATATTAACTTGAGATACGCTTCCCTGCCAATAACCTACACAGCTACATGGTTATAATTCACCATTTTGGTCAAATAGCTTTAAGCCCCAGCTCACATCCTCGCAGTGCCTCACATGAGGAACAATTTTGCTCGTATCTGTTCCCGTTTTCTTTTTGCAATCATAGTAAGGCGGGGCATGAAAACATGGCTCCAACGATGCAGCTCGAACACAAGGCGGATTATGGGCTGTCTTGTTCTCAGGCTTGTATAGGATCCAGGGCTTCATACCTCCAAGACCCTGAGCCACATAACCAAAAGTGGACCGTGCACTTGTAACCAATTTGTCAGTTAAACTCAGTAGATACATTTCTGCCAACGCTTTTCTTTCGTGCATGAGATTTTCACTTTGCTGATATTTCTCCTGACTCGGCTGGTAAACACCAACGATCTCTCCTGTCACGGTAGGATGCTCCCAATACTTGTTTCGGAACTCTTCAGCGTATCCAGGGCTTAGAGAAGTCATCAGGACGGCTATGTTCTTATTCTGCATGTTCCCCGATGGGTTGAGTACTATTGGCTTCCCCGAGTTAATTTGTGGCAGTAGATTCTCCTTCATTGTACAATCTAATATTGATCCAATACATACTTTAAAGGACCAACATCTGATTCAAGGACTCTAATTTGAATGCCTAATTTTTCATCAGCTTGGGCTAAATAAGCTTGATAGTATCTCACAACAAGCCCCCATACAGAATTTGTGGGATGTAACAGGTATCTACCTAGAAAATGGAAGATGGTTTCTTTTTCAGGAAAAAGATTACTTAATTCTTGCTCGAACGATGGTATCAAGAAAAGAAAAGGCACGAAATATTCATCCGATTTCATGACAAGCCAAGGGATTTTGCGGAGAAAACTTTGGTCCTGGTCACAGAAAAATAATTTATCTTGATCATCGTAGTCATGAGCTAAATAGAGGTAGACGGAAGGAGGTAGTATTGAGCCAGTTGAATAATTGCCTATGTTGATATCATTCTTCACCATATAACCATAGGAATGAGGAGATTTCTGATCAAAGGTACTGAACTGATTGATTATAGGAAAATCTGGAGGTAGAAACCAGGAAACCTCAGGAAAAGGTTCACAGAAGAGACCAGGCATATTAACTCCAGGATCAACAAGTAAGACTCGGTTTGTTAGAAGAGCATATAGGAAAGCAGAAGCTAAGGTTAGTATCCTATTTCCTAAACCACTATAGGAAATCCAAACAAAGTAATTACAATCTGCAGAACCTGATATGTATTGACCAGACTTGATAAGCTCGACACTTTTGTTGTATAATTCTGTATGTCCACATTGCTTATGAAGAGCCTCGTAGTTTCGTAACCTTGAGATGAGGTAAGACGATGGCTTGTGACGCAGTTCTTTGTAATATAAAGCTGACTCATATCTACTCAGACAAGATCTTTCATCAATTCCAGCAGGAAGAAGGCCACCGAGCAGTTTATCTTTTTGCACCGTCACTGGCTGATGACTACCATATTGTTCAGAAACTGAGGCTGAAAAAACCAAAAAAAGAAGTTAAACAATTAAGAAAATTGATTACATACTTTATCAGTAAAACAAACAGATTACAAGCATTTATCCAACTGTTGGATCCACAATCAAACTAGAAGAGCAAGCTTGCAAGCAAAGCACACATACATTCACACAACAAACACAAAGAGAACAAATATCTGTCTACCAAACTATGCAAGAATGAAACAAGTAACTGGTCAATTATAAGTAAACGACATGATAATGCCCCACATAAAGAAAGTTTAAATGACATGAACCTGATTCTTCTGCTGCCAACCTTGCTTCTCAGCGTTACCTTTATTATTCTACTGACTAAATCTTCAAAAGCATTAGGGTCTTTTTAACTTTTCCTCACATTATTAAGACTACTGTATGAAACATTGAAACCAGATATGCTAGTCTAATCCAAACTACTAAAATGAGATCAGATATGCTAGTCTAATCCAAACTTTTCCTCACATTAATAAGACTACTGTATGAAGATAAAAAGTAATTAGGAGATAAAAACCAAAAGCACATAAACAGGCTGCATATAACAGCCCATGTGCATATGTGTTGTATCTATTCTACTTATATATGGCAAACTTGATCAACAAAAAGCTAAAGAATGGGGAAATGAAGTGTACCATTTGGAGGTTTAACATAAAAATTTCTAGCTTCAGCCAAAGTCCTGAGGCTATCATTTTTTTTAATGCAGATATGCTGGACGTTAAAGAAGTCTTTAATACATTTTATTTGCATTTTGTAAATTTTCTCAAATGATTAATTCTCTATTTGTTGGTTAACCTCAATACTAATTCAAAATTTCAATAACCTAGCAAATAAAGATAACACGTGCAGCTGCTAAAATGAATGCCTCTACCTCAGTGTTTGATCCTGTTGGTTTCTAAGTTCAATTTCTTTGGGAAGATTCTGATCGCGGAAACGATGCTAATCAGGAAACCTCTGAACTAATTATATGCCAAAATTGGACATTAAGATATTCATTTTATTTGTAGGTGTTGGAAATATATATATAATCATGTTATAATTGCTCGTTTTTCATGGATTAATTAAATGACGGAAGGAGGGGGTCGGAAAAAGACATCAACTTCCGGAGAATATATAAATGGGAGTGACTCCAAATGAAAAGTATTCTCTTCGGTCTACTTTATTTGATTTTTTTGCCTCTTTTTTGTGGTCTATAATATTAAATTTTTTTCAAATATAAAAAAGGAATTAACATCTTTTTTTCCAAAGTTACTCTTGGAATAAAGAACCAAGGAGTATTGGTTATATTTTCAATGAACAAATTAAGGTTAATATGGTCAATTTTGTTATTAATTAATGTTAAAGGTGAATTCCTTAGTTACAATAAAACAACCAAAAATTAATTAAAGTGGACAGGAGGTTAGTTACAATAAAACAACCAAAAATCAATTAAAGTGGACAGGAGGGAGTAGTAAAACCTTGGACGAAATTATTTGTGTGGGCAAATAATACTACTCTAAAGAGTGAGTTATTAGGTGAAACTAGTCTTCTATTTGTAGACTCAAAATTAAGCCAAAAACCAGGCCAAAATGGTGTAGGATTCTGCTAGTGGCAGAATCCTAGTCCTACTCAAATAAAAAACTTTTCATCCAAGTCACTTTTACCCAAGTATGTCAAGGTTTTTACATGTATAACAGTGACCATAGAAATAATAAGAGGCTATCAATTATAGTATCAATTGAAAATTTTTGAATTAAATGCTGCTATAATTAATCATAGTTTATTCCATTAAAAAACTGCAATTGAACTCCTTAATATGAATTTTGAAATTCACCAACACTTATTTTAACTCACCGTGTTAAGATTACAAATACCAGTTAATTAAACTAAATCACTGATAATTTAATTTAATCAACTAATTAAATCTTTTATAATTTCGCTTAAACTATTTCATGTCACAGATACGAAATTTCCGGCCAGGTTTTCACATGAAAACTTATAAGCTTACATAAAGGGGTATTATCAAACTCAAGGCCGAGTCACGTATTCTGTCAACTAATTATTATTTCACAAATGCTATTTGTTATTGTCCAATCTATTAGGCATACACTAACTCTGAATAGAGTTGTACCTTTTGATAAATCAAAACAATAAATAAATCACATTGATCATAATAACTATATCAAGATTATGTGTATAAGCTCATTTAATGAATCAGAGAAAATGTTTCATATATATTCAGTACAAAAAATATCTTTTCTCTATGTGGTCCGTTCAATATACACTAAGTATATTAGCACAAGAAGTTGGAGTAAAACCACTCCCAAAATCAAGATAAATTATACTTTAATCTTGTGCTACAATCATAAAGATATTTTGCCCAACAATATCTTCGATTGTGAACATAGTTTATTAATTATGAGAACTGACAACTTTTATGCATGAGCTAAGACTCCATACACTAAATCGTCTACTACATAACTAAAGGACACACATGTAACAAATGATCTATTTAAAATAATACTTTATTGAATTGAATAAATCAAATAAATAATTATTCCATAAAGAATAAAACATAATACTATAGCTAAACCGCATGGTTAATAGTATATCACAACAATTTCCTACTTAGACTCATAACCATACGTCTACAACTCTAATATATATTCCTTCTACATGCTTGTCAAAAATCTTCTGTGGCAAGCTCTTTGTAAACGGGTCTGCCAAATTGTTTTCTGACGCAATCTTCAACACTTTTGCATCACCTTTCTGAGTTATGTCCCGAATTAAATGATATGTACGCTCAATATGCTTACTCCTTTTATGGCTCCACGGTTCCTTCGAGTTTGCAACTACACCACTATTGTCACAATAAATTACATTTGGTGCTTGAACCGAAGGAACCACATTAAGCTCTTTCAGAATGTTCTCGAGCCAAACAACCTCTTTAGCTGCCTCAGAGGCAGCCACATATTCGGCTTCCATGGTGGAATCAACAATACATGATTGCTTGATACTCCTCCAACTTATGGCTCCACCTCCTAAGGTAAAAACATATCCTAAGGTAGATTTTCTAGAATCTCTAGCTGACTGAAAATCTGAATCAGTATAGCCAATGGGTGCAAGATCACCTGAGCGATAAACCAACATATAATCCCTAGTCCTTTTCAGGTACTTGATTATATCGCCTTTATCTTTTCTATCTCATAAGTCGTTTTGGGGAATGATGCCTAAAAGGAATAAAGCCTTTCTTGGAATCTTGCATGCTAAACCTGGTGAGAATAGTATTAATATAAAGTGCCTGGGATAAGCCTAATATCCTTCGCTTGCGATCTCGCATAAGCTTGATCCCAAGGATATATGTCGTTTCTCCCAAGTCCTTTATATCAAAACGCGAGGACAACCACTCCTTTACTGAATTCAACATGCTCACATTATTTTCTATGAGCAAGATATCATCTACGTACAAAACCAAAAATGTAACTTTATCTCCAAACCACTTCTTATTGACACAAGACTCATTTTCACATTAATCAAAACCGAAAGTTTTAATCGATGTGTCAAAATAAGTGTTCCATGATCTAAAATTCTATTTTAATCCATAAATAGATTTCTTTAATTTACACAACATGTGCTCATTGGCTCTTTTTATGAAACTATTTGGTTGTGCCATATAGATGCACTCCTCAAGACCTCCATTAAGGAAAGCTGTCTTGACATCTATTTGCCAAATCTCATAATCGTAATGAGCAGCAATGAATAAGAGAATCTTAATGGATTTAAGTGTGGCTACTGGCGAAAAGGTTTCCTCATAATCGATCCCTCCTTTTTTATTAAATCATTTTGCAACAAGCCTAGCTTTAAAAGTTTACACTTTTCCATCCACTCCTCTCTTTTTCTTATAGATCCATCTACAACCAATGGGTTTGACTCCAGTAGGTGGTTCTACAAGGTCCCAGACTTGATTGGAGTACATGGACTCCATTTCAGATTTCATAGCAACAACCCATTTTTCAGCGTCTGTATCAAGTAGTGCTTCGTCGTAAATAAGAGGTTTTGTATTAGGCTCTTCAGGAATTCTATCATAAGATTCTTCCAAGAGTGCAAACCGGAGAGGTTTTTTAATAATTCTCCCATTACGACTAGTCACTACAGGTACAGTTTAATTTTGTTGTTGAACCGCAACATCATTTTCCTAAATTAAAGCCTCAATATTATCTTACGCGCTTACGGTGATGTGATACTATTAACTTCTTCCTGAAGTGCAGGCTGCACAATAATTTCATGTTGTTCAACAATATGAGGTTGCTCAACATTACTCCCACTACTTTGGGGTAGTGAGATTCCAGGCAATTGCTCTTGTGTGTTCTACTGCCTATTTACATTTCTCCCACTGTGTATGTCAACATTGGCTTCCGGGATACATTCCGAAGATTAATCATTAGTTACTCCATTGCTTAATTCCTGGAAAACTAGTTTACTTCTAGGATATGGTTCATTAAATAGTCCTCTTCTAAAAATCTAGCATTTGTTGCAACAATTACCTTCTTTTCTTTGGGACAATAAAATAAACCTCTTTTCGTTCCCTTTAGATATCCAATAAAAATGCATACTTCTGTCCTCAATTTTAATTTATCCGCTTTCTATTTCAGCACATGTGCTGGACAACCCCAAACCCGAATGTGCCGCAAATTGGGCTTGTGCCCAGTCCACAATTCTGCTGGGGTTGAAGGTACTGACTTTGAAGGAACCACATCCAGAATATAATTTGTTCTTTCAAAAGCATATCCTCAAAAAGAAGAAGGCAAATCGGAATAACTTAACATTGATCTAACCATTTCCATAAGGGTCCTATTTTTTTTTTCTTCCATACCATTTTGTTGTGGTGTTCCTGGGGTAGATAATTAAGATGTAATTTCACAATATGATATGTATTTAATGAATTATGAATAAAGGTATTCACCACCACGATCAGATCGCAATGATTTGATATGTTTATCATATCGTTTCTCCATTTCCGTCTTAAATTCTTTGAATTTGTCAAAGCATTCAGACTTACGACGCAACAGATAAACGTATCCATATTTGAGTATTCATCTGTGAAAGTCACAAAATACTCAAAACCACCTCTTGCTTGTATATTCATAGGGCCACACAAAGTCAGAGTGAATTAATTCTAACTTATCACTGGCTCTGTTTTCTTTTGAGGAAAATTGTCTCTTGGTCATTTTTCCTTCTAAACATGATTCACATGCTAGTAGTGCAACCACTTTAATTGAACTCAAAGGTCCATCTGAAACCAACCTCGGAATTCGATTTTGATATATATGACCTAGACGTAAGTGCCACAAATAAGTTTGGCTCAATTCAGAAATACGTTTTCTTTTATGTGAAAGATTAATGTTATTTAATTCTTTTAGTTGTAGCACACGAGGAGATATATTAAGAATAAAAAAAGTCATGTACTCTAGCAGCAGTGTAGATAAAATGTTTATTAAACTTAATAACAGCAGAGTTATTAGCAAAATAAATATTATAACCAATATCCATTATTTTCGAAACCGAAATCAAATTCCTTCTAACATAAGGTACATAGAGAACATCCTTTAAAACTAAAACTCTATCACTACAAAACGAAACTCTAATATCTCCTAATGCTAAAGCTGGTGCTGGCTCACCATTGGCTTGAAAAGCGCAAACTTCATTCTCACTTAGCCCGCACGTTTCCTGAAACCCCTACAAAGTAGTGCAGATATGATTAGTGACTCCTGAATCTACAGAGCAAAGCATGGTTGAGACAGCCTCTAAACAAGTTTCAACGGTATTTAAATTTGAATTACCTTACTTATTCAACTTTGCCAGATAGGTAATTCATTGCTTTTTGTGATGCCCAGGTTATTTGTAATGATAGCATTTTCCTTTGGGATTTTTCACACCAGCCGCCATACGTCCAAGTGCCAAAACCTTGTGATCCTTCTTCCTTTTCTTATCACCTCTCAACTTAGAAACCGAAGTTTTCTCAACATTCAGTGACACAATCGGAGCTTGCTGTTTTATAATAGATTCTGCCGTTTGCAACTCATTCAACAATTTAGCTAGTAACAAATCCATTTTGTTTATATTATAGTTCAAGCAAAATTGTTGAAAATTGTCAGGCAGAGTCCGCAGGACCATCTCAACTTGAGATTCTACATTAATCACAACTCCAAGACCCTCCAGTTCATTCAGAAGACCCATCATCATTAGAACATGGTCCATAACCAATGATCTTTTAGCCATCTTGGTATTCAAAAGGTCTTTGTAACGACCTGACCAATCATTTTAAAAGTTGTAGCCCCGTTCCCCTATTTACTACTCATTTTGTTCTTTATAATTATTATGTGACTTGTCGGGGGTAGTCGGTTCGGGTCCGAAGAAATTTCAGAATGAATTAAGATAATTAGTCTCAAGGTTGAAAAGCTTAAGTTGAATTGAGACACTTAGTATCAATCGCCCCGTATAGTGATTCTGGACTTAGGAGCGTGTCCGAAAAAATTATTTGGAAGTTCGTAGTGGAATTAGGCTTGAAATGGCGAAAGTTAAATTTTTGAAAAGTTTGACCGGAGATTTGACTTTTTAATATTAGGGTCAGAATTAAGTTCTGAAAATTTTTATAGCTCCGTTATGTCATTTATAACTTGTGTGCAAAATTTGAGCTCAATCGGAATTGATTTGATAAGTTTCAGCATCGTTTGTAGAATTTGGAAATTTCAAAGTTTATTAGACTTGAATTGAGGTGTGATTTGTGTTTTTCGCGTTGTTGGGTGTTATTTGAAGGCTCGACTAAGTTTGTATGACATTTTAGGACTTGTTGGAGTATTTAGTTAAAGTCCCGAGTGACTTGGGTGAGTTTCGGACGTGGTTCGGAGCATTTTGGAAGTTTTGGCTAAGGCTGGAATTTTTCTATTGCTAGTGTCTTCGCACCTCCGGAAATGGGCTCGCAGGTGCGATAGTCGCAGAAGCGACAAAACAGTCGAAGAAGCGGTGGTCGCAGAAGCGACAAAACAGCCGTAGAAGCGGATGTCGTAGATGCGACTACGCGACCGCAGATGCGAAAATCCTAGGCAGAATCTTTAAAACAGAGGAGTCGGAGATTTTTGACATCTCTAACATTTACAACACAGGTAGAGGCAATTTTTGAGCGAGAAATCACGGGAAATCTTGAGGTAAGTCACTCGTGAACATTTCTACTCCATAATATTGAATTATCATCGAATAATCCGACTAGATTACGTGCTTTTGAGGTGTAAATCGGGAATTTGGGCCTAGGGATTTGGAAATAAGATTTGATGATTTGGAGGTCGAGTTGATGTCAAAATTTGGTAAAATTTATATGGTTAGACTCATGTTTGAACGGGCGTTCATATTTTGTAACTTTTGTCGGGTTCCAAGATGTGGGCCCCGCGGGCGATTTTGGATTAAATTTCGGATTTTTGTAGAGAATTTGTATTTTCATATGGAATTTATTCCTATAATTTGTATTGATTGAATTGAATTAATTATGACTATATTCAAGCCGATCGGAGTCGAAAAATCGAGAAAAAGGCATACTACTTGATTGATTGAGCGTGGTTTGAGGTAAGTAACTTGTCTAACCTTGTGTGGGGAAAATTCCCCCTAGGATTTGTTATTGATGTGATAATTGTAATGTATTGAAAGTCGTGTGTACACAGGCTAAATATGGAAGATTATGTCTTTAAATTGTGTAGATTACTCATGCTTATTAATTAAATTATTTTATCCTGTTATATTCATCATCATTATTTTATTTTATATTCTTAAATTTGCCTGATATTTTTCCTACTAATTATTTTACCCGTTTAGTGAAAACTTTATTTTCATTTATTCTGTGCATTATTTGAAGGTTGAATTTCTTTAAATTAAATATTATAAAAAATTAAGTATTTTACATTTAAAAAATTTGATGTTAAGTCAAGATGTTAAATTTATGGAAGTATTATTTTTGCTGAATATTTTGTGAGACTTTATACTTATTGTGATTGAGCCGTGAGCTCCTTATTGTGAAAAATATTCTTGTTGTTGATTTAATTTGGCAAGTTAAAATATTTGGGCACTTGAGGTACAAATTATGATATATGGTGATATTGACACGCATGCGGTGGTATAAGGTCTGGATGTTGAAATGCATACGGTGAGATAAGGGTGGCTTGATACGCGTGGCTAGTAGGGGAACTACTAAAAGTCATGCGGTGTGATAAGGGTGGCTAAAACGCGGGATGCTATTTCGAAAAAAATATTTTCTTTAAAATTAAATGTGAAGGCTCCCGCGGTGATATAAGAAAATGAGATATTATGAATTTGTTTATGATTTGGGACTACGAGATGGTACCTTGGGAGTTCCCTTGTTGATATTTCTTTATGGCTGCATTTGCCTTTGATTATTGTAGTGATTTTCTTAAAGTTGTAAATTTCTATTTTCTTTCCGTGAGGTATTATTTTCCCTTATTCTGTGTGATTTAATGGTGACATACAACTCACTTGAGTCATTTTCATTGGCATTTATTGTTATTATATTGTTAAACATTTCACCATGTCTTTTATTATTTCCAGTGGGACTTGACCTGACCTCGTCACTACTCTACCGAGGTTAGGCTTGACACTTATTGGGTACCGCTGTGGTGTACTCATACTATGCTTCTGCACATCTTTTTGTGCAGATCCGGGTACATCTTATCAGAACATGAATTAGTGAATTAGCCGTACGAGCAGACTTCGAGGTATATCTGCCAGTGTCCGCAGACTCCAGAGTCCCCTTCTATCCTTACTATGTTACTTCCTTGTTTTCTTTAGACTCTAATATATAGAGATATTGAGGATAAATCCTTAAAAGCTTGTGACTTATTTCTATCGAGTTTTGGGAGTTGTAACTATGTGAATTTGCAGATTTATTTATTACAGATTTCTATTGTTATTCCGTATTGATAGGCTTACCTAGTCTTAGAGACTAGGTGCTATCACGACATCCTACGCAAGGAATTTAGGGCTGTGACAAGTTGGTATCATAGCTCTAGGTTCATAGGTGTTATGACTCACAAGCAAGTTTAGTAGAGTCTCGCGGATCGGTACGGAGACGTGTGTACTTATCTTCGGGAGGCTATGTAACTGTTAGGAAAATGTTCATTTCTTTGATTTCTTATCGTGCACATTTGTTGACTTCGAAGTTCTAAACCATTGTCTTTCTATTCTCTCACAGATGGTGAGGACACGCATAACTGGATCCGATGATCAGACACCCACACCTCCTGTTGGAGCCGTAAGAGGCCGGGGCATAGGCCGAGCCAGAGGCCGAGGAAGACCACGTGGTGCAGCCAGAGCACCCGCACGAGCTGCTGCAGAGGAACCACCAGTAGCTCCAGTTGGAGAACTGGCACCTGAGATGCCTGTTACTACTCCTGCACTTCAAGAGATTCTTGCCCAATTTTTGAGCATGTTTGGCACTCTAGCTCAGGCAGGGTTAATTCCACTTGCTCCCGCCACATCTCAGGCCAGGGGAAGAGCATAGACTTCTGCCGCCCGTACCCCAAAGCCACAGGCCCAGGTTGACCATGCCCCAGAGGTTATACCAGTGCAACCAGTTGTTCTAGTTCGGCCCGAGGTTAGGGAAGTGATTTCAGAGGGGGAATTGCTCAGGCTCGAGAGGTACAAGAAGTACCACCCTCCCATATTCAGCAGTTTAGCTTCAGAGGATGCTCAGGGGTTTCATGAGGAATGTCACTGTATCCTCCGTACTATGGGTATTGTGGATTCCAGTGGGGTTTCTTTCATGTAATTCTAGCTTAGAGGAGCGGCCTACCAGTGGTGGCGGGCATACGAGTTGGATAGTCCGGCTGAGGCAACTTCACTCAGTTAGACTCAATTTCTAAATATGTTCTTGAGGGAGTATGTTCCTCAGAGTCTTAGAGATGCATGGCGCGCAGAGTTTGAGCAGCTGCGCCAGGTTTTTATGACCATTCCGGAATATGCGGTCTGATTCAGTGATTTGGCTAGGCATGCACCAACCTTAGTTGCTACTATTCGAGAGCGAGTTTGCCGATTCAGTCTGGCCTGAGAACTGGAGATGGACATCACATACCAACATGTGGTGTCAATTGCTAGGAGATTGGAGGGTATGCGGACTCGGGAGAGAGAAGAGAGGGAAGCTAAGAGACCCCGAGATTCTGGCACATATAACAATTCTCATGCCCCAACTACAGCCCGTCATGGTAGAGTCTATGTGAGCTATCCTATTCATTTAGCACATCCAGCTTCCAGCGGTATTCCGGCTACTCCCAGACCTCAGGTTCCTTATTATGCACCGCCAATGTCTACGGTACCTCCTGCACAGGGTGCCTTCAGGGGGCAGTCTAGTCGATCAGGCCCGAGCCAGTCCTAGAGGCCACGTCCTCCGAGGGCTTATTTTGAGTGTGGTGACACTCGTCATATCATGAGGGATTGCCCCAGACTTAGGATGGGTGCACCTCCACAGATTTTTTAGGCCCCACCCATTCCACAGGGCCCTCCGATTTCTCAGGCCATGATCACTGCACCAGTTGCCACTCCACCTGCACAGCCAGCTAGAGGTGGAGGTCGGATAGGTAGAGGTCGCCATAGAGGGGGAGGCCGGGCCATATATTATGCCCTTCCTGCTAGGACAGAGGCCGTTGCATCCGATTCTGTTATCACAGGTATTATTGTGGTCTGTCATAGAGATGCATCAATCTTATTTAATCTAGGCTCCACTTATTCTTATGTGTTTTCTTATTTTGCCCCGTATTTGGGCGTATCCCGTGATTTTTTGAGTTCTTCTGTTTATGTATCTACACTCGTGGGTGATTCTATTATTGTTGACCGCATGTATCGGTCATGTTTGATTGTAATCAGTGGTTTTGAGACCAGATCTGATTTATTATTGCATAGTATGGTGGATTTCGATATTATTTTGAGCATGGACTGGTTGTCGCCCTATCACGCTATCTTTGATTGTTACGCCAAAATGGTGACGTTAGCTATGCCAGGTCTACCACGATTAGAGTGGAGAGGTACCTTGGATTATGTTCCTAGCAGGGTTGTTTCATTTATTAAGGCTCAACGAATGGTTGAGAAGGGGTGTGATACATATCTTTCCTATGTGAGAGATGTTAGTGTTTATACCCCTATCATGGAGTTAGTTCCTGTAGTAAGGGATTGTCCTGATGTATTTCCAGCGGATCTTCCGGGTATGCCACCCGATAGGGATATTGACTTTGGCATTGATTTGTTACCGGGCACTCAGCCTATTTCTATTCTACCATATTGTATGGCCCCAACAGAGTTGAAAGAATTAAAAGAACAGTCATAGGAGTTGCTTGATTAGGGTTTTATTTGGCCCAGTATATCATTTTGGGGTGCTCCTGTCTTATTTATGAAGAAGAAAGATAGTTCTATGCGGATGTGTATTGATTACCGCCAATTGAACAAGGTCACAGTGAGGAATGGGTATCCATTTTCACGTATTGATGACCTATTTGATTAGTTTTAGGGTGCCAGGTATTCTCTAAGATTGATTTGCATTCAGGCTATCATCAGTTGAAAATTCGGGAGCCAGATATCCTGAAGACTGCTTTTAGGACTCGGTATGGTCATTATGAGTTCCTGGTAATGTCATTTGGGCTGACCAACGCCCTAGAAACATTTATGCATTTGATTTACAGTTTATTTTAGCCCTATCTTGACTCCTTCGGCATTGTATTTATTGATGATATTTTGGTGTATTCCCGGAGTCAGGAGGATCATGAGCATCATTTGAGAACTGTGCTTCAAACTTCGAGAGAAAAGAAGTTATATGCAAAATTTTCAAAAAGTGAATTCTAGCTTGAATCAGTGGGATTTTTAGGTCATATAGTTTTATGCGAGGGGATCAAGGTAGATCCGAAGAAGATTGAAGCAGTGCTGAGTTGGTCCAAACTATCCTCAACTATGGAGATCCGTAGTTTTGTTGGTTTGACATGGTATTGTCGTCGATTTGTAGAGGATTTCTCTTCTATTGCTGCACCTATGGCCAAATTGACCCGGAAGGGTGCTCTGTTCAGGTGGACCGAGGAATGTGAGAAGAGCTTCCAAAAGCTCAAGACAACTTTGACTACTGCCCCAGTATTGGTGTTGCCTACAGATTCAGGGTCTTATACTATGTATTGTGATGCATCACGTATTGGTCTCGGCGCAGTGTTAATGCAAGATGGTAGGGTGATTGCCTATGCGTCCAAACAGTTAAAGGTACATGAGAAGAATTATCCTATCCACGACCTTGAGTTAGCAGTTATTGTTCATGCCTTAAAGATTTGGCAACATTATTTGTACGGTGTCCATTGTGAGGTCTATATCGATCACTGGAGTTTACAGTATATGTTTAAATAGAAGGATCTTAATTTGCGGCAGTGGATATGGATGGAGTTTCTTAAGGATTATAATGTCACTATTTTTTATCATCACGGGAAGGACAATGTAGTGGCCGATGCCTTGAGTCGTAAGGCGGAGAGTTTGGGCAGCTTAGCATATTTATCGGTAGCAGAGAGGCCTTTAGCCTTGGATGTTCAGGCCTTGGCCAACCAGTTTGTCAGATTGGATATTTCCAAGTCGAGCCGAGTTTTGGCTTGTGTGGTTTCCCAGTCTTCTCTTTATTACGGATGCCAAGGAAGTCACTATTGGAGATGACGGTGTATTACGGATGCATGGCAAGCTATGTCTACCCAATGTAGATGATTTGCATGAGTTGATTCTCCAGGAGGTTGACAGTTCACGGTACTCCATTCATCTGGGTGCAGCAAAGATGTATCAGAACTTGAGACATCACTATTGGTAGAGGCGGATGAAGAAAGACATAGTGGAGTATGTAGCTTGGTGCCTATATTGCCAGTGGGTGAAGTATGAGCATCAGCAACTAGGTGGATTGCTTCACAAGTTGGAGATTCCAGAATGGAAATGGGAGCGGATCACCATGGATTTCGTTGTTGGGCTCCCACGGACCCAGAGGAAGTTCGATGCAGTTTGGGTGATTGTGGATAAATTAACCAAGTCAGCTCATTTCATTCCTGTAGTTACTACTTACTCTTCGGAGCAGCTGGCTCAGGTTTATATTTACGAGATTGCCAGGCTTCATGGTGTACCGGTATCTATCATCTCTGACCGGGGTACACAGTTTACATCTCGATTCTCGAGGGCCGTACAGCGGGAGTTGGGTACTCGGGTAGAGCTTAGTACAACATTTCACCCTTAGATGGACAGGCAGTCCGAACGCACTATTCAGATACTGGAGGATATGCTCCGTGCGGGTGTGATAGATTATGGGGGTTCTTGGGATCAGTTCTTGCCACTTGCGGAGTTTTCTTACAACAACAGCTACCTGTCAGCATTCAGATGGCTCTGTCTAAAGCCTTATATGGGAGGCGGTGCTGGTCTCCAGTGGGCTGGTTCGAGCCAGGTGAAGCTAGGTTATTGGGTACAGAGTTGGTTCAAGATGCTCTGGAAAAAGGTTTAATTGATTCAGGATCAACTTCGTACAGCCCAATCTAGACAAAAGAGTTATGCAGATTATAAGGTTCGTGATGTTGCATTCATGGTTGGTGAGCGGGTCTTGCTCTGGGTTTCGCCCATGAAGGGTGTTATGAGATTCGGGAAGAAGGGCAAGTTTAGCCCTAGGTATATTGGGCCTTTTGAGATTCTTGATAGAATTGGAGAGGTGGCTTACAGACTTGCATTACCTCCAAATCTCACTGCAGTTCATCCAGTGTTCCATGTTTCCATGCTTCGAAAGTATCATGACGATCTATCTCATGTGTTAGAATTCAGCTCAGTCCAATTGGAAAAAGATCTATCTTATGTCGAGGAACTAGTGGCCATTTTGGACAGACAGGTTAGAAAGTTGAGATCGAAGAGCATCTCTTCAGTAAAAGTACAGTGGAGGGGTCATCCAGTTGAGGAGGAAACTTGGGAGAATGAGCGTGATATGCGCAGCTGTTATCCTCATCTTTTCACCACTCCAGGTATAATTCTAAACCCATTCGAGGACGGACGTTTGTTTAAGAGGGGGGATGTAATAACCCGACCAGTCGTTTTAAAGGTTGTAGCCCCATTCCCCAATTTACTACTCATTTTGTTCTTTATAACTGTTATGTGACTTGCTGGGGTAGTCGGTTCGGGTCTGGAGAGATTTTAGAATGAATTGAGACACTTAGTCTCAAGGTTGAAAGCTTAAGTTGAAAAGGTAGATCGGTTATTGACTTATGTGAAAATGACCCCAAAATATAATTTTGATGATTCTAATAGCCCTGTATGGTGATTCTAGACTTAGGAACATGTCCGAAAAAATTATTTGGAAGTCCGTAGTGGAATTAGGCTTGAAATGGCAAAAGTTGAATTTTTGGGAAGTTTGACCAGATATTTGACTTTTTGATATCGGGGTCGGAATCCAGTTCTGAAATTTTCATATCTCCGTTATGTCATTTATGACTTGTGTGCGAAATTTGAGGTCAATCGGAATTGATTTGATAAGTTTCGGCATCGTTTGTAGAATTTAGAAATTTCAAAGTTCATTAGGCTTGAACTGAGGTGTGATTTATGTTTTTCGCGTTGTTGGATGTGATTTGAAGGCTCAACTAAGTTCATATGATATTTTAGGACTTGTTTGTGTATTTAGTTGTAGTCCCGAGTGAATCAGCTGAGTTTTAGATGAGGTTCGGAGCATTTTGGAAGTTTTGGCTAAGGCTGGAATTTTTCTGTTACTGGTGTCTTCGCAACTGCGGAAATGGGCTCGCAGGTGCGATGGTCACAGAAGCGACAAAACAGTCGCAGAAGCAACAAAACAGTCGCAGAAGAGACAAAACAGCTGCAGAAGCGTATGTCGCAGATGCGAAAATCCTGGGCAGAATCTTGAAAACAGAAAAGTCCGAGATTTTTTTCATCTCTAACATTTACAACACGGGTAGAGGCAATTTTTGAGCGAGAAATCACGGGAAATCTTGAGGTAAGTCACTCGTGATCATTTCTACTCCATAATATTGAATTATCATCGAATAATCCGACTAGATTATGTATTTTTTTAGGTGTAAATCTGGAATTTGGGCCTAGGGATTTGGAAATAAGATTTGATGATTTGGAGGTCGAGTTGATGTCGGAATTTGGTAAAATTTGTATGATTAGACTCGTGGTTGAACGGGCGTTCATATTTTGTAACTTTTGTCGGGTTCCGAGATATGGGCCCTGAGGGCAATTTTTGGATTAAATTTCGGATTTTTGTAGAAAATTTGTATTTTCATATGGAATTTATTCCTATAATTTGTATTGATTGAATCGAATTAATTATGACTAGATTCAAGCTGATCGGAGTTGAAAAATTGAGGAAAAGGCATACTACTTGACAGATTGAGCGTGGTTTGAGGTAAGTGACTTGTCTAACCTTGTGTGGGGTAAATTCCCTCTAGGATTTGTTATTAATGTGATAATTATAATGTGTTGAAAGTCGTATACACAAGGTGACGAGTGTGTACATGGGCTAAATATGGAAGATTATGTATTTAAATTGTGTAGATTATTGATGCTTATTAATTAAATTATTTTATCCTGTTATATTCATCATCATTGATCTATTTTATATTCTGAAATTTGCCTGACATTGTTCCTACTAATTGTTTTACTTGTTTAGTGAAAACTTTATTTTTTTTATTCTGTGTATTATTTGAAAGTTGAATTTCTTTAAATTAAATGTTATTAAAAATGAAGTATTTTACATTTAAAAATTTTGATGTTAAGTCAAGATGTTAAATTTGAGGAAGTATTATTTTTGCTGAATATTTTGTGAGACTTTGTACTTATTGTGATTGAGCCGTTAGCTCCTTATTGTGGAAAATATTCTTGTTGTTGATTTATTTTGGCAAGTTGAAATATTTGGGTACTTGAGGTGCAAATTGTGATATATTGTGATGTTGATATGCATGCGGTGGTATAAGGTCTGGGTGTTGAAATGCATGCGGTGAGATAAGGGTGGCTTAATACATGTGGCTAGTAGGGGAACTACTAGAAGTCAAGCGGTGTGATAAGGGAGGCTAAAACGCGGGATGCTATTTCGGGAAAAATATTTTCTTTAAAATTAAATGTGAAGGCTCCTGCGGTGATATAAGGAAATGACATATTGTGAATTTATTTATGATTTGGGACTACGAGGCGGTACCTTGGGAGTTCCCTTGTTGATATTTCTTTATGGCTCCATTTGCCTTTGATTATTGTAGTGATTTTCTTAAAATTGTAAATTTCTATTTTCTTTCTGCGAGGTATTATTTACCCTTATTCTCTGTGATTTAATGGTGACATATCACTCACTTGATTCATTTTTATTGTCATTTATTGTTATTATATTGTTAAATATTTTACCATATCTTTTATTATTTCCATTGGGGCCTTACCTGACCTCGTCACTACTCTACCGAGGTTAGGCATAACACTTAATGAGTACCGTTGTGGTGTACTCATACTACACTTCTGCATATTTTTTTGGGCAGGTACAGGTACATCTTATCAGACCAGGCATCAGTGAATTAGCCGTACGAGGAGACTTCGAGGTATATCTGTCAGCGTCTGTTGACTCCAGAGTCCCCTTCTATCCTTATTATGTTACTTCGTTATTTTCTTTAGACTCTGATATATAGAGATATTGAGGACAAATCCTTAGAAGCTTGTGACTTATTTCTACCGGGTTTTGGGAGTTGTAATTATGAGAATTTGTAGATTTATTTATTTTTGATTTCTATTGTTATTCCGGATTGATAGGCTTACCTAGTCTTAGAGACTAGGTGTCATCACAACATCCTACGCAGAGAATTTAGGGTCGTGACAAGTTGGTATCATAGCTCTAGTTCATAGGTATTATGAGTCACAAGCAGGTTTAGTAGAGTCTCGCGGATCGGTACAGAGACGTCTGTACTTATCTTCGGGAGGCTATGTAACTGTTAGGAAAATGTTCACTTCTTTGATTCCTTATTGTGCACATTTGTTGACTTCAAAGTTCTCAACTATTGTCTTTCTATTCTCTTACAGATGGTGAGGATACGCATAACTGGATCCAAAAATCAGACACCCGCACCTCCTGTTGGAGCCGCAAGAGGCCGGGGCCGGGGCAGAGGCCGAGCCAGAGGCCGAGGAAGACCACGTGGTGCAGCCAGAGCACCCACACGAGCTGCTGCAAAGGAACCACCAGTAGCTCCAGTTGGAGAACTGGCACCTGAGACGCATGCTACTACTCCTGCACTTCAGGAGACTCTTGCCCAATTGTTTACCATGTTTGACACTCTAGCTCAGGCAGGGTTAATTCCACTTGCTCCTTCCACATCTCATGCCGGGGGAGGAGCACAGACTCCCGCCGCCCTTACCCCAAAGCCACAGGCCCAGGTTGACCATACCCCAGAGAATATACCAGTATAACCAATTGTTCCAGTTCGGCCTGAGGTTAGGGTAGTAATTTCAGAGGGGGAATAGCTCAGGCTCGAGAGGTACTAGAAGTGCCACCCTACCATATTCAACGGTATAGCTTCAGAGGATGCTTAGGGCTTTCTTGAGGAATGTCACTGTATCCTCCGTACTATGGGTATTGTGGATTCCAGTGGGGTTTCTTTCATAGAATTCCAGCTTAGAGGAGCGACCTACTAGTGATGGCGAGCGTATGAGTTGGATAGTCCGGCTGAGGTAGCTTCACTTACTTGGACTCAATTTTTAGATATGTTCTTGAGGGAGTATGTTCCTAAGAGTCTTAGAGATTCATGGCGCGCAGAGTTTGAGTAGCTGCGCCAGGTTTATATGACCGTGTCGGAATATGCGGTCTAATTCAGTTATTTGGCTAGGCATGTACCAGCCTTAGTTGCTATTATTCGAGAGCAGGTTTGCCGATTTATTGAGGGGCTCCACCTTAGTATCATATTCAGTATGGCCCGAGAACTGGATATGGATATCACATACCAACAGGTGGTGTTAATTGTTAGGAGATTGGAGGGTATGCAGGCTCGGGAGAGAGAAGAGAGGGAAGATAAGAGACCTTGAGATTCTGGCACATATAACAATTCTCGTGCCCCAGCTATAGCCCGTCATGGTAGAGGATATATGAGTCGTCCTATTCATTCAGAACTTCTAGCTTCCAGGGGTATTTCGGCTACTCCCAGACTTTAGGTTCCCTATTATGCACCGCCAATGTCTACGGTACCTCCTGCACTGGGTGCCTTCAGCAGGCAGTCTAGTCGATCAGGCCCGAGCCAGTCCCAGCAGCCACGTCCTCTGAGGGGTTATTTTGAGTGTGGTGAAACTCGTCATATCATGAGGGATTGCCATAAAATTAGGAGGGGTGCACCTACACAGATTTCTGAGGCCCCACCCATTCCACAGGGCCCTCCGGCTTCTCAGGCCATGATCACACACCAGTTGCCAATCCACATGCACAACCAGCTAGAGGTGGAGGTCGTACAGGTAGAGGTCGCCATAGAGGAAGAGGCCAAGCCATATATTATGCCCTTCCTGCTAAGACAGAGGTTGTTGCATCCGATTCTGTTATCACATGTATTATTCTAGTCTGTCATAGAGATGCATCAATCTTATTTGATCCAGGCTCCACTTATACTTATGTGTCATCTTATTTTGCCCCGTATTTAGGTGTATCCCGTGATTGTTTGAGCTCTTCTGTTCATGTACTACACCTGTGGGTGATTCTATTATTGTTGACCGCGTGTATCAATCGTGTTTGATTGTTATCGTTAGTTTTGAGACCAGAGCTGATTTATTATTGCTGAGTATGGTGGATTTCGATATTATTTTAGGCATGGACTGGTTGTTGCCCTATCACACTATCCTTTATTGTTACTCCAAAAAGGTGACGTTGGCTATGCCAGGTCTACCGTGATTAGAGTGGAGAGGTACCTTGGATTATGTTCCTAGCAGGGTTGTTTTATTTCTTAAGGCTCAACGAATGGTTGAGTAGGGGTGTGATCCGTATCTGGCCTATGTGAGAGATGTTAGTGTTGATACCCTTACCGTGGAGTTAATTCCTATAGTAAGGAATTTTTTTTATGTATTTCCAGCGGATCTTCCGAGTATGCCACCCGACAGGAATATTGACTTTGGCATTGGTTTGTTACCGGACACTCAGGGATATCGTATGGCCCCAGAGAGTTGAAAGAATTAAAAGAACAGTTATAGGAGTTGCTTGATAAGGGCTTTATTTGGCTTTGTGTATCTCTTTGGGGTGCTCCTGTCTTAATTTTGAAGAAGAAAAATGGTTCTATGCAGATGTGTATTGATTACTGCCAATTGAACAAGGTCACAATGAAGAATAGGTATCCATTGCCACGTATTAATGACCTATTTGATCAGCTTCAGGGTGCCAGGGTATTCTCTAAGATTGATTTGCGTTCAGGCTATCATCAGTTGAAAATTCTATATCCAGATATCCTGAAGACTACTTTGAGGACTAGGTATGATCATTATGAGTTCCTGGTAATGTTATTTGGGCTAACCAACACCCCAACAACATTTATGCATTTGATGAACAGTGTATTTCATCCCTATCTTGACTCATTCGTCATTGTATTTATTGACGACATTCTGGTGTATTCTCAGAGTCGGGAGGATCATGAGCAACACTTGAGAACTGTGCTTCAGACTTCGAGAGAAATGAAGTTATATGCAAAATTTTCTAAGTGTTAATTTTGGCTTGAATCAGTGGGATTTTTGGGTCATATAGTTTCGTGCGAGGGGATCAAGGTAGATCCGAAGAAGATTGAAGCAGTGTAGAGTTGGCCCAGACCGTCATCAACTACTGAGATCCAGAATTTTCTTGGCTTGGCGGGGTACTATCGCCAATTTGTAGAAGGTTTCTCTTCTATTGCTGCACCTATGACCAAATTGACCTAGAAGGGTGCTCCATTCAGGTGGACCGAGGAATATGATTAGAGCTTCCAAAAGCTCAAGAAGCTTTGACTACAACCCCAGTATTGGTGTTCCCTACAGGTTCAGGGTCTTATACTGTGTATTGTGATGCATCGCGTATTGGTCTCAGCGCAGTGTTTATGCAAGACGGTAGGGTGATTGACTATGCGTCCAGACAGTTAAAGTTATATGAGAAGAATTATCCTGTCCACGACCCTGAGTTAGCAGCTATTGTCCATGCCTTAAAGATTTAGCGACATTATTTGTACGGTGTCCATTGTGAGGTCTATATCGATCACTGAAGTTTACAACATCTGTTTAAACAGAAGGATCTTAATTTGTGGCAACAGATGTGGCTGTAGTTTCTTAAGGATTATGATATCACTATTATCTATCATCCCGGAATGGCCAATATAGTGGCCAATGCCTTGAGTCGTAAGGCGGAGAGTGTGGGCAGCTTAGCATATTTATCTGTAGCAGAGAGGCCTTTAGCCTTGGATGTTCAGGCCTTGGCCAACCAGTTTGTCAGATTGGATATTTTTGAGCCGAGCCGAGTTTTGGCTTGTGTGGTTTCCCAGTCTTCTCTTTATGATCATATCATAAAGTGTCAGTATGATGACCCCCATCTTCTTGTCCTTAATTATGCAGTTCAACACGGTGATGCCAAGGAAGTCACTATTGGAGATGACGGTGTATTACGGATGCAGGGAAGGCTATGTGTACCCAATATAGATGGCTTGCGTGAGTTGATTCTCCAGGAGGCTCACAGTTCGCAATACTCCATTCATCCGGGTGCTGCAAAGATGTATTAGGACTTGAGACAACATTATTGGTGGAAGCAGATGAAGAAAGACATAGTGAAGTATGTAGCTCGGTGCCTATAATGCCAGCGGGTGAAGTATAAGCATCAGCGACCGGGTGGATTGCTTCAAAATTTGGAGATTCCAGAATGGAAATGGGAGCGGATTACTATAGATTTCGTTGTCGAGCTAACACGGACCCAGTGGAAGTTCAATGCAGTTTGGGTGATTGTGGATAGATTGACCAAGTCAGCTCATCTCATTCCTCTAGTTACTACTTACTCTTCGGAGCACTTGGCTCAAGTTTATATTTGTGAGATTGTCAGGCTTCATGGCATACCGGTATCTATCATCTCTGACCAGGGTATGCAGTTTACATCACGGTTCTGGAGGGCCGTACAGAAGGAATTGGGTACTCGGGTAAATCTGAGTACAACATTTCACCCTCAGACGGACAGGGAGTCTGAATGCACTACTCAGATACTAGAGGATATGCTTCGTGCATGTGTGATAGATTTTGGGGGTGCTTGGGATCAACTCTTACCACTTGCAAAGTTTGCTTACAACAACAGCTACCGGTCAAGCATTCAGATGGCTCCATATAAGGCCTTATATGGGAGGCAGTGCCGGTCTCCAGTGGGTTGATTCAGGATCGACTTCGTATAGCCCAATCTAGACAAAAGAGTTATGCAGATTGTAAGGTTCGTGATGTTGCATTCATGGTTGGTGAGCGGGTCTTGCTCTGGGTTTCGCCCATGAAGGGTGTTATGAGATTCGGGAAGAAGGGCAAGTTGAGCCCTAGGTATATTGGACCTTTTGAGATTCTTGAAAGAATTGGAGAGGTGGCTTACAGACTTGCATTACCGCCAAATCTCACTGCAGTTCATCTAGTGTTCCATATTTCCATGCTCCGGAAGTATCACGACGATCTATCTCATGTGTTAGACTTCATCTCAGTCCAGTTGGAAAAGGATCTATCTTATGTCGAGGAACCAATGGCCATTTTGTACAGACAGGTTAGAAAGTTGAGATCGAAGAGCATCTCTTCAGTAAAAGTACAGTGGAGGGGTCATCCAGACGAGGAGGCAACTTGGGAGACCGAGCATGATATGCACAGGTATAATTCTAGGTATAATTCTAAACCCGTTCGAGAACAAACGTTTATTTAAGAAGGGGAAGATGTAACGATCCGGCCAGTCATTTTAAAGGTTGTAGCCCCGTTCCCCTATTTACTACTCATTATGTGCTTTATAACTATTATGTGACTTGCTGGGGTAGTCGGTTCGGGTCCAGAGAGATTTCGGAATGAATTGAGACACTTAGTCTCAAGGTTGTAAGCTTAAGTTGAAAATGTTGATCGGATGTTGACTTATGTAAAAATCACCCCGTAATAAAATTTTGATGATTCCAATAGTCCCGTATGGTGATTCTAGACTTAGGAGCGTGTCTGAAAAAATTATTTGGAAGTCCGTAGTGGAATTAGGCTTAAAATGGCGAAAGTTATATTTTTGGGAAGTTTGACCGGAGATTTGACTTTTCGATATCGGGTCTGAATCTGGTTATGAAAATTTTCGTAGCTCTGTTATGTCATTTATGACTTTTGTGCAAAATTTGAGGTCAATCGGAATTGATTTGATAGGTTTCGGCATCGTTTGTAGAATTTGGAAATTTCAAAGTACATTAGGCTTAAATTGAGGTGTGATTTGTGTTTTTCGCGTTGTTGGATGTGATTTGAAGGCTCAACTAATTTCTTATGATGTTTTAGGATTTGTTGGTGTATTTAGTTGAAGTCCCGAGTGACTCGGGTGAGTTTCGGACGAGGTTCGAAGCATTTTGGAAGTTTTGGCTAAGGCTGGAATTTTTCTATTGATGGTGTCTTCGCACATGCGGAAATGGGCTCGCGGAAGTGATGGTCGCAGATGCGACAAACAGTCGCAGAAGCGATGGTCGCAGAAGCGGATGTCGCAGTTGCGACTATCCTACTGCAGATGCGAAAATCCTGGGTAGAATGTTAAAGAGAGGAGTCCGAGATTTTTGTCATTTCTAACATTTCCAACACGGGTTGAGGCGATTTTTAAGCGAGAAATCACGGAAAATCGTGAGGCAAGTCACTCGTGATCATTTCTACTCCATAATATTGAATTACTATCGCATTATCCAACTAGATTACGTGTTTTTGAGGTATAAATCGGGAATTTGGGCCTAGGAATTTGGAAATAAGATTTGATTTTTTGGAGATTGAGTTGATGTCGGAATTTGGTAAAATTTATATGGTTAGACTCATGGTTAAACGAGCGTTCATATTTTGTAACTTTTATTTGGTTCCGAGACGTGGGCCCCGCGGGCGAATTTTGGGTAAATTTTCGGATTTTTGTAGAAAATTTATATTTTCATATGGAATTTATTCCTATAATTTGTATTGATTGAATCGAATTAATTATGACTAGATTCGCGTCGATCGGAGTCGGAAAATCGAGGACAAGGCATACTACTTGACTGATTGAGCGTGGTTTGAGGTAAGTGACTTGTCTAACCTTGTGCGGGGGAAATTTCCTCTAGAATTTGTTATTGATGTGATAATTGTAATGTGTTGAAAGTCATGTGCATGAGGTGACGAGTGTGTAAACGGGCTAAATGTGGAAGATTATATCTTTAAATTGTTTAGATTACTGATGCTTATTAATTAAATTATTTTATCATGTTATATTTATCATCATTGATCTATTTTATATTCTTAAATTTGCTTCATATTTTTCCTGCTAATTGTTTTACCTGTTTAGTTAAAACTTTATTTTATTTTATTCTGTACATTATTTGAAGGTTGAATTTCTTTAAATTAAATATTATTAAAAATTAAGTATTTTACATTTAAAAAATTTGATGTTAAGTCAAGATGTTAAATTTGTGGAAGTATTATTTTTGCTGAATATTTTGTGAGACTTTGTACTTATTGTGATTGAGCCGTGAGCTCCTTATTGTGAAAAATATTCTTGTTATTGATTTATTTTGGCAAGTTGAAATATTTGGTCACTTGAAGTGCAATTGTGATATATTATGATATTGATACGCATGCGGTGGTATAAGGTCTGGGTGTTGAAACGCATGCGGTGAGATAAGGGTGACTTGGTACGCGTGGCTAGTAAGGGAACTACTAGAAGTCATGCGGTGTGATAAGGGCGACTAAAACGCGGGATGCTATTTCGGAAAAAATATTTTCTTTAAAATTAAATGTGAAGGCTCCCGCGGTGATATAAGAAAATGAGATATTGTGAATTTATTTATGATTTGGAACTACAAGGTGGTACCTCGGGAGTGCTCTTGTTGATATTTCTTTATGGATGCATTTGACTTTGATTATTTTGGTGATTTATTTAAAGTTGTAAATTTATGTTTTCTTTCTACGGGGTATTATTTGTCCTTATTCTTTGAAGCTAAATGATGACATACTAATTACTTGATTCAATTTCCATTGTCATTTATTGTTATTATATTGTTAAACATTTTACCATATCTTTTATTATTTCCATTGGGGCCTTACCTGACCTCGTCACTACTCTACTGAGGTTAGGCATGGCACTTACTGGGTACCGTTGTGGTTTACTCATACTACGCTTCTGCACATCTTTTTGTGCAGATCTAGGTATATCTTATCAGACCAGGCATCAGTGAATTAGCCGTACGAGGAGACTTCGAGGTATATCTGCCAGTGTCCGTAGACTCCGGAGTCCCCTTCTATCCTTATTATGTTACTTCCTTATTTTCTTTAGACTCTGATATATAGAGATATTGAGGATAAATCTTTTGAAGCTTGTGACTTATTTCAACCGGGTTTTGGGAGTTGTAATTATGTGAATTTGCAGATTTATTTATTTCAGATTTTTATTGTTATTCCGCATTAATAGGCTTACCTAGTCTTAAAGACTTGGTGTCATCATGACATCCTACAGAGGGAATATCGGGTCGTCACAGGCTTTCATGGCTTTCTGCTTAGCCGCATGATTTTTCTCACTGAACATCTCTTTGAGAATTTCGAGCATGTTATAAGGAGACCCTAAAGACTGATGCTAATGTTACAAAACATAGCCATAGAGGCAAGAATGTAACGCCGCGCCATCTCATTAGCCTTAACCCATTTATCATAGGCCTTAACCTGATCATCAGTAGCATCTTCATCAGGTTTTTCTGGTCACTCCTCAGTGATTACGAATTTGTAACCTTCAGCAGTTAGGACAGTATCAAGGTTTCTTTTTTAGTCAATTCGGTCCTTCTAACTTGTTTTGGTTAAAAATTGAGGTAAGTGGGTTGAATGAAGAGATGATTAATCTGAGAGATATTCACATTAAATAGATCATTAGTTATGCAATAAGAATAACAAAATTCAAAATAACACATTACTCATATAAACATTCTTATTGAATAGTTAGATTCGATAGAGAAACTTAACTATTTATGCAAAATATATGAGTTATGTCAGATATTTACCCCATAAATTAAAACATGACCAACTCAGACGGAGAGTAAACTATCAATTTAAGATAGGTAAGTATCACTTTTATAAACCTTAATTTCATTGAATCAACATGTAACTCAGTTGAAGAGTTAATACAAGTTATCAAACAACTAGAGGCAAAACTACAATAATTATCTATAATGAATCTATCCGGTGTGGAAGAAGACCTATGTCAAACATATAAATTCATTATATTACTGTATAACATGAATGGAAACCATAGGGATTGAACCATACCACCATTATATTAATATGTTTTTCAGAAAATAGGAAAATGGCCAAAAACCCATCTAAATGACCCCCCGAATGCCCGAAACATCACGTACATCATGAGAAAGTTGATGAGTATTTCTCACCGGGTCGTTTCCGATGAACCTACCAAATTTTAGGTCAATCGGAGTTCGATAGAATTTCAGAATTCCCAAATCATAACCAATTTGCAAAAAACCGATTTTTGGCATTTTTAGGCTTCTAAACATTTTGACTCGTTCATATCACATATCATACTTATGCATGTTAATACATGATTTTAGAACTCAAAATATTATTATAAATTGTTTAAAAAAACTCCCCGGTTTGCACTCTTGGAAGAATCTTATGATAGAATCTTGAAGAGCCTAATATAGAACATCTTATTTATGACGAAGCACTACAGGATACAGACACTAAAAAATGGGTTCTTGCTCTATGAAGGAATTGTGAAACAGTTTTGAGAGGTTAATGCTTCTAATCTCTGTAATTAAATCATTGTCTAGTTTACATGTTTGCGATACCGTGATTATGCTTGCTTCCACCGCGCATATTCCAACAACTGCTATCAGAGCCCAGGTTCGGCGGAACGAGTATGAATATGGCAAAGTGATGGTGCGGGGCAGTGTTCACATAAGAAAAAGCTAGTTACGAGCTTCGGTTGCCATAATACTCCCACAATATGGTTGGCACATAGTGAATCTCAGAATTTGCCCGTGGATCGTGGTAATTGGCCACGTGGAACTTAGTTCGAGGGAGAGATTTTTGGGTGTGCGAACAAAGTCCCGCATTGGTAGCTGAAAAGATTGGGAGTCAACATATAAGGTGTAGGGATCTCTTAATGATGTGAGGCCTAGTCACGCCCCAAACCTGAAGAGGCATGGCCGGCACCGGGTACCATACTCGACCCGAGCGTACCACTCTATAATTGTGAACTCTAGAGGGGTAACCCTCAACCTAGGCCGATGAGGCCATATTCTGAATCATCTGAAAATATCGTCTCTCTCATCTGAGGGGTAAACATACCCAATATATATAAATGTGCAGGCTGACGAGGCCGCCATGAACATCTACTGATATACAAACTATACAGGACTTGTCTACTAGCCTCTAAAGATAGTTGAATTGTATCATGGTTGGGATAGGGCCTCGACCTACCCATCAAACCTGTATATATATAAAATGGACGCCAAGGTCTAGACCTGGTAACTCCGGGGAAGTGGAGCTTACCAACCAAGCTGATATTTGGCTCTGTCTACTAGGAAGGTCTATCCAACTGTCTATCAGGACCTGCAGGCATGAAATGCAGCGTCCCCAGCAAAGGGACGTCAGTACAAATAATGTACTGAGTATGTAAGGCAACAAAATAACTGAAAGCTGAAACTGAACTGATGATATAATAACTGAATGTAACTGGGAGTCAAAAATAATCTGAAGATATACTTACCTGCTGATACTGACTCAACTCTCTCCATACAGTATGTAAAATAGTTGTCCGGCCCTATAAGGCTCAGTATGTGTAACTGCTCCGTCGTAGTAGGCTCGCTCATAGGCACTCGGCCATACTAGGCTTTGTATCTTGGCCATTCTGGGCTCGCTCATAGGCGCTCGACCACAGTAGGCTCGGTATATAACTTACCATCTGATTAGAGGTTGCCCAATAGGGGCCTGCCCATCGATTATAGCTCGATGGTGGTGAAAATATTGTAATACTGTATATATATATACACACTCTCTGCTCTCTTGGCTGAAATAAGACAATACTAAACTAAATATGAAGTCCCGATAAGGGAGAGTACTGTAACTTCTGAGACTAGTATAATGTGAATAAATTCAGGAATACGAACTTCTCTTTATGCCTCGTTATCAAACTCATGTAGTTACGGGATCATGCCAAAATGAAGAAAGGTTTAGCCTTAACATACCTTATCATAACCTTTCCAGTCACCAACTTGAACTCGCCTCTTCTCACCTTAATCTAAAAGAACGATAATAATACTATCATTAAGTTACGAAAGGTACAACTAACGCACAACGAACGACAAGCTTATTTTGTATTAAAATGGACAACATCTCCCCTATAATCCTTACTTCCTCCAAATTCAAGATAACACCAACAACACCAAAAACAACAATAACAACATATATACATTATTTTCCAACCTTTTGCACACCGCACAATACTAGAAAACATCCCAACATACCCCAATCTCTTCATACACAAAACGACCACCGTAGTAGTGTCAAAAACCCGAAAATATTACGATGAACGACCAGCCCAACATCCTGCATTTATGTTGTATTTCTCCACACCCTTCCTCCTCCAAAACGCCAAAAAATAGTAGTAAAACACGCAGCCCAACAGTACCACAAAATAGTCCACAAAACAGTCCGCTACAAGTGAATAACCCTAACTCACGGCTTCCGATCACCGTCCCGTGAGTTCTTACAAATATAGAACGACTTACTATGCATCTACAGCATAAAAAAATGGATGAAATAGATCAGTAAACTTACCTTATTTGTTTGATAACTCGGCTCCTATCTTGGTTCTTCAAACTCTAGGTTTTACCTCTAATTAGAACTTGAAAGGGAGAGAAAATCAATTGGGGTTTGTGGAAAATTTTTTGGGAGGATTTTTACAGACATTAAGTCTGGTTATTTTGCCCTATTATCAGCCTAGTATATTAAGGGTATGGTCCTTTAAAAAGGCCTCTTTGAATAACCCGAACTGGCCCTTTTTTGGACGACCTGAAAAGGCCCAGTTTTGGATTCTCGTTTAAGCAAGTAGGTGAGAGTGTGCGCAGTCTTGCAAAAAGCCCATATCTCTCTACTCCGATATCGTATTGACAAGAGGTTTAATGCTTTGGAAACAAGACTCATAGATATTTAATTTTATAGTTGGAACACCCCATAACTCTACTTATATTGGGAGAAAATGGCCATTACACTTGACCCAAAGTTTCAATAAAACTTATGAACGTAACTTGTGATGACTTTCATCGACTTTTGTTCCACCACTCGCTTGACTTCAAAACATAACACACGAATATTATAAGACTAACATAAATCATAAAATATACTACTTATCATGTTAAACACCCTGGTCTCACTCCAAAAGTACATGCTATAACATTCCCAATTCGTCGGTTTTCGACGAAACATTATTTTTTTCAATTCCTTTAGCTTCTGAACCTTCCAACCATCTTCGTACTTGTTGTTCATGATCTTCAATATTTGTAACCTCAGAGGTAACATGATTAACTTACTTTATAAGTTTTTCAAATATGATTTCATTTCTGAGCTTACATCAATTGACTTATGACGTACTCGTACGTACGAAAACATGGGTTGTAACATCATTCCCCCCTTTGGAACATTCGTCCTCGAATGTTGACTGGTGCACTTATCAGTCTCATAACCTATAGCTCTCATAAATACTTTATTGTTGGCCTTTCCATCTAGGCAATTGTTCTATGAATAATTCGTAGGCCAATGCATTCCCCCCTTTTGGCCTCTTTCTCACACCACGACTTGTGGTCGGAATCCTTCCAATCTCGTAATTATTGTGACCTTCTGTCATGCAGCATGTACGACTTTGTCCTTGTATGTGCGCCTATGCGACTCTTCTGTTCCTTTTCCTCCATCTTTTAGCCCATTTCTAGGCCTCACTTTGGGAACATATACAGAACTATGACAAGTTGTTCCTCACGGTGTATATAGATGTAGTGAAGTTCTTCGCTTGGTACTTTGTCAAACTTACGACGGTTGCGATATCTTGTTTCGTAGCCTTGTAAATATATCCTTATGGCTTTACTACATCTAGGTAGGTTATACTACACTATCACACTTACTTCAGTTTATTATTGCCGAGGTTTGCTACCCAACTCCAGGTTACCTCTCGCTACTTATCCTATATGTATACATCTAAGTCCTTTAGTTCCTCCTCATTACTGTTCATCTTTAAAATGACGGTCTAATATCATCTCATACTTTGGAACTTTTATCTGCCTATTGTTGATTCACCTTAATGTTAATCTATAATCTACCATTGATAACTTGAAACCTTTTACGTAATACATTATCCTTAGGGATCACGTCTCATTAGGAAACATCTGAAGTTATTTGCTTGATCCACCTAGGGACGATACTATACTTCAATAACCGTATTTCATCGCATCCCAACATGATTCATCTTATGAGGGGTATCCCTTCATGGGATCCCTTCTCTTTGAATCATTAACCAATTAATGGCCTTAACGCCATCCTCTTATATATCACAATTACACCATTATTCTACTACCAGGGCAACATTTCATCTCTTCAAATTGTTCATAGTCTTAGACTCCTCTGAGTTCATTCAGGATATACTTTTAATAACTTACGGAAACCATCAACTATCTTATTTTGATGGGCTTAATTCTGAGGCCTTACCTATTCTCGTCACCTTCTCAATAACCTTGTTGCTCTACCATACTTTAGCTTGCGACCTACACATATCTATTTATAGTACTCACAACCTTCCTATAACTTTCTATCACCATACATTTCCTTATGTTATTCTGGAACTTCAAGCGAGACATCTCTAACTCTTCTTTAATCTCTTAACTAGACCTCTCGGAACTTGGAAACTATAGGCTAGAAGATATGTCACTGACAACACCACTATCATTTGTGGATACTGAATCACGGTGCTTCTAGCCCTCTATCCGATGTATGGACTATTTACAACTTTCTACACTTGTGCATCTCGTACCTTCTTAACCTTTACCTTACTTAGCTTTTAATCTCGCATTGTATCTTCTGTCTCTTTCATAACCTCCCTTCCACATAGGTAGAATTCACATCCACAACTTAAAGCTCTACTATAAACTTGCACCTCTAGTGCATACATAATCCGGTGGGAGCTTCATACTTACTCCTTATGAGGCTGGTACTTCTTTTTTTAATCTGGCTTTATTGTAGAGCCATTATAGAATATGGTCGTTGTACTATCTTTCTTGTACCTCTAATCTTAAGAGTGATTTTGCAATGTTCAGAATCATGATTTCTATAATTATATTGGTCTAATAATCAGACTCCTGATTCACTTACCTGATGTAACTCGTTAGTTTCCTCTTCTCTCCCAGCCTTTAAGTAGGCTTAAGCTATCTTCCGATCTGCTGCTCAGGGTATTATTACTTTCTCTTTTGGTGGACGCCATGGAACATCTATAATATAATCTTCTAACAATTTAAGCCTTTGTCTGTGAGGTGGACTCAATTCTTTCTTTTAACTTTATACCGGAGTCTCCTATAGCTGTAGGAATGTCAACATATATGTTGCATGGATAATACTCTGAAATGTTAAGTGCGGTCATAACGTAACTAACTTTGGGTCATTGATTGAATAATTCCTTTCGTGCCTTCTCAGTTTTCTTTAAAAGTGCGCAATTACTTCTCCTGGTTATTCTACCACTTATTGCATGAATACTTGGCTTATCCTAGTACCCACACCTATTGAAATTTCGTGCAACTCATATGATCTCAAATATTACTTTGGATTTTTTACTTCCCGTTCATTAACCACGATAGGTGCCACTTTCTTATGGAGTGCATACAATATTGTAGTGAGACTGTTGTTACAAGATCATTTCTTCTTTAGGTCACTATGCTTATGTTGAAGCCTTGTTCCTTATTTCCTCAGCTAGTCTTTCGTTGTAGCACTTAGGGAAGACCCTCTGACTCTTGTAAAGCTATGAGCTTTTTACATCGTATACCCAACGAAAATTTTGATGTACCGACTCGCCAAGAATTATCCTTAGTTACTTATCTCTGCGCCCTTATGCTCGTAGGGTTACTTCTTCACTCAAATTTTTATTATCTCCTTAGTGGCATTCTCTCTTTTATTTCCATAACACTTATACGGTACCTTTTACTACCCCAACCCCTATCAGAATATTTCTCAAGGATTACGATGTCGTATCTACGAGACCGAATCTCCTATGTTGGGTTTTACTTCATTTATCTTTCATGATCTACTGATTTATCTAAGACCTATTGTCTAGCCATGTCTAGGCTCTTCCTGAATTCCTGAATGAACTACTAACTACTCATCAGTCCATGCTCATATTTACATTCTGGGTAACCTCTCTTGGGTTATGTCTTCTGTCTTAACTTAACTTTTGCACTAGCTCCTAATATATCAAGTGTTCATTCGCACTTATATATCAATAACATCTGGTGTGGGAACCCTTATTGCCTCTCCTCGGCGTCGTGCTTGCATAATGTTCTGGAGTCGCATCATGTCTGTAGGATCTGAATAAATACAATATCATTCCTTTCACCATTTACTGCATTCTTCCTTTACTATTCCATAGTTACCTGAACCACTTAACTACGACTTAATACCATATTACACCATCTTCCCCCCTTTAGGGAAGTATTAACATGTAATGCTATGAAGACTTACTTATAAATATTTTACCTCTTCATCTTCGACGTCTTTTCACGTCTTTATTGACTCTTACTCGCCTTGCAGTAACCTTTATGTACCAAGGATAATTGAAAATCTTGCACACGACGGTATCAGATACCTAGTGTAACTGGAACACTTAGTTCCTTAATGTTAACTTTGCTCAAAGTGCTTGCTTTAGGGAAGCGTCTTCTTGAGTGACCTTTAAAGGTTATTCTTCTGTTGTCGATTGTATTATTGTTGGAATGTGATCTTTGAAATTATCTTAAAGTCGACTATCATCACCTCATTCTATCCCTAATTGATGTTCCGTTTATCTTGTTCACTAGCCCATGCTGATTTCTATTACTCTGGGGGTCTAATTTTTTTGTTTTGGTAATCACGTTGGACGCACCAACTCATTTCTCGAAATGAGGATATGACTTTTGGCCTATACTCTTTTATTGTCTCAAAACCTGTCACCTTTTGTTTTTTCCTTCACTTGACTATAGACTCTATCATCGTATCATATTTTGATTTACTGTTATCACCTATTTATCACATCTTACTCATAATACTTCATTTACTCTCTTCTTATTCTCCTGCTAATACTTCTGTTTATTGCATTATTCTGAAAACTTCAACAAAACATTGTTTCACTTTTAGCTCCCCTGGCTCAATCCACTATTTAGGGTTACTCTAACCCAAGCTGGATCTTGATTTCACATACTTCTCTTAAACTATCTATGTTAGCTCCCATAGGGCATAACTGAGATGTGTGTGGCCAATTGTACATACCTCTATTTCTGTTGAAGGTAACTTAGAATCCTTTTATTTCTCTACCTGACTTGGAAATTCGGATAGTCTTCATTAACTAGGTACCTCGTACCCTTCTTCACCTTGCTTCTGTTACCTGTTGAAACTTATACTTTTACCTTCTGATACTCCCATGGCCTGCTATTCACGGGGTATGTTAGATATTCCCGTCTTAGGGTAAATGGGAAATTCGCACATATGGTAAGCATGATCTAATAGAGTCTCAAACAAGGCCACGTAGTCAAGAATTCTATCTCTACTAATGTTTTTACATGTTGTTGTATTAGCCCTTTAGCTAGCTATAATTTTTCTAATTGAAAGCATCGTTATATCATCCGCAAACATAAGCTTTGGCTCGAACTCTTATGACTCAACTCTATAACACGATTTGGATTTGAATGAAGGGTAACAGACTCCTAAATACCTTGTAGCCTCCTGCTTATAAGTGTAGTGCACAACACACCCATAAATAAGACTATACTAGACACGGCTTGTAGACTCCCTAGGATAGAACTGCTCTGATACCAAGTTTGTCATGCCTCAAACCTGAAGAAGCATGGCCGGCACCCGGTACCATACTCGACTCGAGTGTACCACTCTGTAACTGTGAACTCTAGAGGGGTAACTCTCAACCTAGGCCGATGAGGCCATATTCTGAATCATCTGAAAATATCGTCTCTCATCTGAGGGGTAAACATACCCAAAAGCTCATATATATTTAAATATATATATATATATATATATCTATATATAAATGTGCAGGCTGACGAGGCCGCCATGAATATCTACTGATATACAAACTATACAGGACTTGTCTACAAGCCTCTAGAGATAGTTGAATTGTATCATGGTCGGGACAGGGACTCGACCTACCCATCAAACCTATATATATATAAAACGGACTCCAAGGTCTAGACCTGGTAACTACGGGATAGTGGAGCTTACCAACCAAGCTGATATTTGGATCTGTCTACTGGGAAGGTCTATCCAACTGTCTATCAGGACCTGCAGGCATGAAATGTAGCAGCCCCAGCAAATGGACGTCAGTACAAATAATGTACTGAGTATGTAAGGCAACAAAATAACTGAAAGCTAAAACTGAACTGATGATATAATAACTGAATGTAACTGGGAGTCAAAAATAATCTGAAGATATGCTTACTTGCTGATACTGACTCAACTCTCTCCATATAGTATGTAAAATAGTTGTCCGGCCCTATAAAGCTCGGTATGTGTAACTGTCCTGCCGTAGTAGGCTCGCTCATAGGCGCTCGGCCATACTAGGCTCTGTATCTCAGCCATTCTGGGCTCGCTCATAGAGCGCTCGGCCACAGTAGGCTCGGTATATAACTTACCATCTGATCAGAGGTTACCCAATAGGGGCCTGCCCACCGATTATAGCTCGATGGTGGTGAAAATATTGTAATACTGTATATATATATATATAGACCCTCTGCTCTCTTGACTGAATAAAGACAAAACTAACACACACACACACACACACACACACACACACACACACACTCTCTGCTCTCTTGGCTGAAAGAAGACAATACTAAACTGAATATGAAGTCCCGATAAGGGAGAATACTGTAACTTCTGAGACTAGGATAATGTGAATAAATTCAGGAATACGAACTTCTCTTTATGCCTCGTTATCAAACTCATGTAGTTACGGGATCATGCCAAAATGAAGAAAGGTTTAGCCTTAACATACCTTATCACAATCTTTCTAGTCACCAACTTGAACTCGTCTCTTCTCACCTTAATCTACAACAACGATAATAATACTATCATTAAGTTACGAAAGGTACAACTAACACACAACGAACGACAAGCTTATTTTGTATTAAAACGGACAGCATCTCCCCTATAATCCTTACTTCCTCCAAATTCAAGATAACACCAACAACACCAAAAACAACAATAATAACATATATACATTATTTTCCAACCTTATGTATACCACACAATACTACAAAATATCCCAACACACCCCAATCTCTTCATACACAAAACGGCCACCGTAGTAGTGTCAACAATCCGAAAATGTTACGATGAACGACCAGCCCAACATCCTGCATTTATGTGGTGTTTCTCCACACCCTTCATCCTCCAAAACACCACAATATAGTAGTAAAACACGCAGCCCAACAGCACCACAAAACAGTCCGCTACAAGTGAATAACCCGAACTCATGGCTTCCGATCACCGTCCCGTGAGTTCTTACAAATATAGAACGACTTACTATGCATCTACAGCAGAAAAAAATGGATGAAAGAGAGTAAACTTACCTTATTTGGTGGATAACTCGGCCCCTATCTTGGTTCTTCAAACTCTAGATTTTACCTCCAATTAGAACTTGAAAGGGAGAGAAAATCAATTGGGGTTTGTGAAAAAGTTTTTGGGAGGAGTTTTACAGACATTAAGTCTGGTTATTTTTCCCTATTATCAGCCTAATATATGAAGGGGATAGGCCTTTAAAAAGGTCTCTTTGAACGACCTGAACTGGCCGATTTTCGGACTACCTGAACTGGCCCAGTTTTGGATTCTCGTTTAAGCAAGTAGGTGACAGTCTGCGCAGTCTCGCAAAAATGCTCATATCTCTCTACTCCGATATCGTATTGACAAACGGTTTAATGCGTTGGAACACCCCATAACTCTACTTATATTGGGAGAAAATGGCTATTACATTTGACCCAAAGTTTCAGTAAAACTTATGAACGTAACTTGGGATGACTTTCATCGACTTTTGTTCCACCACTCGCTTGACTTCAAAACATAACACACGAATATCATACGACTAACATAACTCATAACATATCCTCCTTATCATGTTAAACACCCTGGTCTCACTCCAAAAGTACATGCTATAACATTCCCAATTTTTTGATTTTCAACGAAACATTATTTTTTTAATTTCTTTAGCTTCTGAACCTTCCAACCATCTTTGTACTTGTTATTCATGATCTTCAATATTTGTAACCTCCGAGGTAACATGATTAACTTACTTTATAAGCTTTTCAACTATGATTTCATTTCTGAGCTTACATCAATTGACTTACGACGTACTCGTACGTACGAAAACATGGGTTGTAACATGTCTTTCGGGAAAAACCATATGGGCTTAGCCCAAAGCGAACTATATCACACCATGTTAAGAGAGTATTTGAGCTAGTTTAGCCCAACAAATAATCCTTCATCTATGGCTAAATCGCATCAATGTCGCGGAAGTGGAAATTTCAACCAAATATTGCATCAACAACACAAGTTGAAGACGAAATTGACATCAATACTGAAAACCGCAACTCCGACGAACAAAATTACTGAAGAAACGCATAAATCGACGGTGTAATGAAATTGCTCCAAACCCGAAATTCGACCAATAGAAACCTAGTTACTGTCGGTGTATATATAGTTCCGGGTCGGCTAGGCTATGCCCGAGTCCAAATCTCAAATATGTACACGTTATTACAACAAATAAATAATTGGGCTTTATAGCATGGGCATGTACATTACAAAAAAGAAGCAGTACTCTGTAGTGCTAAGTTGGGCCTTCGTCTAGTCTAACCGTGCATTTAAGTTTTTTACTAAGCAATGCCAATCAGAAAGGCTCTTAACTATATATATATTTCGTAGCTCATTTTTTTAAACTAGATCTTTCAGTTTGAGAGTTCTAATGATAAATACGAATCCAGCTTTAGATCAATACGGGTGTCTATATAGCATATGGTAGGAATACATTAAGAATCACATCAGTCAATACAAGTGATGCTCTCTATTAATTAACTCATACTCCGTACTAATTAATAACGGTAAAACTAGCATATAAGTTGGAAACAGATTGTATTTTAACTACTATATTTTGAAACTTGGCCCTTCAGCATTATTAAAAAGTACTAAAGTTATGTTCGCAGATCATCACACTAATTGATTTGAATAAGAAATGACAACTTGATTCAAATAGTCATGTGGCATCATTATGAACTAAGGGAGGCCCAACACGTGCTCCTCTGAGTTCACAAATAATTAAATTAAGAGCAGATCATCTTATAACTGATTGTTAATCTCTTATTGAACAGTCCATTAAATGCAATTATTTGTTTATCTGCGAATAAGAGGAAATAGAATTGTTTTTTGGTTGACAGATGGATGTGAGTGATGTGACGATATATTAAAGGAAAAATGGACAAATTTGTCTTTGTACCATTAAAATTTGAAAAATCGTTGCTCTTCGTTAGACTTTTGATTAATCATAGGAAGAAGTATCATTTTTATGCTTGACTTCAAAAAGATCTCTTACTTCTTAGTAATTTTAAACCATAATCAAAAGTTGAGGGTAAGTTTTGCCTTTTCTTTAATTTGGATATGTATATTCCTAGAGTTTGCTCATCTCACTTTGGAACTCCATCAACAATATGTGCAAATACGAGACTATTTGCTAACATAAATATATGAACGAATTCAAGTGTAACCATGAACAAGATTAATTAATTTCAAATAGTACATAGCTAAATTTAAAAGTTTTCTCTGCATTTAATTGAAGATAGTCATAAGACCACTTGTGAATATGATCCTTTCAAACGAAAAATTAAAATTAAAGCCATGTGACTGGTTCGATTTTCTATGCCACAACTGCTCGCTTCCTCAATTGAGGAGTAGGAATTACGACGCTAAATGTATTTAATTTTCAATATAAATTCAAAATTTTAATTTTGTAATCTTCTAAAATTATAAATAAAGCACCAAAATTCATATATTAATTAAATAAATTTGAATTATTTAAACCAGTTATTAGTTTCATATCATTTAACTGGTCTAATAAGTACTTGATATAAATATTGAAAATTGAAACTTGCGAAAATTTTATGAATTTATATTATAAATTAAACATGTTAAATATTTTATAATATTCCAGTATTTAATAAGTATAAATTAAGTCAAGAATAATAATACTAATAATTTAAACATGCGATTCATGATACAAGTATTTAATTAGACAACTCATCATGCATTGAAAAGCTGTAATGACTTGGGGGATGGGGGAGCTGAAGAAAGGCCTATAAATTACGGTCCTTCATATAAAGCAAAGAACTGCACACATTGTAACACATTTTTTCTTATTTTTCTCTGTCGATCGTAGCAATACTATAGTCATGACTCGCAGTTTTGCTTTCTATTTCACTGTTGCCTTAATGATAGCTTTTGGTAAATGACCTTTTCTACATCTCACTTTTACACATGCATATAAATAATCTTTTACATATATGCCTAGACTAGATCAGGCTATGCATTGCTGGTTTATGCACACCAATTAATGGTAAAATATGAGTATTGATTTTGAAATTAATTATTTGTGTTTTCTTATGAAATACTGTACAGTTAATTTCGCTCCAAAAGCAGTTGCAATGAGAGACGTGGCGCATGATATGGAAGGACTCCAAAGAAATCGATCATCCCAATGGTGTTAGGATAGTGAAACCGGGTAGTGCAGAATTTAGCCAAACAATGTTATAATGACAATAATAAATACAATTCAAGTTGATAATAACAGCAATTAAAGTAGATAAAGAAGACACCAATTTAACGTGGTTCGGTCAGTGTGACCTACGTCCACAAGCGGAGAGGGGCAATTTTACTATACCACTACAAAAAAATAATGTTATAACGGCGGTTATTTTGGCGTATAACGGCGGTTTAAAACCGCCACAATAGACTGAAATGGCGGTTTCGATAAACGCCAGAATTCCGATCGCCAGTAACATATTGCGGCGGTTTTTCGAAAACTGCCATAATCTAACATTTGATAAAGCGGCGATTTCCAAATTGCATAATACGGCGGTTCAGAACCGCCCGAATTGTGTTCCCATATGTACTAGTACATGTTTAAACTGGCGGTCAAAACTGCCACAATTGTGTTCCATTATCTTATTTACTTATTTGTCTTCTTATAATTAATCCTCTTTTTCATGCTAATGTATCAAAACATGCCAAATACTATAGAATGGTTCTGACACAAATACAAGCCATCAATTAAGTAAAATATATATTATTAAAAAATAAGTATAGGTACTTCAATATTACATTATCAGATAAACTAAAATTCCAAAAAGAATCATACTCATTTCTTGCAACATTTTTGAATGAGCACTCGGTGTAATCTGTATTGGGTCTGCCTTCTTAACATCAGAATGTCATGTATATTTATCCAAACAGAACTGCTATTTGGGGGATCTTTTAAACTCATTTTTTAAAATCATCTTAATCTCTTGGAAAATTTTTTCTCAAATATCTTTCCTCAGAAGCTCTAATTCCTGTTCCCTGCATAAAAAAAATTACATCACATATAGAAGTTAAATTTCGACGAGTGTTTACAAGAAGTAGACACTCTTTTAGTCTAACTCTAACTCCTAGCAATGATACCATGTAACTCATAAAATACATAAAAGTTGTTGATCAGACTCAAAGTAAATGTAACGACCCAGCCGGTCGTTTTGAGAGTAATAGTCCCGATCCCCTATTTACTAGTTTTTCCATATCTATTTATGCTATTGTGACTTGGCGGGAGGTTTCGTTTTGGTTTTTGGAGTGTTTTGGGACACTTAGTCCCTAAATGGAGGTTTAAGCCTTAGGATTTGGACCGTAGTCGGAATTAGTGAAGATGACTCCGAAATGAAATTCCGTCAATTTCGTTAGCTCCGTTAGGTGATTTTGGACTTAGGGGCGTGTCCGGAGTGTATTTTGGAGGTTCGTAACTTATTTAGGCTTGAAATGGCGAAAGTCAAATTTTTGGAGATTTTGACCGGTAGTGGACTTTTTGATATCGGGGTCAGATTTTATTTTCGGAAGTTGGAGTAGGTCCGTAATGTTGAATATGACTTGTGTGCAAAATTTAGGGTCAATCGAACATGGTTTGGTTGGTTTCGGCATCAGTTGTCGAATTTAGAAGTTTCAAGTTCTTTAAGTTTGAATCGGAGGATGATTTGCGATTTTAGCGTTGTTTGATATGATTTGAGGGCTCGACTAAGTTTGTATGGTATTTTAGGATTGGTTGGTATGTTTGGTTGAGGTCCCGGGGGTCTCGAGTGAGTTTCGGGTGGTTAACGAACTTGGAATGGAAGTTGAGAAATTTCTAAAGTTTGGTCTTTTGCTGGTGTGGTCGCACCTGCGAGGTTATTAGCAGCAGGTGCGAGGCCGCATGCACGGAAGGTTGAGCGCAGATGCAGAAGGGGTGGAGATCAGCATAGGTCACAAGTGCGATGGTTTCTCCGCACCTGCGATAGCGCAGATGCGGACCAGTGGTTGCAGAAGCGGAGGCATCCAAGGTTAGTCATTTTCGTAGGCGCGCCCACATTTTCGCACCAGCGGGCGCGCAGGGGCGAGCCCAGGCTCCGCAGGTGCGGAAATGCCTGGGCAGTGTTTAAAACCGAAGGGCTTCGTAATTTTTATCATTTTTGACTTTGCAAACTCGGTTTAGGGAAATTGTTTAGAGCATTTTCGAGGCATTTCTTGAGGTAAGTCCCTTGTGCTTATTTTTTATCAATAATCTTGCTTCCCCATTTATTTTTCCACCTAGTTAGTGCGTATTTAAGGTGAAATTTGGAAATTTGAGGCTAGGGATTTGGAAAGTTTGATTTGTGAATTTGAAGGACCATTTGGTGTCAGATTTTAGTAAATTTGATATGGTTAGACTCGTGAGTGAATGGGCTTTCGAATTTTGTGACTTTTATCTGATTCCGAGACATGGGCCCGAGTCGACCTTTTAGGACGAATTTTGGAACTTTTGTTAAAGTATTGATTTCATTAATTAGATGAGTCTATTTTGGTTGTATTTATGATATGTAATTGCTTTTGGCTAGATTTGGGCCATTCGGAGCCGGATATTTATGGGAAAGGCATTGTGACCGATTGATTGAGCTTGGTTCGAGGTAAGTGGCTTGCCTAACTTTGTGTGGGGTAAATCCCCTTAAGATTTGGAACTATTGTGATATGTGAGCGTTGTGTACGTGAGGTGACGAGTACGTACACAGGCTAGTTGTGGAAAAAACCCGATTTTCTTACTAAGCAACAACATGTTCTTCTTTTATTTTGAGTTATACCATTTTAATAAGTATTAATCCATTTTCATTCTTAATTGTGTTATTTCAATATGTATAGCTATCCTGTTTAGTCTAATACAGCATATCTACGTGTATTAACTGCTTATGTGAACTCTGTGCAGCATGCTTAGTGAATTTTCTGCTTCTTCCTTGACTGGTACTTAGTCTAAATCATAAGATTTCGTGATGTAATTGTATTTCTATTATTTGCGCTGCATATTTACTTTGGGACTACAGAACGGTATTCCGGGAGATCCCCTTGTACTGCATATTTACTTTGGGACTATGGAACGGTATTCCGGGAGATTTCCCTATCTTGCATATTTACTTTGGAACTACGGAACGGTATTCTAGGAGATCCCCCTACACATTTATATTTGGGACTACGAGACGGTATCTCAGGAGATCCCCTATTGTATTTCTGTGTATTAAGCTGTTACCTTCTATAAATTCTTTCTTGTTAAATTTCAGTCTTTATTTACTGCGATATTTCCATTTTGCCTTGCTTTATTATCATATTCCAGTAGGGCTCGGACCTAACCTCGTCACTACTCTACCGAGGATAGGCTTGGCACATACTGGGTACCGATTGTGGTGTACTCATGCTACTCTTCTGCACATGTTTTTGTGTGCAAATCTAGGTATATCTTATCAGCCCCGCTACTAGCTGAGAGTTCTTGCTGCTGTACGGAGATTTCAACTTATATCTGCCATGTCCGCAGACCTCGGAGTCTCCCTCGACTCCTCCTATGTCATTTACCTTCCTTACTTCTGTTATTAGACTCTGGTGTATAGAGATACTAGTTTCCTTCTGTAGCTTGTGACTTATGATATTCAGGTTTTGGGATTACTGTGTATTTTGAACCGTTAGTTGGTTAATTCATGTTTTCTTTTCATTATTTCGCAAATGTTAGGCTTACCTAGTCATAGAGACTAGATGCCGTCACGACGTCATACGGAGGGGAAATTGGGTCGTGACAAGTTGGTATCAGAGCTCTAGATTCATATGTGTCGTGAGTGACTAGCCGGTTTATTAGAGTCTCGTGGATTTGTACGGAAACGTCTGTACTTATCTTCGGGAGGCTATGAAACTGTTAGGAAATTTCACTACTTTGATTCTTTGTCGTTCGAAAATTGTTGACTTCAAAAATTCTAAACTTTTGTATTCTATTCTCTCACAGATAGTGAGGACACGTGCAAACGGATCTGATGACCAGGCACCCGCACCCCCTACTAGAGCCGCGAGAGGCCGGTGCCGGGGTAGAGGCCAAGGACGTCCGTGTGGTGCAGCCAGGGAACCCGCACGAGCTGCTACAGAGAAGGCCCCAGTAGCTCCAACTGGAGGGCAGACACCTGAGGTACCTATTTTTGTACTAGCCCTCTAGGAGACTCTAGCCGATTTTCTGAGCATGTTCAGCATCTTAGCTCAGACTGGATCGATCCCACTTACTCCTGCCACATCTCAGGCCGGGGGAGAAGCACAGACTCCCATCGTCGGTACTCCAGAGCAGCGGGTTCAGGTCAACCAGGTTCCAAAAATTGTACCAATGTAGCCAGTAGCTCCAGCTCAACCCGAGGTTAGGGCAGCAACTTCTGAGGTGGAACAACTCAGACTTGAGAGGTACAAGAAGTACCACCCACCTACTTTCAGCGGATTAGCTACAGATGATGATCAGGGTTTTCTGGAGGAGTGTCATCGTATTCTCCGTGCTATGGGCGTAGCGGAGACGAGCGGGGTTTCTTTTACTACATTCCAACTTAGAGGAGCAAACTATCAGTGGTGTCGTGCTTATGAGTTGAGTAGTCCGGCTGAGGCAGCTTCACTTACATGGACTCAGTTCTCGGACATGTTTTTGAGAGAGTATGTCCCTCAGAGCCTCAGAGCCTCAGGGACTCATGGCGCACGGAGTTTGAGCAGCTGCGCCAGGGATCTATGACTGTGTTAGAGTATGCGGTCCATTTCAGTGATTTGGCCCGACATGCAACGTCCTTAGTTGCCACAGCTTGAGAGAGGGTTCGACAGTTTATTGAGGGACTCCACCCCAGCATCCGGATTAGTATGGCCAAGGAGATAGAGATGGATATTTCTTATCAGCAGGTTGTGAGTATTGCCAGGAGATTGGAGGGCATGCTTGCCCAGGACAGAGAGGAGAGAGAGGCCAAGAGGTCTCGAGAGACTGGTTATTTTTCTTGTGCTCGCATCCCAGCAACTCGCCATGGTAGTGGTTATGTAAACCGCCCCATTCATTCAGCTCTTCCAGCCGCTAGTGGTGTTCCAGTTCCTCCTAGGCCCTAGAAGCCTTATTATACACCGCAAGTATCTAGTGTGCCTCCTGCACGGGGTGTTCCTAACGGCCAGTCCAGCAGGCCTGGCCCAAGCCAGTCACAACAGCCATACCCTACTAGAGCTTGTTTTGAGTGTGGAGACACTCGCCATATGGTGAGGGATTGCCCCAGATTTAGGAGGAGGCACCTCCACAGACTTCTCAGCCACAACGTGCTCCACTAGGTCCTCAGGCTATGATTATAGCACCAGCTGCCACCCCACCTTCTCAGCTAGCTCGAGGTAGAGGTCGGGGAGGTAGAGGTCTCCCTAGAGGGGGAGGCCAGGCCATATATTATGCCCTTCCTTCTCGTACAGAGGCAATTGCTTCTGATTCTGTCATTACATGTATTGTTACAGTCTGTCATAGAGATGCGTCGTTATTATTTTGATCCAGGCTCTACATATTCCTATGTGTCCTCTTATTTTGCCCCGTATTTGGGCTTATCACGGGATTCTTTGAGTTCCCCTATTTATGTGTCTACTCTTGTGGGAGATTCTCTTATTGTAGACCGCGTGTATCGGTCGTGTTTGATTGCTCTTAGTGGTTTTAAGACCAGAGCCGACTTATTATTGCTCAGCATGGTAGATTATGATGTTATCTTGGGCATGGACTTGTTGTCACCCCATTATGCTATTCTTGATTGTCATGCTAAGACAGTGATGCTGGCTATGCCGGGTTTACCGTGGTTAGAGTGGAGAGGTACCTTAGAGTATACTCCCAGCAGAGTTATTTCATTTCTTGAAGCTAATGAATGGTTGAGAAGGGGTGTGACGCGTATCTAGCTTATGTGAGAAATGTCAGTATTGATACCCCTACAGTTGAGTCAGTTACAGTAGTGAGGGACTTTCCAGATGTGTTTCCGGCTAATCTTCTGGGCATGCCGCCCGACAGAGATATTGATTTTGGCAATTGATTTGTTGTCGGACACTCAACCAATCTCTATTCCTCCATATTGTATGGATCCTCCTGAATTGAAGGAGTTGAAGGAGCAGTTACATGAATTGCTTGATAAGGGCTTCATTCGGCCTAGTGTGTCACCTTGGGGTGCTCCTGTCTTATTTGTGAAGAAGAAGGATGGTTCTATGCAGATGTGTATTGATTACCGCCAGTTGAACAAAGTCATAGTGAAGAACAAATATTGCCTCGTATTGATGACTTATTTGATCAGTTACAGGGTGCCAGAGCATTTTCCAAGATTGATTTACGTTTCGGCTATCATCAGTTGAAGATTCAGGAGACAGATATCCCGAAGACTTCTTTCACGACCAGATATGGTCACTATGATTTTCTTGTTATGTCTTTTAGGCTGACCAATGCCCCAACAACTTTAATGCACTTGATGCACAATGTGTTCCGGCCCTATCTTGACTCATTCGTCATTGTGTTTATTGACGACATTCTGGTGTACTCCTGGACTCGGGAAGATCATGAGCAACACCCGAGGACTGCACTTTAGACCTTGAGAGAAAAGAAGTTATATGCAAAATTTTCAAAGTGTGAGATTTGGCTAGACTCAGTGGCATTCTTGGGTCATATAGTATCGAGTGATGGGATCCAGGTGGATCCGAAGAAGATTGAAGCAATGCAGAGTTAGCCCAGACCGTCCTCAGCTACGGAGATTCAGAGTTTCCTTGGTTTGGCGGGGTATTACTGTCGGTTTGTTGAGGGATTTTCTTCTACTGCAGCACCTATGACCAGGTTGACCCAGAATGGTGCTCCGTTAAGGTAGACATAGGAGTGTGAGGAGAGCTTTTAGAAGCTCAAGACAGCTTTGACTACAACCCCAGTATTTGTATTGCCTACAGGTTCGGGGTCTTATACTATATATTGTGATGCATCACGGATTGGTCTCGGCGCGGTGTTGATGCAGGACGGTAGGGTGATTGCCTACGCCTCCAGATAGCTGAAGGTGCATGAAAAGAACTATCATGTCCACGACGTTGAGTTAGCAGCTATTGTTCATGCCTTAAAGATTTGGCAGCATTATTTGTACGGTGTTCCTTGTGAAATTTACATCGATCACCGGAGTTTGCAGCATCTGTTCAAGCAGAAGGATCTTAATTTGCATCAGAGGAGGTGGTTGGAGCTGCTTAAGGATTATGATAGCACCATTTTATACCACCCTGGTAAGGCCAATGTGGTGGCCGATGCTTTGAGTCGCCGGGCAGAGAGTTTGGGGAGCTTAGCATATCTACCAGTAGCAGAGAGGCCCATGGCGTTGGATGTTCAAGCCTTAGCCGGCCAGTTTGTGAAATTAGATATTTCTGAGCCGAGTTGAGTATTGGCTTATGTGGTCTCTCGATCTTCTCTTTATGATCGTATCAGGGAGCGTTAGTATGATGACCCCCATCTGCTTGCCCTTAAGGACACGGTCCAACACGGTGATGCTAAGGAGGTCACTATTGGAGATGATGGTGCATTGGGGATGCAGGGCAGGCTATGTGTGCCCAATGTAGATGGTTTGCGTGAGTTGATTCTCTAGGAGACTCACAGTTCGCGGTAATCTATTCATCCGGGTGCCGCAAAAATGTATCAGTACTTGAAACAACATTTCTGGTAGAGGAGGATGAAGAAGGACATACTAAAGTATGTGGCCCGATGTCTAAATTGCCAACAGGTGAAGTTTGAGTATCAACAGCCAGGTGGGTTGCTTCAGAAGTTGGAGATTCCGGAATGAAAATGGGAGCGAATCACTATGAATTTTGTTTTTGGACTCCCACGGACTCAGCGGAGGTTTGATGCAGTATGGGTGATTGTGGATAGGCTGACCAAGTCGGCTCATTTGATTCCTGTGATGACTACCTATTCTTCCGAGCAACTAGCTCGAATCTACATCTGTGAGGTCGTCAGGCTTCATGGCGTACCAGTATCTATCATCTCTGACCGGGGTATGCAGTTTACATCACGGTTTTGGAGAGCTGTACAACATGATTTGGGTACTCGGGTTGAGTTGAGCACAATATTTCACCCCCAGACGGACGGACAGTCCAAGCGCACTATTCAGATACTGGAGGATATACTCCGCGTTTGTGTGATAGATTTTGGGGGTACTTGGGACCAGTTCTTGCCACTTTGCGGGGTTGCTTACAACAACAGTTATTAGTCCAGCATTTAGATGGCACCATATGAGGCTCTGTATGGTCGGCGGTGTCGGTCCCCAGTGGGTTGGTTCGAGCCGGGCGAGGCCAGATTATTGGGTACTGACTTGGTTCAGGATGCCTTGGAAAAGGTTAAGGTGATTCAGGATAGACTTCGCACAGCCCAGTCCAGACAGAAGAGTTACGTGGACCGAAAGGTTCGCGATGTAGCCCAGCCCAGCCCATATTTTCGCAGAAGCGGGCGCGCAGGTGCGAGCCCAGGCTATGCAGGTGTGGAAATGCCTGGGAAGTGTTTAAAACCGAAGGGCTTCGTGATTTTGTCATTTTTGACTTTGCAAACTCGGTTTAGGGCGATATTTGAGAGCATTTTCGAGGCATTTCTTGAGGTAAGTCCCTTGTGCTTTTTTTTGATCAATAATCTTGCTTCCCAATTTGTTTTTCCTTCTAGTTAGTGTGTATTTAAGGTGGAATTTGGGAGTTTGAGGCTAGGGATTTGGAAAGTTTGATTTGTGGATTTGAAGGACCATTTAATGTCGGATTTTAGTAAATTTGATATGGTTAGACTTGTGAGTGAATGTGCTTTCGAATTTTGTGACTTTTATCTGATTCCGAGACATGGGCTCGAGTAGACCTTTTAGGACGACTTTTGGAATTTTTGTTAAAGTATTGATTTCATTAATTAGATGAGTCTATTATGGTTGTATTTATGATATGTAATTGCTTTTGGCTAGATTTGGGCCATTCGGAGCCGGATTCGTGGGAAACGCATTGTGATCAATTGATTGAGCTTGATTCGAGATAAGTGGCTTGCCTAACTTTGTGTGGGGGAAATCCCCTTAAGATTTGGAACTATTGTGATATGTGAGCACCGTGTATGTGAGGTGACGAGTAAGTACACGGGCTAGTTGTAGAAAAAAACCCGATTTGCTTATTGAGCAGCAACCTGTTTTCCTTTTATTTTGAGTTATACCATTTTAATGAGTATTAATCTATTTTCATTCTTAATTCAGTTATTCCAATATGTGTAGCTATCCTATTTAGTCTAATACAACATGTCTACATGTCTTAACTGCTTATGTGAACTCTGTGCAGCATGCTTAGTGAATTTCCTACTTCTTTCTTGATTGGTACTTAGTCTAAATCGTAAGATTTCGTGATGTAATTGTATTTCTATTGTTTGCGTTGCATATTTACTTTGGAACTACGGAACGGTATTCCGGGAGATCCCCTTGTACTGCATATTTACTTTGGGACTACGGAACGGTATTTCAGGAGATTCTCCTGTACTGCATATTTACTTTGGGACTACGGAACGTTATTCCGGGAGATTCCCATGTCTTGCATATTTACTTTGGGACTACGGAATGGTATTCCAAGAGATCCCCCTACATATTTACATTTGGGACTACAAGATGGTATCTCGGGAGATCCCCTGTTGTATTTCTGTGTATTGAGCTGTTACCTTCTATAAATTCTTTCTTGTTAAATTTCAGTCTTTATTTTACTGCGATATTTTATTTTTGCCTTGCTTTATTATCATATTCCAGTAGGGCCCGGACCTGACCTCGTCACTACTCTACCGAGGTTAGGCTTGGCACTTACTGGATACCGATTATGATGTACTCATGCTACTCTTCTACGCATATTTTGTATGCAGATCCAGGTATTTCTTATCAGCCCCGCTACTAGCTGAGAGTGCTTGTTGTTGTACGAAGACTTCAAGGTATATCTACCGCGTCCGCAGACCTCGAAGTCCCCCTTTATTCCCTCTTATGTCATTTACCTTCCTTACTTCTGTTATTAGACTCTGGTGTATAGAGATACTAGTTTTCTTCTGTAACTTGTTACTTACGATTTTCCGGGTTTTGGGATTACTGTGTATTTTGAACAGTTAGTTGTTTAATTCATGTTTTCATTTCATTATTCTGCAAATGTTAGGCTTACCTAGTCATAGAGATTAGGTGCCGTCCCAACGTCATATGGGGGGAAAATTGTGTCGTGACAGTAAATATGTGTAAAGGATGTAATAACTTAACTTAACTGTAGTTAGCATATTTGTAACTAGATTCAGTTGTTAGTTAGAGTTAGAGTTACAAGTTAGTAAGTAAGTAGTATAAAACAGAGATAGAACTCACTTTGTATCAGTTAGCAAGAAATGAAAATGTTTCTGGAAATTTCCAATTCCCTCTTCTCTCGCATGTGTTCTCTTCTTCTCACACTCCTGATTACAGAATTTTACAGGATGTCAATTCAATAGGAAATTCAAATAAAGCTAACTAACAACTGACTCAATTGCGTGACTTGGCGGACTAAAGAATTGAAAAAAATATTTTGCATATCTCAGTCTTGATTATGTTAACTTCTTCTCATAGTATATTCTCTTGACACACCTCAAGAAAAATACTTAAACTTCAATTAAGTATCAAATTTCTATCTAGCAATTTATAGAACAAGGTATCAATCATATTTCTCAAGCCTCTTATCTCTAAAGAAAACAAGGATATAGAGCAATCTGCCAATTCATATAAAATTGATTATTTCGAACGACTTTTAAAAAACTATTATCACCTCACATGTAAAATAAAAACAATGAAAGATGCTATCATTTGATTATTTTTCATACAATACATGATGCATATCTAATATTCCTATTAGAGTAGACCATAAAGTTCTTACCAACCATTTGAAACACATGATTAAAGTCGCTACGAATCACTAAAGAAAGTAGATCAACTGGAGTTTGATTTATATGATTGATCTAAACAAAGATTAGAAAGAAGAAATCATGTGTTTGTCTTCAATAGACTGCAAATAAGAACTTTATGGCCAATACTTCTAAATCAAACTCTCATAAATACTGGATGTTATTGCCAAATAGACTACGCAATGAAGACAGCCAACCAACAAGTAATGAAAAGATTATAAACTGAAAAGAAATCGGATGCCTCACATACTTTCACATGCCTCTTAGTACATGTCTACCAAGCGAGGACCAATTTCTTTTGTGTAATATTTCCAGCTCAAGGGCTGACGCTCCTGCATGATTAAGAAGGGGAGATCCATTCGATGTTAGAGCCTTTAAATTTTTTCAATCCAGTAAATTAAACATATGTAAAAAAGATTACTCAAAAGTGTAATAAAAACCAGATACCAATGATAAAATCTAAAAGAAAATGAATACTAAATTTAATTCAAGTACATTAAACATATATGAAAAGAATATATCTGAATCAGTAAATTCAAGTCAATTGATGTTGCCAAGTATGCCTATTTAAAAGAAGAGAAAGTCCTACAATAGCACTCCATAGCTCACATAAGAGAATATATAAATGACCAAAAAATACCACACAAAGCTCTTGATTCAATCAATATAATCAATTAAGACTCATCCATGTACAGTGAAGCTCGCGAAGTCACAACGCTGAAAGTAGCATGGATTGCACAACCACTGAACCAAAACAAACAGCCACCTCACCTCACTGGAATAATGGTGTCGGCACAATCAATACATTGCTTATTTGGAGTTAGGAGTTGATAGAGCAAATCAAACCAACGATGGAACTCTAGATTCGCACAATGAAGGTTGGCGATTGGAGACTCAAAGCTTCCTGTTCGAAAGCCACATCACTCAATTTCCAATCGAGGACCTTAGGGGAAGTGATTAAGAGAAGAGAGACGACGGATTCGCCGGATGCGCCAGATCGGTGGGAGGGATAGGGAGAGTTTTTGTTTTTTCCAATTTAGAAGGATTTATAGTATTTTCACACTTTCCTCCAGGGTGACTCGAACCCAGGACCTAACGGTTGTGGGTGGAGGTATTTTACCAACCGACCAGGCTCAATTGTTGAAGGGTTTGTTAGGGTGAGAGTGACAGAGGGGGTTCTATCTTTTAGGGTGAGATTAGTGCCTGATAGAAATAAAGGTAGCAACGGTCTGATTACGCCATATTATATACTTAACCGTCGTTTTCCAAATAAATAATATGGTTGTTGAACTAACGCCATAATGTTTTGCTTATTACAACAGTTTGAATAAGCCGCCATTTTAAAATCTCCATTAATTTTCCGATTTTTGTAGTGCTATACCAATAAGAGTACAAAAGAGAGTACAAAATTAGAGTAAATATTCTAATTAATCCCAAATACCCTAAGGGAATAACCTCACAAGATCACTCCAAAGAAAGGGTTCACACAAGTACTTTCTAACACTTAATTCTCATACAAAACACTCTTAATAAAGGAGGAAAGAAAGAAACAAGAAATGAAGACTCAAGTCTTGTTGGTGTGTTTAAAATGAACTAATGTCCTTTCCTTTTATAGGCAAAAAAATATTTGCCTCTTAGTTGTAAAAGAAATTATACAACTTGTGCAAATGATATCCACCACACAATGCAATATTTTTGGGTCCCAAAGAATATTGCCATCAAAGTCTACACTTTGCAAATATGTTTATGCTTTTATGTGAGATAGACTCCATTAGCCAAAATATTGGTCATATTACAAATCTCCACCTTGGCCTAAATTTGGCTGATATAATAAATTTGCTCCAACTTCTCCGCAAAAGCCCCAGTGGGCATATGTCAAAATTTAATGCCATCAAAATCAGACAAGTTGTCTGATACCGAAATTGTAGTAGGGCCTATAAAAGTGGATATACAACGAACCAGATCTGTGTGCTTTCATGATCACAAGAGCACAATGAGAAACTTTTAGAACTTCACCTTCACCTGTGTACTTGCACCCAAGAAATTCTAGAGTGCCTAAAGAGATGAGACTTTTCTTCAAGTCAGGAACATGTCTAACAACGGTGAGAATTCTCACCATACTATCGTGCATTTTGATTCGGACTGTACCTTTTTCAAAAACTTTGCAGGCAACATTGTTGCCCATCAAGATAACTCCACCTCCAATAGATTCATATGTGGTAAATAAATTCTGATTGGGACACATATGATAAGAACAACCTGAATCTAAAATCTACTGATTGTTAGATTTGAAACTATTATTAGTTGCTAAAAAAATAGTTCCCTCAGTCTCATCAGCAGTTACACTTGCTTCGGCAATGTCAATATTTTTGTGCTCATTTTTCCTTTCCTTATGCTTTTCTTTATTTTTCAGCTTATAGCATTCAGATATAATGTGACCTTTTTTATGAAAATAGAGACACTCTAAATTATTGTATTTGGATATGGAGTCGGATTTGCCCCTAAAGAATATGCCAACTTCCACTTGAGTTTCACTAGCTTTCCTAGTAATATCTCTATCTATCTGTTCTTTTTATTTTAAGATAGATTTAATATCATTATAAGAGATATTATCCTTTGCATAAAATATAGTATCTTTTATATTCTTAAAAGATGGGGGTAGAGAACAAAGCAGTAACACGGCTTGATCCTCATCTTTAATTTCCACATCTATATTACTCAAATCCATAAGAATAGAATCGAAGGTGTCAAGATGAGAGAGAATAGAGGTACCTGCACCCATACGAATTGTATAAAGCTTCTGCTTCAGGTAAAGTCTATTTTTCACCGTCCTTTTCATATATAAGGTTTTCAATTTTTCCTACATTCCTTTGGCTGTGGTTTCTACAGAAACTTCACGTAAAACCTCATTTGAGATATTTAAAATGATACATGCTTTTGCCTTTTTGTCTATGATGGAAAACTCCTCATCCACCATTTTATCTGGATTCTTCTCCTTTCCTTGCAACGCCAAATCTAAGCCATCATGAATTAGGATAGCTTCCATCTCAACATAAGTCTTTGTTAAAGTCATATTGGCTACTGAAACAAATCCGGTTAGATCCGGCTCTGATACCAATTTGTTAGGTTCGGGAAATCGGGTAATGCAAAATTTAGCCAAACAACGTTATAATGACAATAACAAAGACAATGCAAGTTGATAATAACAGCAATTAAAGTAGATAAAGAAGACACCAATTTAACGTGGTTCCGTCAGTGTGACCTACGTCCACAAGTAGAGATGGGCAATTTTACTATACCAATAAGAGTACAAAAAAGAGCACAAAATTAGAGTAAATACTCATATTAATCCCAAATACCCTAAGGTAATAACCTCACAAGATCACTCCAAAGAAAGGGTTCACACAAGTGCTTCCCAACACTTAATTCTCATACAAAACACTCTTAATAAAGGAGGAAAGGAAGAAACAAGAAATGAAAACTCAAGTCTTGTTGGTGTGTTTAAAATGAACTAATGTCCTTTCCTTTTATAGGAAAAAAAGTCTTGGCCTCTTAGTTGTAAAAGAAAAGATATAACTTGTGCAAATGATATCCACCACACAATGCAATATTTTTGGGTCCCAAAGAATATTGCCAACAAAGTTTACACTTTACAAATATGCTTATGCTTATGTGAGATGGACTCCATTAGCCAAAATATTGGTCATATTACAAATGGCTTCTTTTGCTTTTCAGAGTGCAGCACTGATGAGGACTGCATGTATGCCGGTTCTTGTAACATATGCAAAAGTTTTGATCCTAATCTACGCCTAAATTAAAGGATCATTCATGGCGTATTCAACTTGATCGAGATGAATTCTACTACTCATGTTTTGTGTTGTTGGTAAATTGTTGTCTTTTCTTTTCCCCTTTTCAGATTTGTTTCTCAAAAGGAAAAATAAAGTAAAATAATGAGACCAAGTTCAAATGTTCTTGGGGCATGCATGATGCATGGTCTACAACTGTTTCTGCATTTGTACTTCTAATAAGAATCTCGACCAGCTTGCTTAATTATTGATAGGCTATATGTATATCCCTGTTATGTTTTGATAATCTAACAAACTTACTGTCAAGAACCAGATAAGGAACCTGTTACACATTCTCAAGGCCTTAAGATCAAAAGGTTCCAGCTTGGGATATGGTTCAACTCTTCAAAGTCAAAGGAACAATATTGGAAACAGATAACTACCGTTTCCCAAGGAAACTGCACAAGTTAACTGCCCCAGTTGTAAAGTTGTTGCCTGCACACGCTTCGGTACAGAAATAACGCAGCAGTCAACTTTATGGGGAGTGTCTTTTACCTACCTTGCTTACATCATCCTAGTGATGTCACAAATGCATTATTAGCGTCAAGGAAGGTAAAACAAATGACTCGAACACTTTGAGAATTTACTCAAGCACACTCATAGTGATTGATCATCAAGAAAACGATTCTCAAGTGCATCAAGAACAAAGAACAACACTACTACGGACCATTTCTCCATATCAAGTTATTGTATGTCCTTAGTTGAGTTGTAACTTTATAATAGTTCTTCAATTGTAATTCCTACTTAGCGTGCTTAGAAGTATTACGTAGGAAACCCTTTGTAAATCATAAACCCTTATGTTTGTGTCTTGGCTAGAGTTAGTCGAGTTGTAAAGTCTTTGTAATAGAGTTACTACAAAGTGGCTTGTAATAGAATATTGCATAGTGAGGGATTAAGAGGTTAATTCCTAGGTTACATAGGTTGTAATCTGAAAGTTGCTCAGTAGTGAAGTTGAAATCCTACAAGGGTAGGTGGTGGTTTATAATCCCGTTGAGCTGGGAAATTTCCACGTAAAATTCCTCCTGTCATTTACTCACTGCAGTGTGTGTGGTTTCTATGGGAACTTATATTTGTGGGAACTTATGAAGAACCTGTTTCTCTATATAGTTTGGTGGACCCTTAAATTTTATCAATTGGTATCAGAGCATGTTCTTTATATCAGGCTAACGCCTAGAAAGGATCCTCATGGCTGCTCCACCAAACTTTGAAGAAGTTCAGTCCACCTACAGGCTACCAAGGTTCAATGGCCAGTATTATGGATGGTGGAAGACAAGGATGCACGATTTTATCATGGCTAAAGATTCCGAGCTCTAGGACGTTATCTGTGATGGACCATTCGTTCTCACAAAAACCAGTGGTGACCCTGCTGTAACTATTCCCAAAATAAGAAAAGCATTTAATGATGCCGACCGGAAAGCCATAGAGAAGAATTTTCGTGCAAAGAAAATCCTTGTCTGTGATATTGGTCCTAATGAATACAATAGGATATCTTCATGTCAGTCAGCCAAGAAAATCTGGGAAGCTCTCCAGATAACTCATGAAGGAACAACACAGGTCAAGCAATCCAAGATCGATATGCTCACAACTGAATACGAGCTCTTCAGGATGAAAGATGATGAATCCATCCAAGATATGCATACTCGCTTCACCTCTATCATTAATGAGCTCCACTCTCTTGGTGAAATTATTCCAAAAAACAAGCTTGTTAGGAAAATCCTTAGTGTGCTGCCCAGTTCTTGGGAAAGCAAAGTAAACGCCATTATAGAGGCGAAGGACTTGTAGAAGCTGACCATCGATGAACTCGTTGGCAATCTGAGAACATATGAAATGAAGAAAAAGAAGGACAATGAAAGAAGAGAGACCAAAAGAGAGAAGAACCTGGTCCTCAAGACGGACATCAATGATTCAAGTGGTGAGGATGGTGATATGGCTTACTTGACAAGAAGATTTCAGAAGATGGTTTGCAGAAATGGAGGCATTTCAAAAAGTGGGAGTTCTAGCAAGCCAAAAAACTATGACCTCTGTCATAAGTGTGGCAAGCCAGGATACTTCATCAAGAACTGTCCCCTCCTAAAGAAGGATCAATTCAAGCACAACATAGACAAAGCAGCCATGAGGAACCCGGTTCCTGATAAATGCTTCAAGAGAAAGAATGTCGCTGACAATATTGTGAAAAAAGATCTTGCTGCATGGGGAGATTCCTCCAGCGAATTTGAAAAAGAAAATAATCACGGTGATAGTTCAATAATGGTAGTAGAAAGTGAATCAAATGAGTATGACTCAATCTTTGCCTTGATGGCTCAGTCTGATGATGATGAGGATGACGACGATGATGAGGTAAATTTTCTGGATGTTCAGAGAAATCTGAAATCTTATTCTCCTAAAAAACTCATGTCTTTAGCAAATATGTTAATTGATGTTTATCACAGTCTTATAAATGATAAAGATGCTTTAACTGTGGAATTAGGAGAAGCAGAACAGACCAGAGATGACCTAGTAGTCGTTGTAGTTGATTTAAAGGAAATAATTGAGAACCTGAAGAAATAGAAGGATGTCGTAGATGAAAAAATTACAAATATAGAACATGAAAAAGATTATCTAATGTCGTTATGGTAGTCCTAAAAGAGACCATTGAGTGTGTAAGAAAAGAAAAAGAAGTCTTAACTGAGAGGGTTGCTAACATTGAGCATGAGAGAGATGACCTATTAGTGGTGCTAGTGGACTTGAAGGAAACAATTGGGGAACTTAAAATGGAGAGTAGACCTGAAAATTCTCAAAAAGGAAAGGAAGTTGCAAGTGAGGCACACATTAAGCTTGAAAGTGAGATAAATTCAGTGAAGTCTAGTCTGTGTGCTGAGCTTGAGAAAAACAAACAACTTCATGAAGAACTAGGAAGAGTGAAGAGTGACCTTGAAAAATCACTCAAGTGGACCTGGTCCTCTTATGCTATCACTGCCATGTACACCAACAATGGGGGAAACATGCAGGGGATTGGGTTCCAAAGGGAAAAGATTCCTTACAATCCTCATAGCAAGTACGTTACTGTACCTGATAATTGACTTTGCACTCACTGTGGCAACACTGGGAACTTTAAAGAAAACTGTAAGGCCAAATTTCAGTCACAACAGAAAAACAAAGTTTTCGCTGAAAAAGTAACTACTGGTAGAGAACCTGGTCCCTCATATAAAAAACGCATGATGCCTGTTTGGACCAGAAGATCCCTCATTCACCCCTTTCATCATTACAAGGGACCCAAACTCGTTTGGGTTCCTAAGTCTAATTCCTGATTTTCTTGTGCAGTGAACAGTCAAAGGAAGCAGCCTATAATGGTACATGGATAGCGGCTGCTCAAAGGATATGACTGGAAGTACAAATGATTTCCTTTCACTTAAGGCCCTGCAAGGAGGAAGTATATCCTTTGGAAATGGCAAGAAATGATATATTCTGGGAGTTAGAAGGATTGATAAGTCTCTCTCACACTCAATCGAAAGTGTGTACTACATGAATGGGTTGAAGTACAGCTTGCTAAGTGTTTCCAAGATCTGTAACAAGGGAAACAAGGTGGAATTTATGTCAAAAATATGTACAGTCACAAACCTAGTGACTGGTGAAGTGGTGCTAGTAGCAAAAAGATACAAAAATATCTTTGTTGCTGATTTTGAGTCTCTGCAGAATGGTTATCTCAGCTGTCTAAGTGCTGTTGATGATGATGCTGAATTATGGCATAGGAGACTGGGTCATGCAAGTTTCATGTTGCTGAACATATTGGTCAGGAAGGACCTGGTTTGTGGTCTGCCCAAGTCAAGTTTCAAGGATCACAAAGTGTGTGATGCATGTGTAAAAGGCAAGCAACTCAGATCGTCATTCAAGCCCAAAAAGAAAGTTAGTACCTCAAGGCCACTTGATCTTCTTCACATGGATATATATGGACCCATGAGGGTGTCAAGCAGGGGAGGAAAGAAATATATCTTCGTTATAGTTGACGATTACTCCAGATTCACCTGGACTCTGTTTCTCAGAACCAAGGATGAAACCTTTGAAGTGTTTGTTGCCTTTGTCAAAAAGATTCAAGTGAAGATGGGTAATAATGTAGCTTGCATCAGGTCTGATCATGGGATAGAGTTTGACAATGCCAAATTTGATGAGTTATGTATTGAAAATGGTATCACTCACAATATTTCAGCTCCAAGAACACCTCAACAAAATAGTGTTGTGGAGAGGAAGAATAGAACTCTTGAAGACATGGCAAGGACAATGTTGATTGGCAGTGGGATTACAAAGAATTTCTGGGCAAAAGCTGTCAATACTGCTTGCTACTTGGTGAACAAGACTCCATATGAACAAGACTCCATATGAAATGGTGAATGGAAGGAAGCCCAAGCTGACACATCTAAGGACCTTTGGGTGTAAATGTTTTGTACTCAAGAATAGAAAGGAAACTCTAGGAAAATTCGATGCCAAAAGTGATGAAGGAATCTTTCTGGGATACTCATCTCAAAGCAAAGCTTACAAAGTATACAACAAAAGAATCAATGTGTTGAAGAGAGTATACATGTGATCTTTGATGAATCTCACCTCTCCTGTGAGAAGGACAAACGTGTTGACCAAAATGGAGAACCTTTATCTGTTCAAGGTGAAGTTATTGACATGGAAAATGGAAAGGCAGACATGATGAGTCATGTCAAGGAATCTAGTGAAGATGATGCAAATACATCTCCATCCATTAGAGAGGAACCTGGTCCCACGATCACAACAACTGAAGCTAAAAATATAGTTGTTGATGCAGTCCAAGGTACTCCACTTGCTGAAGTAAGAAGCGGCCAAGAACCTCAGTCAGATATACCTGGCTCCTTTACCAATGAGATTCAGGTACCAAATTGGAAACACAAAAGCTCACATCCTCTCGACTCAGGAATTCAGACCAGGTCAAAAGCTAGAAACTCACTTGCCTTCTCAGCCTTTCTTTCTCAAATAGAGCCTAAAAACATCAAAGAATCTTTGAAAGATGCAGACTGGATCAATGCCATGAAAGAAGAGCTAAATCAATTTGAAAAAAACAAAGTATGGCACCTGGTTCCTCGACCTGCAGATCGAACTGTTGTAGGAACTAGGTGGGTATTTAGGAACAAACTTGATGAGTTTGGAAACACAACAACAAATAAGGCAAGGCTTGCAGTTCAAGGCTACAATCAGGAAGAAAGGATTGACTATGATGAAACTTTTGCTCCAGTTGCTCGAATGGAAGCTATCAGAATCCTAATAGACTTTGCATCACATATGGAATTCACACTATTCCAAATGGATGTCAAAAGTGCATTTCTGAATGGCTTCCTAAAAGAAGAAGTTTATGTCAAGCAACCCCCTAGATTTGAGAGTCACGAGCATCCTGAGCATGTGTTCAAACTGGACAAGGTACGAGCATCCCGATCTTTGTATGAAAGGTTATCAAAGTTCCTTCTAGAAAATGGCTTTACAAGAGGGAAAATTGACAACACTCTTTTTCTGAAGAAACGAGAGAGGAACCTACTCATTGTTCAAGTATATGTTGATGATATCATTTTCGGAGCCACATCTGACTCTCTTTGTGAAGAGTTTGCAAAACTCATGGGGAGTGAGTTCGAGATAAGTATGATGGGAGAATTAAATTTCTTCCTGGGACTTCAAGTGAGGCAATCTCAAAAGGGGACATTGATAAGTCAGCAGAAGTACATCAAGGAGCTGCTAAAAAGTTTGACATGGAAGCATCAAAAGTTATTGACACTCCTATTGCCACAGCTACTCATCTAGACATGGATGAACCTGGTTCCTCTGTAAATCAGACAGTGTATAGAGGGATTATAGGGCCACTCTTGTATCTCACTACAAGATGACCATACATTGTGTTTGGCGTGGGTCTTTGTGCAAGATTTCAATCTAATCCAAAGGAATCTCATCTAAAGACTGCCAAGAGAATATTGAGATATCTCAAAGGAACGCAGAACATGGTTCTCTACTATCCCTCAGATGACAACTTTAATCTTGTTGGGTATGTTGATGCTGATTATGCAGGATATCTGGTGGACAGGAAAAGCACGTCTGGAATGGCACATTTCCTAGGTTCCTGACTAATCTTATGGGGTACAAGGAAGCAAAACTCCATGGCACTCTCAACTGCAGAAGCGGAATATGTAGCAGCTGCTTCTTGTTGTGCTCAATTACTGTGGATCAAACAACAGTTGGAAGACTTTGGAGTGTTCTTTGACTGTGTGCCCCGCCTGTGTGACAATATAAGTGCACTCAATATGGCAAAAAATCCAGTCCAACATAAGAGAGCCAAGCATATTGATGTGCAGCACCACTTCCTCAGAGACAATGTTGAAAAGGGGCTCATTTTCATGAAATTCTGCAGCACAGAGATCAGATTGTAGACATATTTACCAAGGCCTTGAGCAGAGAACATTTTGAAAGAAATTGCCTGGCACTGGGGTTGATAAAACCCAACTAAGAACCTGGTCCCTCGATGATTGGCTATGAAAGAAATGTTCAGGTAAAATTAGTTAAAACGTGTTTTCTGGCAATGTCTAACTTATCTCTATGCTGTTACAGGTAGACACGCATGATGATTACAGAGCAAATAGGCAGTGGATGCAGTACACGCTGGTGAAAAGGGCAAAGCTTACATATGCAAGATTAGTCAGGGAACCTGGTTCTCCTAACACAGGTTAGTAGCTTCTCTGTTCTCTCATGCATAATTTTGAACGGTTAAAACAAGTGCCACATCATCAGTGCGTTAGTTTCTTTTCCTTGCGTCTTTTGAACCCAAACGTCTCACCCGTTAATAATCGACCCGACTCCTAAAACTGCCGCCCTTTCTTAACCTGTCCTCATCCATCTTAAATACATCCATCACTGTCACAACTCTTCACATCAAACTTCAAACTCTCCCTTATTCTTCCTCTCTTCAAACTACCCATTCCTTTTCTTCAATTCATCACTTCTCCCCATGGTTGAAAATCATGAAAACTCGAGTGTTCTAAGTAACACCCCAATTGAGTCCTCGCCAGTTAAAACACCAATGTTTGACTCCTCGCTCCTTACTACTACTAGCCAAAAACCTAGGACAAAGTCTCCCCCACTCTCAGTTTCCTCTCCTACCCAATCGAGTTCTAGTTCTCATAGGAGTCGCAAAATCTCGACTCCTAAAAGGTTTGTGGCTACGAACTTTCCTCCTGCCTCGTCGGGAAATCTAGGTGAAAAGGGTACAGTTGACGAAGAAGAAAATTAGGAAATCTCCAGTCTTCCTTTAGATGAAGTCTCAAATGCAGACCAAACTACTGGTTTTGAGAATGCTGCAGTTCCTAATCTTGAGCCCACAAGTACAACTCTTTCTTCTTTTGCGTTTTCCATAGAGTTACAAGATAAAGAAGCAATAGAAAACATGCTATCTATAGCTAATGAGGGGTTATTATCGAAGGAAGTGCGGATGAGTCTGAGGCTCAAAGGGAAGAGTCTAAGATTCTGGTAGAGGGTAGAGAGCTTGTGCCTATTGAAAAATTGACATAGGACAATACTACCGGGGTACCAAATGGGGGACATGATCCCTCCTTAGAGGATCCAACTCAGGGGTCCTCTCAAGAGCCCCAGGTCAGTATTGATCCTGCTCTCTCTCCTCATTTCGATGCTGAGCCTTTGTCTGTGGTTGTGCCTGAGATGATATCTGATTCTAACGAAGTAGTTGGGGAAAGTGAAGAGGATTCTGATGATATGCCAATTGCTAGTTTGACTAGGCGTAGACCAATGGTTGCTCAAGAGTCTACTCCTAAGAGACCTACTACAAGGTTGCAAAGGAAGGAGGCTCTTAAGTCTGCGCTTAAGAACAACCAAGCTAAGTCAAGGAGAAGAAAATTAGTAAAAGATGGGAAAGTTGTGAGCGAGAAGACAGTGCCAGTTGTGAATATGGATGATGAAGTAGAAGAGGAACCTGGTTCCTTGACTAGAAAGCGCTCATAGAAGAATGGTCTCCCCAAGCCTAAAAAGGGATCTCCTGTGTCTGCTGAAAGTCTGAACAAGTCTGATGATGTTGTCGCTAGTGAAAATGTGGTGAAAGAATCTGGTGATAAGTTGGTAGAAGAGTGTGCTGCCAGGGTGATGGAAGAATTATGTGAAAAGTCTATGAAGTCTAATGAAAAATGAAGGAATGTTCGCAAGTCTGCTAAGAGAAAAGCTGATACTGATGAGGAACCCAGTTCCTCAAAAAAGGCCAAAGTTGGTGATCCAAGGAGTGCTGGGAAAGAGAAGTTGAGGAATCAAAAGGTGCTATAGGGACACACATTTGCCCCTGACAATTTGGAGGAGGCTGGTATGAGACAGTTGGTTGAAATTTGTGAGTTTCAACAGTGGACACATTTGTTCACAAGTGATGCTTCAAAGGTGTATGAGGAGGAAGTTCAAAGTTTCTATGTCGGCCTCTTCAAAGTTGAGGATGATCACAACTGCGTACTGGTGAATGGAGTTGATATGGTAATGGACTCTATTTTGTTGGGATTTATTCTGGGTGTGCCTGCTGAAGGGCTGTCTAGTGTTCAGGGATCTTGTTCTCAAAATTTCAAAAATGCTATCCTGAAGGACAGAGCAGTTCAGCAAGGGGAACGGGTACAGAAGAAGGCCCTCCTTCTAGTGTACCAACTGCTATTTGAGATGGTGAACAAGGTCTTGCTCCCTCGTGCTGAGAGAAGATCTATCACTTCTCGTGCATACATGTTCCTCATGGAAGCACTGAACAACTTCACTACCATCAACCTGCCTGGGATCATGATAGAGCACATGCAGAAAGTGGCAGATTTTAAAGATGGTAATCATGGGCTGCCTTATGGGTTCCTTATACCAAGGTCTTTAAATACTTCAAGGTTCCTCTGGGACAAGATAAAGTGGGCACTAAGAAGCAAACCTTCTCCAAGTCCACTCTGGAAGAATGTGAGTGCATTGATAGGGCTGGAGGAGTTGGAAGCACTTCTACCATTTCTCAGTTGATCAACGCTCAGAACAGTGCTACTACTGAGATAAGGCAGTTGAAAGCAAGGAATGCTATCCTTGAGAGTAAGTTGAGTTATCTTTCAGAAGGCACCTGGTTCCAGTATCTCTCAAAGTGAAGAGGTTGCCCATCTGACCAAGGAGAATGTTGAGCTCAAGAAACAGGTGGAGGACCTGAAAGAGAAACTGCTCAATGAGCAAATGTCGGCGAATGCTCGAATGGATCTCGTCCTCCAAACCCTTGCCTCTGCCTCCACCTCTAAGCCCTCTCCTTCTAGTGCTCCCTAAAAAGGCCCCTCATTGTCAAGTCTTAAGTATTGGTTTCCTATGATTAGTTTTTTTTATGATGTTTGTGGTATTTTTTTTTGTTGTTTTGAATTGTGGATGGCTGTCAGTAACATTGACTCTGCTCCCTGTTTTCAAATCCAAATTGTTTAATGGAAGCTTTTCCCTTTTGTTGTATATGCCTTGTATTTATGCTCTATTTTTAGTCATGTTGTGTGCACACAAGTGGCATGAGTTAACTCAAGCTAGACTTCTTTCTGCTATAAGCCTGTTACTAATATTTTTATGATGCCAAAAGCGGGGGGAAATAATTCAGGGGGAACAAGATGGGAAACAAATTCAGGAAATACTGGTTCTTAGGGGGAACTTGAATTATAAGTTTGTCATCATCAAAAAGGGGAAAATTGATAGGCTATATGTATATCCCTGTTATGTTTTGATGATCTAAAAAACTTATTGTCAAGAACCAGATAAGAAACTTGTTACACATTCTCAAGACCTTAAGATCGAAAGGTTCCAGCTTGGGATATGGTTCAACTCTTCAGAGTCAAAGGAACAACAGAGGGAACATATAGCAACCGTTTCCCAAGAAAATTGCACGAGTCAACTGCCCCAGCTGTAAAGTTGCTGCCTACACACGCTACAGTGCAACAGTCAACTTTATGGGGAGTGTCGTTTACCTACCTTGCTTACATCATCCTAGCGATGTCACAAATGCATTATTAATATCAAGGAAGGTAAAACAAATGACTCGAACACTTAGATAATTTACTCAAGCAGACTCACTGTGATTGATCATTAAGAAAACGATTCTCAAGTGCATCAAGAAGAAAAAACAACACTACTATGGACCAGTTCCCCATATTAAGTTATTGTATGTCCTTAGTTGAGTTGTAACTTTGTAATAGTTCTTCAATTGTAATTCCTACTTAGCTTGTTTAGAAGCATTGCGTAGGAAACCCTTTGTAAATCATAAGCCCATGTGTTTGTGTCTTGGCTAGAGTTAGTCAAGTTGTAAAGTCTTTGTAATAGAGTTATTACAAAGTGGCTTGTAATAGAATGTTACAAGTTAGTGAGGGATTAAGAGGTTAATTCCTACATTTCATAGGTTATAATATGAAAGTTGCTCAGTAGTGAAGTTGAAATCATACAAGGGTAGGTCGTGATTTTTAATTCTGTTGAGCTGGAAATTTTTCACGTAAAATTTCTCATGTCATTTACTCACTGCAGTGTGCGTGGTTTCTGTGGGAACTTATATCTGTGGGAATTTATAGAGAACCTGGTTCTCTATATAGTTTGGTGGACCCTTAAATTCTATCAATTATCAAACTGTTTCTTGTTTACTATACTTTCTCTCGTATATACACGCTCATGTAAGATAGTACGTAATACTAAGCCAAGTTTTTGACGTGAGGGGATGGACACCCATGCGCTCAACCTGAGCCTGATAACGCCCAACAAAGCAGTCATCACAATCAGGAGATACAATGTTGCTTATGGGTTCGTACAGGGGTGGCAAAATGGTTAAAAGAAAACAGTTATCCGTCCATATTATCCATTAAAAATGAGTTGGATAATAAATTTTTTTAAAATGGGTCAAGTATGGATAAAAATCATATTATGCACTTAGAAAATGGATAACCAGTGGATAACTAATGGGTTTAACTTTTATATTTATAAGCCTCAAATTAGGGTTTCCTCAAGTTTGAGAGACTTCGAATTCTCCCAAAAGTGATCATATTCAAGAAGCCATGTATAATATTGATATCTATATTATATTATCCACCGGTTAATCTATTTTTTATCCGTCTTAAATATGGGTCGGGTGGGATAATTTATCCCTTTTTTGCATTACCCGTTTTCGACCCGTCCATATCCGACCCACCCCGCCCGTTTGTCACCCCCAGGTTCGGACGAACCTGTAGCTTTTGCTTAAATTTTGTATTTATATTAGGAAAAATTTATTAAAATATATATAAATATTTAATTACAAATCCAGCAACTAGAATGAGTTATGAGTTCAGTGAGAAGTTTGAAACCCATAAATTTAAAATTCTAGTTTCACTTCTTATCATAATAACCGAGGGTTCCAGGTCACAATCCATAGGAAGCAAGTACAAGGGTAGTTAACCCTATATATGTACTATTGTCTTATACAATGCCCGTTATCTTTTTAAAATCCTAGGATTGTTATAGGTTTTGTCTAATTAGGTTACCTGATTTGTAGGGGTGTCAATGGATATTTAATAACCGACTAAACCAATTGAACTGTACCGTATCAAACTCATTTTTAGAGTTTTTTTTAATAAAACCTAGGTTTTAATATAAATCTATAACCGCACCGATAATTAGGGTAGCCTTTTTTATTTTATGAAAATAAATCAAAAAAATATCGAACCGAACCGAACCGGACCGAATAAATTTGGTGAAAAATATATTTATATATTAAGTTTAAAAATAATAAAGCATTAAATTTTTTCTTGAGCCTTAGAATTATGAAAATGGTTACATGCCAACAAGTAAACTCAAAATCCTAATTTCCAAACCTATTATGCTACTCCTATTGAAATTAAATTATTTCCAACATAATCACTAGCAAGACATAAGGTATTCTAGCGATTATGAGTAGCGAACTACAATGTATTAAATATGTTTCCTTTCGTATGATTTAGATTTATTTTTTGAATATTTAATCTTCTATAGACTTTATTCTTGAGTCTCAACTTAATTGGTTAATATCTTTCCACTCGTGTGATTTATATTTTTTTTGTCTTTGCTTAGTGTCTTTTACACTGCTATAGAATAGTTGATGGATTTATACTCTGGACATCTTTCATATTTTTCTTAATTCATCACCCTTTAAACAATAAAATGTCTAGAGAGTTTTGTGAAATCCTATAAAAGTACGTAGGTTATTGCATTATACTTTTACTCAGCGCCGGCTCTAATGTGTTGAGTAGTAAGGCTTGTGCCTTAGGCCCCTAAATTTTAGGGGCCCCATTTTTAAAAACTAATAGGTTTATAGGTATTTAAAAAATAATATTTAGTACTTTTAATACAAAAGAAGAATTTTTAATATAAAAGAAAAGAAAGCTCTTTAGATACACAAAAAAAATTAATAATTTGACTTACTTAAACATGGGGAGATGAATAGTTTTTCCAACATTTTAATTTTTTACTTCTTACTCCTTCATTAGATAACGTGTAAAAATTTTATTCTCCATTTCTTAATTTGTCCAAGTCAATCTTTCTTTTTTTGATCTCTTCATATTTCAGAAACCCCTATATATTTTCTGTCTTTCTCTTTAATATTCTTACTCACCTTCTTTCTCCAAAAAATTTAAGCTTCCAATAGTTCTATACTTCTATTGCTCTATAAAATCTTATCTAAAATTAAAAATATCTTAAGAAAGACTAGTTGGTTATATTATCAATTGAAAATGAATTATTAGGGAAAATCGACTATAAAAAGGATTATTAACACTTTGTATCTCAAAAAGCTAGAAAAATAGACTTTAAATAAAATATACCGCATAACTTTCTTTTAAAAATTTAGGCTTTAGGCCGGGATATACTTGAGTCACCCCTACTTCTACTAGTGACTTTTACATGATTTTAAGAAAATAATCGAAAATTAACTAAATCGTACTGATACTGACGGGAAACCAACATGATTGAGTTCGAAAAGTCTAATTTTGATTATACATAATAGAATAACTAAAAAATTAGTATGATACAAATTTTATAAAATAATCGGTCGAACCGAACGGTTGACATCCCTAAGGCTCAGCTGTAATTACCCGCTAATATCTCCCGATATTAATGAGCCTACTCCCAATCACTATTCCTGGCTAATCGAAAGGCCTTTAAGACTGATTCAAGTGATCTTGTGATATTGCCTTCGATTAATTAGATGACTAAAGGAGAAGCGCGAAAAAAGAAATTCAAATCCGGAGAAGATAGAACAGGAAAAAAGCTTTGACTATAGAAGAATGATTCCCTCTCCGTTAAACGAGAGCTCATCCACATGCGACACCCTAATTTCTGTGACTGACTTTCTTCTCTATTCGACAGCTTGTTTTATTTTGCTTCAATAATTAAGATCCATAATCTATGGTGGTTTAGCAATTAAATCTCATTAATGGTCTGACTTACTTCAAGTAGAGCTCCATTATCGTGGCATCAGCTTATATTTAATGCTCATGACTCCTTGTTTCACGGCAACTATTCTCATTAACTGTTTACTACTCCTTTATATGATGCGCCTATAAACATGCACAAAATAATCCTACAAGTATGATTTCTACCCAATTCCCCAAAGAATATATATATATAAAGTCCTTCCCATTTTACTAATTTTCCCAATATCTGTTTACAAGAATTATTATTACAGACCATATGAATTATACCCCAATACTATATCAAATTATCAATACTTCTCACAAATGCTTAGGATCGTTTGGTACGGTGTATAAGAATAGTGTTGAATAAGGTGTATTAATAATGAAATGATTAGTAATGTATGAGTTAGTAATGCAAACATTAGTTATGCAAAGATTATTTCTTATCCACTGTTTGGTGTGGTATATTAAAAATTAAAATGCATTGCATAATTTTTAAGAAAATTAGTTGTTTACAAAAATGTCCTCAATATTTTTAACTTTAAGGGACTTTAAGCACAATTTTGTCGTTAGCTATACCAATGCATGTATTAATAGCCTAGGTATTGCTAATATCATGGTTTGCAATGTATTAGTTATACATAGGATAATACAAAATAAGTTGTATAACTAATACTTGCATTAGTAATACATATGTTGAAAAAGTGTACGAAACGAGAGATTAGTAATACCAAAGCTAATGTGTGCATTATTTTCTCTAATGCATCCTACCAAATGACCCGCCCCTAATAAGTAGTGATGTTGTTTCATGACTAGTAATGACTGTACCCCTCTAGCCTATTTAGTGTTTCATGCCGTAAAAAACATACTTATAAAGAAGAAAAAGATCTAAATATCAATGTAATATAGCTTAATCTTTTGAGACAGAAAGAGTATAACTAATTAGAGCTAATTATTTGTTTTTTCATTTCATATATTCATATCAACAAATATCAACACGCCTACTGCGGTAAGTTTCATTTAGCCCACAAAAATGTATGAATTAGTAAACTTTTAACTTGCCTTGCCCAGCAAATGCACGAAAATTTGCATTAAGTCATCATTTTTTTTTTCCTCGTGAATTATTTCAAAATTTTACTTGATTCACAATGGACGACTTAATTAGTTATGATTATTTTCTTGATTAAATGTCAACGATACAATAAGGATTTTGATGGTATAGATTTATTTTTAATCTAATAAATAACACTAACTTAAATATATGAACTGTGTTTATACCATTGGGGAAAAAGCGAAAGGAAGCGTTAGAGTAGCTGGGCCACTGATACATGGGCGCAATCTGAAGTTTAGCAAAGGAAAGCAAGCGGCCCATTAATGTTGCTAGAGTAGCCGACCCACTTGGGGGATTTGCAGCCGTACCCTATATTTGTGCCACCTTTTAACCTGTACCCTATTTTTTAAAATTATTAATTTGGTAGTCATCTCACAAAAAATCCGTAATAATATGACAATTACACCCCTGACAAAAGATATAAAACGATCTCCTCCTCTCCTCTCAACAAATTTATAAAAAAATCAGAAACTTGTCCAGATTCATCTTCAGAATCACACTTGCATGAAGTTGTTTCACCTTGAAGCTAAAACTTCATGCTAATATAGCATGAAGTTGTTTCGCATTGAAGCTAAAACTTCATGCTAATGCATGCTAAAGTTATTTATCGTGTAGTCTATAGTTTTGTCATGAATTTTATCTGAAACTTCACTCTAAACATGCTGAAGTTATTTAGTTCATTTGCTAAAATTTCATACTAAACATGCTGAAGTTATTTAGTTCATTTGCTAAAACTTCAGACTAAACATGCTTAAGTTATTTAGTTCATTTGCTAAAACTTCAGACTAAACATGCTTAAGTTTTTGTCTTGTAGTATGTGATTTTCTAATGAATATTTGTTAATGCATACTGAAGTTATTTAGTTTATTTGCTAAAACTTTAGACAAAATATGCTGAAGTTATTTAGTTCATTTGCTAAAAGTTTACACTAAACATGCTCAAATTTTTTAGTTCATTTGCTAAAACTTCATACTAAACATGCTTAAGTTTTTGTCTTGCAGTATGTAATTTTCTAAAGAGTTTTTGATAATGCATGCTGAAGTTATTTAGTTCATTTGCTAAAACTTCATACCAAAACATGTTGAAGTTTTGTAACGCAGTCTACAGTTTTGTCCTGAGTTTTATCTGAAACTTCAGTCTAAACAAGCTGAAGTTTTTTAGTTTATTTGCTAAAATTTCAGCCTAAACATGCTTAACTTTTTGTCCTGCAATTTGTCAATAGTCTTTTATTAAAGAAGGGCAAAATCATCTTTTTAAAATACTTTTAACAAAAAAAATGGGTACGGATACAAACGGAAAAACAAAATGGGTATAAGTTAAAAAGGGGCGACCAAATAGGGCGCCCCATGCAATTTTTACGACCGACTTTGTATTTTACCATTTACTTGTAATTTCAGTGTAAAAATAGCACGGGCTAGCCAGTTTTCGAACTGGTAATAGAAAAATAGCCAGCGTTTGCAAGGTCATTGAAAAATAGTCATTGTTTCGCTGAAACACAGAAATTTCCAGCATAATGTACTAGATTATGGAGCTATTGTGTATAAACTTCCAGCATATTATGTTGAAACTCCAGCACACGGAAAGTTACAACACAATATGCGGGATTATGGAGCTCTTGCATATTAACTTCGAGCACATTATAAAATTCCAGCAAATTATGCTGGAGGCTCAAACGTAAAAAATTCGAACTCCAACATATTATGCTGGAATATTCCGAAATTTTAAGAGTGTTTTAGTTCAGATTTTAATTTATCTTTTAATGAAAAGTGACTAAATTTCGATTACTCTTGAAATTATGACTATTTTTCAATTACCAGTTATAAATATGACTATTTATAATTTTTCCCCCCCAATTTCAGTTTCTCAGTTTATTTCCTTTAATTGAGTAAAAGTATATAAACAGAGATATTTCGGAATAGGATGACGACAGGTCATTTCCACTTGACCGGGTTTGCATTCAATCTCTCGTTTCTCTCCTCTCACCCTTTCTTCTCTTTTGTTCCGCCATTACTAATGATTCTTCAACTTAACAGTATACTTCACTTGAAAGTGCCAACAAAAAAAAAATTTAACTAACAGAAAAGAAGGAAAAATAAAGAGGGGTTACACTGACCTTAGTTCTTGAAATCGAAATATGTGAAAAATTTGCTTAGTTAAAAGATCGATATTACGGAAATGAAAGAAAATGACTAAACATGGAAATTAAGGAAAGAAAAAGTACATGAAGAAGAAAAAAGAAAATTAACCAAAACTCTTGGATATTTTAGTTTCTCTTTCTAGTTTCTTTTTTCTTCTTGTTGGATAACTTAGTGTAAATGTTAAATACTGTGTAAGCCACTTGTAATACTAATTTAATAGCTATCTATGTAAAATCAAAATCTAAGAGAAGTACATAGTAGTGTGTAAGCCACTTGTAATACTATTTTAGTTGTTATTTAGGTTAAATCAAAATCTCTGATACCCACTTGGTAACTAATAAGTAACATGCAAAGAAACTTGAAGGAATCTCTACTAAAGAGGTTGTCATCATGTGGACTTCTCCTTCCCCTTTTCTTGAATAAATTTTGTTTCAACTTGGTATACGTAATATAACTTGCTTAAAGACAAGTTGTAATTTAGATAGGGAGAAATATGGGGGAGAAGAGGCCTATAAATTCATGGCCTTTTATGAAGCAAAAAATTGCACTCCAATAATATATTTTCTTATATATCTTTCTCCCTCTTATAAGCTATACTATTGTTGTCATGGCTCGCAGTTATGCTTTCTATTTCACTGTTGCGCTTATGGTGATGTCTGGTAAATGACCTTTTAATTTTCTACACCTCACTCTCTTTTTAGTTGATATGTCTCTATGTAGGTTTACATAATTAATACATATATATGTCTAATCTTTTACACATCCGGACAACAATGATATATATAACATATTGATTTTGACACTTGATTGTTTTTATTGGATTACAGTGTATTTGGCTGAGACGCCGAAAGTGAAAATACTAGCTGTGAGAGAGTTGTCGAATGTAGCAGCACAACTTAATTCAGAACTAACTGGCTTCAGTGTTTGTGGTGCAGCCTGCCATTTTTCAAGTGAATGTGGTAGGGCGTGTCCCCATTGTTACTACAATTTTAGGTATCCTGGCTACTGGTGCACCGCCTAAAGGATAATTGATGGCCAACACAATATGATTGATTATCGTCTTTGCTTTTGTGTGTTTTCCTTTCTCCATTTCAGCTTTCTTTAATTTTCTTATGGAAAGAAAGAAAAAAAAAACGATTAAGTTCTACTTCTACCTAGATCAGGACTATATATCGGATGTAAGATGAGATGTTGGCCGAACTATTCCTGCTATATTTGTAGTTTGTGTTTTGAATAAAACTAGTCTATCATTTTGCTTATCAAAATCTCTGTTGCCTCTTTATTAGTTTCTATCGTATACATGATTACGTAAAATACTATTCCGATCCGTTGGAAGCCAGAGTCCGGGACCTATGAAGATCTAACAACCAAATTTAAAATAAGTGGGCGACTAATTCAATATTTTTAATAATAAATATATATAAATAATTTCTCTATTGTAAATAATATTAATTGTAAAATAAATATTTACTGCCTTTTTTTATAATTTAACACTCAAAAATACTTTTTGTAAACCAAACATAATTTGCTTCTTAAATATTATTGTACTTCTCAAATAAATTTGCCAAACATAAACTCATACGTTCCAAAAGTAGTTTTTAAAATAAGCAGTTCAACAACTTGGTCAAACCGGCTCTACATACACTTTGCTCCTAGTACGCCGAACATCATTAACTCATGGAATATCTACATTTATGGTGCATAAATGTACATAGACTAGGACTTTGAACCAAGTGCAAATAAAAAACGATAAACGTTTGGGGGTTCATTGAATTATTATTTTATGCACTGATTTAGTGAATGTATTAGTTAAATTAAGAAGTTAAATATGGACATCCATTGATTTACTGCCTTTCGATAATTATTAAGACTCTTTAAAGAGGTCTTTTTGAAGAGGATATAAAATTAACTCAACCAACTCCAAATTACTTGAGTATTACATATTTCTTTAGGAAGCATGATGAGGTTTTTCGGGACTTTTTCGTATATAAAAAGTTTTAAGCTTATTTACCCGGTGTATCTAAGTTTTTCTATTTACTGAAGGTAATTAAAGTTTTTTTTATATATAAAATATATACAAATCCGGTCAAAATCTACAATTTATCTACAACCTGAATATAATTTTTTTAACAGAAATTCAGTCAAAAACTAGAATTTATATATAAATTATAGACAATTATGTTAGTTGTATATATTTTGTATCCGTATCAATACTCGACATATAAATTATATACACAATTTGCTTATGTGATCTTCCTCGAGTTTCAATCTGGAATTCCAATCAAAATCAACTCGAATCTTCACCAAATTCGCTCAAAATTAGATATAAACTTCAAATGATATCCCCAATCATTTGCAACAACACCCTGTCCAAACAAATAACAATTTCATAAAATTTAATTTTTGAATTCAAAACTTCGAAGATTTTAAGTGGATGTCAATATAGTTTTTTTATGAATTAACAGAGTTTGGTTCCAAAACCTTTTGTCCATAGGCGTCAAAGCTGAACAATTTGATCAATGACAATAATCCAACAGCATATAGCATAAGTTTGTTCCTCGAAAAAGGAATCTAGAAAGGAATCTCATGAACCAAATATTTTCGTTAAGTCCTATGGCTCCTATATTTACCCAATTTTCGATTCCGGAGATACACAAATTTGTCTTTTTGGTTGTGATTATTTTTTATTTAGTGAATTTTGAAAGAATCATTTGGTTGAATAAACAATTATGCGTGAGAAAAAAAAAAGCTGGGAGAGAAAATGTGAAAGATTAGATTCTAATTCATTATTTTGTATGTAATTGGTAAAATTTATATCAACTTGTAATTAAATTAAAATTTCATTATTAAGGGTACATAAAAGTAATATAGATAAGTAAAATTTCTTCTTTTTATCAAGGTCCACCAGCTTACTGTGGGCTTAGGCCTGACCCTACCAGTATATATCACCCGAAAAAAGTGTAAATTAAGTAATACATAAACTTTCGCTTACAATACAGAATCAGAAGAAAACTATAAGAGGAGGACTCTTCCTTTATAATTTGAGCTTTATCCACAATTCAAAAAAAAAAGCTATAAACTGTACACTCATTAAGCTGTTATCCATTATTCAAAAATCGATACAAATTGTACACTAATTAAGCTGTAATAACCATAATCAAAATTAAACTTTCACCGTCATATTATGTTAACCATTTCTGATTACCACTGAACTCCAATCACTACTGCCTCAGCTTCACATTATGATATCCTTGTAAGGGAACTGGTTATTAGGCTTTATAAGTTAAACTATTGATGCAACGAACACATAACCGGAGTTTCAAGCCCTAATACAAGGTCTTATAAGGATACACTAAATTAGAAATTGAAGTGGATTATTAACATGATAAAAAATGGTGATTGTTTATTTTCTAACTATTTTTATGATTGCAGGTCGTTGCTCACTCACTTGAAATACACGTTGATTGGCCATGCAATATGTCTTTCGAGAACAAAAAATTGGCATAAATCTGCTAGAAAGGAATTAACTACGATGCATAATACGATTACTGCTAATATTGTTAACCTTTTGGCAAATTCCCCGTTGTATATTTTGGATGTTTTGCAATCAAACAAATGGGGGATATTAATGATATTGTAAAATGTGATTCTACAAGCATCACTTATTTTAGAAAAATCGTTTCTTCTATTTATATATTTGTTTGTTTGTTTGTTTGTTTTTTCCCCTAAATGTTGTAGACCTGAATTTTATGCTATAGTCGATGTTATATAGGTTACAGGGAATCTAAATCGTTAAAATATATATACATTTTATACTTGACTCTATCTAATATGCCATTCGAGGGAAACTCAAGGAAGGTTGCTAATTTGCTATAGATGAGCACATATAAAGCCAAGTAGCCAACTGACTTAAGTAGAAATATAGCAATCAATAGGAAAATTATAATTCATTACTGAATATTTGCTATAGATGAGCACATATATATTAAGAAGTCCACTAAATATCTATAAATATTTGATCGTGAACCCAACTATTGTTATAAATTTACTTGAAATCGATGCAGGAACTCATAAGTTTCAAATCCTCATGGCATATATTAATAAGGCAAGCCTTCCGTGGTAGGCTTCATTTACCCCACAAAAATGTATGAAAAGGTAAACTTTTAATTTCCATTCAAGTGTTAACTTGATTTGCGAATAAATTAGAAGACTAGTAGTGTAAGAAATATTAAAATAAAATTTACAAAATTAACTGATCGGAAAAAATATTGATTCCAAGTATAGATTTGTTTCGACAAAAATTTGAAAACGGAAACCTGAGAAGTTATATTAAGTAAGATTATGTAGTTAAATGCGTTTAAACTGAAGATCCAGTTGAGGCACATTAGCCAACTAATCAGAATGATGGGAAAGCTATGCTTTTAAATCAAGTTGCTATTAAATTTAATTAATACTTCTGTTTAGGTTAAAATTTTCGAAATGAGCTCTTGATCTCCAGTAAATTTCATCCCTCTTCTTACGATGGCATATTAGATGGATGCTTAAGTGAGGGTTGCAGAAGTACTTAGTAGTGTGTAAGCCACTTGTAATACTATTTTAATTGTTACTTAGGTTAAATCAATATCTATTATACCCACTTGGTAGCTAAGTAACATGCAAAGAAACTGTAGGGAATCTCTACCAAAGAGATTCTCATCATCTGGACCTCTCCTGCCCCTTTTCTTGAATAAATTGTTTCAACTTGGTTCGTAATATAACTTGGTTAAAGACAAGTTGTAAATTATATAGGGAGAAATATGAGGGAGAAGAGGCCTATAAATTCATGGGCCTTAATGAAGCAAAAATTTGCACTCCAATAACACATTTTCTTATTCATATTTCTCCCTCTTATAAGCAATACTATTGTTGTCATGACTCGCAGTTATGCTTTCTATTTCACTGTTGCGCTCATGGTGATGTCTGGTAAATGACCTTTTAATTTTCTACACCTCACTCTCTTTTTATTAGATATGTCTCTATGTATGTTTACATAATGATTTCAATATAATGTGTAATCTTAATTTTACACGTTCGAACAACAATGGTATAACATATTTATTTTAACACTTGATTCTTTGTTACTGGATTATAGTTTATTTGGCTCAGTCTCCAATACTTGCTGTGAGAGACTTGCCGACGAATGTACCAGCAGAACTCAAATCAAAACTAACTGGTGGTAAGAGTTTGATGAGTGGTTGCGGCGGATACTGCCGCTCGAGCAGTGACTGCTTTGATAGGTATTGTAAGTATTGTTACTACGATGTTATTAACCATACCTATGGTTGCGGCTAAGGGAGGATCATCGATTGCCAATACAATATGAAGTCTGTTGCTTCTCACTATATATGAGTAGAGATGTTTGTGTTGTTTATTGCCTTTGCTATTGTGTTTTCCTTTTCCCGTTTCAGTTTTTCTTTTTCTCATGGAAGAAAATAAAATGACTAAGTTCTACTTCTATCTAGATCAGGACAATGTCGAATGTAACATCAAGATGGGTTGTGTTGGCCTACATTAACTGTTCCTGTTGTATCTGTATTTCTAATTTTTGAATTAAACACTAGTATCATTTAGCTTATCAAGATCTCGGTTTCCTCTTTACTACAGTTTTTGTCATGTACATGATCCCATGCGAAGATACTACATAGTAATTGAAAGCCAGCTTATGGGGTATGCCAGGGGATGGGGCTGAGGGAGGAGGGAGACTTATGAAGGTCCAACAATATTAACAAAAAAAGTGAGTGTACAACTAACCAGGCACTATAAAAGTCTTCGCTCGTTTTGTATCCTTAACGGTTGATGAAATTTCCTAAACATCGGGTAGAAACGGAGGGATTTGTGTGGCTATAAATGTATTTGTGCGGTCTTAATATTGCATTTTGAAACTTGTGGTATCTTAAATCTGTTATATCATTTATGTGACCGTAAATACTTTTTATTAATAAATTAAAATAATAAATGACACACAACTAATAATAATTATATCAAGATTAAGAGTATAAGTACATTGAATGGACTAGAGAAATTATTTTATTAAGTCATCATAAAATACTTATCTCTACTTGATCCGTTCAATACATACAGAATGTACTAGCACAGGAAGTCGGAATTAAACCATTCCCATAATCAAGATAAATTATATTTAATCTTGTGCTACAACCATTCCGATGGTTTGTCCAATTCCATCGTTAGACCGTGAACATAAACTTTATGACTTATAAGAACTGATAATTTAATCTTCTGTGTATAACCTAAACTCTATACACTAAATTATCTACTATATAAGTAACAGACCCACAGACAAATACGTGATCTATTTAAAATAAAACTTTATTGAATTGAATAAATAAACAAATAATTGTTCCATAAAGAATACTATAACAATATGCATGGTTTATAGTATATCCTAACAGTCTCCCACTTAGACTCATAACCATGCGTCTATAATTCTAACACCCATTCCGTCTACATGCCTATCAAAAGTTTTCTGTGGTAAGCTCTTAGTAAACGGGTCCGCCAAGTTGTTCTCCGACGCAATTTTGGTGACTACTATTTTCCCTCTATGCACTACCTCACGAATTAAATAATATTTACGCTCAATGTGCTTTGCTCTTTTATGTCTTCGTGGCTCCTTCGAATTTGCAACCGCAACACTATTATCACAACAAAGTGTTATTGGTGCTTGAATTGAGGGAACTACACCCAACTCTCTTAGGAAGTTCCCCAGCCAAACTGCCTCTTTGGTTGCCTCAAAGGCTGCCACATATTCGACTTCCATGGTGGAATCATCAACATAAGTTTGCTTGATTCTCCTCCAACTTATGGCTCCACCTCCCAGAGTAAACACATTTTCTGATGTAGACTGTCTAAAATCTCTATCTGACTGAAAATCTAAATCAGTGTACCCAATAGGCACAAGATCATCCAAATGGTAGACTAGCATATAATCCCTAGTCCTTTTCAGGTACTTGATTATATGCTTAACCGTTGTCCGATGCTTTCTCCCAGGATTAGACTAAAATCTGCTAACAACACCAACGACAAAGCAGATATCAGGTCTAGTACATAACATAGCATACATCAGACTCCCCACAATAGATGCATAGGGCACCGCGTTTATCTTTTCTATATCTTCATCAGTTTTAGGAGACTAATTTTTAGATAGAGAAATTCCATGTCTCAAAGGGAGAAATCCTTTCTTGGAATCATGCATGCTAAACATGGAGAGTATTGTGTCAATATAAAGAGACTGGGATAAGCCTAATATCCTTTTCTTACGATCTCGCAAGAGCTTGATCCCAAGGATATGAGACGCTTCGCCCAAATCTTTCATATCAAAGTGCATGGACAACCACTGTTTAGCTGAACCCAACATGCCTATATTATTTCCTATGAGCAATATGTCATCTACACATAAGATTAAAAATGCCAATTTGTCCTTATCCCACTTCTTGTATACACAAGACTCGTTAAGACACTGATCAAAACCAAAAGTTTTAATCGCCTTGTCAAAATAAGTGTTCTACGCCCTAGATGCATGTTTCAGTCCTTAAATAGACCTTTTAATCTTACACAACATGTGTTCCTTGCCACTTTTCACAAAACCGTCTGGTTGCATGATATAGATGCACTCATCAAGACTTCCATTAAGGAAAGTTGTCTTGACACCCATTTGCCAAATCTCATAATCATAATGAGCAGCAATGGATAAGAGAATCCTAATAGACTTAAGCATGGCTACCGGCGAGAAGGTTTCCTCATAATCGATCCCTTCTTTCTAAGTAGACCATTTCGCTACAAGCCTTACTTTAAAAGTTTGCACTTTTCTGTCTACACCTCTCTTTTTCTTATAGACCCATTTGCATCCAATAGGTTTAACCCCATCAGGTGGTTCTACAAGATCCCAGACTTGATTAGAGTATATAGACCCCATCTCTGATTCCATAGCAACAATCTAGTTATCAATATCTTTATCATGTAGTTCTTGGTCGTAATTGACAGGTTCGGAAGTTGGCTCCTCAGGGATCCTATCATATGATTCTCCCAAGAGTGTATAACGAACCAACTATCTTATTTTTCTCCCACTATGACTACGCACTACATCAGTTGCAACTACACCATTATGATCTTGTGGTTGAACCACATCATTATGAGGAACCTGAGTCTCCATGTTATCCACAGGTATATCAACGACTTTATCTTGTTGTGCAGTTTGCTCAACATAACTCCCACTACTTTGTGGTAGTATGACTTCGGGCACTTGTTCTTGCGAGACATCAAACTATTGACATTTCTCCCACTACAAAAATGCAATGGTGTGTCAAAATTGACTTCCATGGTTTGCATCTGGTCATTTTATTTTTTCAATTGACTGAGTTTTTTCCATTCCTTTTCTAAGTTCCTATAGAACAAGTTTACTTCTAGGAACATGGTTCATCAAATAGTCCTCTTCAAGAAACTTGGCATTTGTGCTAACAATTACCTTATTTTCTTTAGGACAATAGAATAAACCACCTTTCGTCCCTTTTGGATAACCCACAAACACATATACATCCGTTCTCACCTCCAGTTTATCTGTTTTTCCTTTTAGCACATGTGCCAGACAACCCCAAACTCGAATATGCCGCAGACTAGGGTTGTGCCCAGTTTACAATTCTATAGGGGTCAAAGGTACTGACTTTGAAGGAACTAAATTCAGAACGTAATTTGTTGTTTCCAAGGCATTCCCCAAAAGGTCGAAGGCAAACTGGAATAACTCATCATTGATCTAACCATTTCCATAAGAGTTCTATTTCTTCTTTCAGCTACACCATTTTGTTGTGGTGTTTCGGGTGCAGATAATTGAGAGATAATTCCACATCATGATAAGTAACTAATAAATTTCGCAGAGAGGTACTCACCACCATGACCAGATCGTAGTACCTTGATATATTTATTATGTCGCTTTTTAGTCTCTGTCTTAAATTCTTTGAACTTTTCAAAATATTCAGACTTTTGACGCAACAAATAAATATATCCATACTTTGAATAATCATATGTGAAAGTCACAAAATACTCAAAACCACCTCTTGCTTGGGCATTCATTGGACCACACAAATTAGAATGAATTAACTCTAATTTATCACTTCCTCAATTTTCTTTTTAAGAAAAATTTCGTTTTGTCATTTTTTCTTCTAAACAAGATTCACAAGTTGGTAGTGCCTCCACTTTTAATGAACTTAAAGGTCCATCCTTAATCAACCTTGAAATTTTGTTTAGATTTATATGACCCAAACGCAAGTGCCATAAATATGTTTCACTCAATTCAGAAGAACATTTTCTCTTATTTGGTAAATCAAAATAATTCATTTCTTTAGGTTGTAACAGTTTAGGAATAGAATCAACAATAAAAAGGCCATTTATCAATGTAGCGAAAGAGAGATAACATTTATTATGACTAATAACACATTTATCAATATCATAAAAATTAATATCATAACCATCTCTCATAGCGCTAGAAATCGAAATTCCCCGAGTTCGCCGATTGTGCTATGTTTGGAGCTCTTTGGAATTTTGATTGAAATATAGTTGTCGTGCTTGAAATATATTTGTTAAAATATAACATTTTTGAAATACTTACTGGAATTTTCAATTTTTTCTCTAGTTCTTCTTCATCCTACTAGTTTTTCTTAATCATAAACTTTCTACTCGATCTTTCAACAAGATTCCAATTTCTGTGCGGATTAATAAAGAATCTGGTCCAGGGTAGAGAAAAGATTTGAATCTTTTATATATCAAATTATTAAAATTCTGTAAACCCGTCATTGCCGAGTTCCTTGAAGAAGATGGGCCGTTTGAAAATCTGAACATTAGGGTTCAAAGTTGGCTAGGTGTTTGAGATTTTGGTTGTAAACACTGATACGAGGTGAAATCTGAAGATTAGGATCGATTTGAACAGATTTTCTAGGGTTTTGAGTTGAAATTTTTCGAGCGAGTTCTCAACGAAGAAAACGAATTGGGTTCCTTCGATTCTGTGGGCGATTGTTGAATCAGGTTTCTGGGTTTTGCCTTGTGATTATAAGAGATTTATTCTGAAACGTTAGTCCGGTTTGATACATTGGTACAAAGATAAAGATTGTTGATTTCTTGATATTCTGTTAAGAGAAAATCTTCAAAGTTATTAGTTCACTACTTCCCGCCGATTACTTGTTATATTCTGTAAAAGAAAGACTTCAAATACATCACATTCGTTTGTTGATTACTCCCGCCATTCTAGAGATTGCTGGATATACTCTTTAGAGGAGAGGCTTCACATTCTTGCTGGGTATTACAACTTCGCTTCAGCTTCTTAGCCTATTTCGATTCAGATTCCGGTCAATTCTCGCCGATTTCTTGGTTGGTCTATGTTCCAGAGAAAGCACAAAAATATTCAAAGTTTCTTCTTCCTATTTGAACAAGAAATACATAGAGTATTGCTCCAGCTTATCGCAATCCATCACCGCAGGCCAGATTTTCGTTAATTTCAAGGGTTGTAATCCAGGTTCTATTGTTCCTCTCTTATCTTGATATTTTAATAATTCGATATTTTGGCATAATTGTATCTCCTTTCCTGCCTATTTTGTTCTTAAATCTTTAGTTAGTATCTGCCCTAGCATTGTCAAATTAATCACATTAGTGATAGCTTTGCCTACTTGTTTATATTTTAAATCTTTATTTCAAATATCCCATAGTAGTTCTATTCTAGTTTTGTACATTTTCTTTGTGACCTTTAGTTGTAGATTATTACCCCCTTTAGCTTTTGTATTGTATTTCTTCATGTATTTTTTTATCCTTTAGTTGCAGATTATAGTTTCTTTGTTTTATCTCTTCACCTATTTTTCTGACCTTTAGTTGTAGATTATAGTTCCCGTTAGTTCCTTTATTTTATATCTTTACCTGTTTTGCGACCTTTAGTGGTAGATTATATTTTAATAATTCATTTTATTTTTGTCGCTTGTTTTCGGGATAGGGCTTGCGTAGTGACTCCTAGATTATAGTGGCTTTGATGAACGATGGTAGGGTAAGGTCTTGTCCTAGGGGGTGTCAGCGCGAGGGAGGGGTGCGGGGGGCAAGAGGGCTAAGGGAGCTACTAGGCTGAGAGTGGGGTCTTAGAACATAGGAAATTTGACTAGAAAATCTGTAGAGTTAGCGAGGATTCTCGAGAAAAGGAAGATTAATATAGCTTGTGTACAAGAGACTAGGTGGGTAGGAGATAAGGCGCGGGATGTGGGCAGCTTCAAAGTTTGGTATTCTGGGAGGGTAGGGGTCAGGAACGGGGTAGGTATCTTGGTTGATAAGGACCTCCGTGTACTAGTAGTGGAGGTTCGGAGGGTGAATGACAGGCTGATGACTATTAAGTTAGTTGTAGGAGGTTTTATTTTGAACATAATTAGTGAGTACGCACCCTAAGAAGGCTTGGATAAGGAAGTCAAGAGGCGTTTCTGGGAGAATTTGGATGAGATGGTGTGTGGTATCCCGCATACCGAGAAGCTTTTCATAGGAACGACGTCTGGGGTGATATGATGATGTGCATGGTGGCTTTGGTTTTGGAGATAGAAACAGAGGAGGAACGTCTCTGCTAGACTTTGCTAGAGCATTTGATTTGGTGATAACAAACTCGAGTTTGTCGAAGAAGAGGGAGTACTTGGTCACCTTCTAGAGCTTAGTGGCCGAGACTCAGATTGATTATTTACTCTGCAGGAAGTGCGATAGAGGTCTTTGCACGTATTGCAATGTCATACCGAGTGAGAACCTCTCGACCCATCATAGGCTCCTGGTCATGGACCTTGAGATCACGAGGAAGAGGAGGAAGAGGGCGATGTATAGCGAATATAGGATCAAGTGGGGAGCCTTGACGGAAGCTAAAGCGCAGGAGTTGGAGGTCAAGTTGGTGACCATGGGGGCTTAGAGGAGTAGTGGGGACACAAGCGTTATGTGGACCACGACTGCGCATTACATTAGGGAAGTGGCGAGAGAGGTATTAGGGGTCTCAAAGGGTCACTCTGGTGGTCACAAGGGAGACTTGTGGTGGAATGGAGAGGTGCAAGGAAAAGTGAAAACCAAGAAAGCAGCGTATCTGAAGCTAGTAGAAAGTGTAAACGAGGAGGAGAAGAGGGCGAATAGGGAGCATTATAAGTTGGCTAAGAAAGAGTCAAAGCTAGTAGTTACGACAGCTAAGACTGCAGCTTTTAGTCATTTGTATGAGGAACTCGAGCGACGAGGGGGCGATAAGAGGTTGTTTAGGTTAGCCAAGACACGAGAAAGGAAGGTGCATGACTTGGACCAAGTGAAGTGCATCAAGGACGAAGAAGGTAGAGTTTTGTTAGATGAGGGGCTTATCCGTCGGAGATGGAAGACCTACTTCCATAGTCTCTTGAACGAGAAGGGGGACATGAGCATTGTACTAGGTGATTTGGAACTCTCCGGGAGTTGTTGTGACTTCGGGTATTTTAGGCGGATTAGAGTTGATAAAGTTGAGGGGGCTATTCGTAATATGAGCAGGGACAAAGCGACCGGGTCGGATGAAATCCCGGTGGAGTTTTGGAAGAGTGCGGGCAAGGCAGACTTGGAGTGGATCACTAGGTTATTTAATGCCATTTTTAGAACGAAGAAGATGCCAGAAGAGTGGAGGTAGAGCACGATGTTTCCTGTATACAAGAACAAGGGTGATATCTAAAATTGCAATAACTATCGGGGTATCAAGATGCATAGACATACTATGAAAGTCTGGGAGAGAGTGGTAGAGCTAAGGGTGAGGAGAGTGTGTATATTTCCGAGAACCAGTTTGGGTTTATGCCGGGGCGTTCGACTACAGAAGCCATCCACATTGTTAGGAGATTGATGGAGCAGTATAGGGAGAGAAAGAAGGACTTGCATATGGTGTTCATTGACTAAGAAAAGGCGTACGATAAAGTTTCTAGGTTGATTAAGGACATGTATGATGGAGTAAAGACCCGAGTGAGGACGGTGGGTGGGGACTCGGACCATTTTACGGTTATGATGGGGTTGCACCAGGGGTCGACACTCAGCCCCTTTTTGTTTGCTCTAGTGATGGACGTACTGACGCGCCACATCTAAAGGGAGGTGCCATGGTGCATGTTAGTTGCAGATGATATTGTATTGATTGATGAGATGCGAGACGGTGTGAATACTTAGAGTGTAAGTTCAATTGCGAGACTCAAGGAGGGGAAGGGGAGGTGTGGTTGGACTCGCATGTCATCCTTATGAGAAGGAGTTTTAAGTACCTTGGGTATATTATTCAGGGGGAATGGGAGATTGATGAAGATGTCACACATCGTATTGGGGCGGGATGGATGAAATAAAGACTTGCTTCAAGTCTTTTTTGTGACAAGAAGGTGCCACTGAAACTTAAGGGTAAGTTCTACAAAGTGATGGTTAGACCAACGATGTTGTATGAGGCTGAGTGTTGGCCAGTCAAGAATGCTCATGTCCAAAAGATGAAGGTAGCAGAGATGAGGATGTTGAGACGGATGTGCGGGCACACCAGGTTAGATAGGATCATAAATGAGGTTATTTGCGATAAGGTGGGTGTGGCCCCTATTGAGGACAAGATGCGGGAAGCACGGCTCAGGTGGTTTGGTCATGTGAGGAGGAGCACAGACGCCCCGGTGAGGAGGTGTGAGAGGTTGACATTAAAGAGCCTACGAAGAGGTAGAGGTAGGCCAAAGAAGAGGTGGGGGGAGGTGATTAGGCAAGACATGGCACAATTTCAGCTGACTGGGGACATGACCCTTGATAGGAAGATATGGAGGTCGAGGATTAGGGTAGTATAGTAGGTAGTATAGAGTGTTCATAACAGTAGTATTGGCATGCAGTCTCACTTTCTGTTGGTAGTGGGTTTTTATGCCTAACCGTTATTTTCTTTCATTGTTGATCACGTTACTGTCTTGTTGTTTTTATTCTTCTTTTATATGAATTTTTGGTACTGTCCCTTCTTGTCTATATTTTCATTAATATGGTGCTTATACTTTCCTAAGCCGAGGGTCTATTGGAAAAAGCCTCTCTATCCTCATAAGGTAGGGGTAAGGTCTGCGTACACATTACCCTCCCCAGACCCCACAGTGTGTAATAATACTGGTATGTTATTGTTGTTGTCTAATGGAAGGTACATATAATGTGTGCTTTAAAGCTAATATTCTATCACTACCAAACAAAATACTAATATTTTCTAATGCTAAAGTTGGGGTTGCCGAACCATCTGCTTGATAAACATTGATTTCTCTTCTACTTAGCCGTACTTGAAACCCCTGCAAATAAGTGCAGACATGATTAGTGGCTCCCGAATCTACACACCATGACATAGTAGAAACAATCGCTAAAAGAGTTTCAACGATAAGTACATGTAAATTACCTGCTTTATTATTCATCTTGGCCTGATAAGCCGGACAATGCTTCTTGTGATGCCCAGGCTTCTTGCAGTGATTCACTTGCCCTTAGCCTTTTTCACACCAGCAGTTGCGCCACCAACAGAGGTCTTTTGAGTCATTTTCTTCTTCTGCCCGCCTCTCGGCTTAGAAAGAGAATCTACCTAAAAATTCAATGCCATAGGAAGAACTTGTTGCTTGATAATAGTCTCTGCCGACTGCAGCTCATTCGGCAATTTCGCAAGTGACAAATCAATTTTATTCATATTATAATTCAGGCAAAACTACTGAAAACTGTCAGGAAGAGTCTGCATGATCATTTCAACCTGCGTATCCTTATCAATGTTAGCTCCAAGGACCTCCGCTTCATTTAGAAGACTCATCATCTTCAGAACATGGTCCCTAACAGATGAACCTTCAACCATTTTGGTATTCAGAAGAGCTTTCATGGCAGTCTACTTAGTCGCACGATTCTTAACATCTCTTTGAGATTTTCTAGAATTCCATAAGAAGACTCTATAGACTGATGCTGATGTTGCAGAACATTTGACATAGATGCCAGAATGTAACACCGCACCATCTCATTAGCCTTAATCCATTTTTGGTAAGCTTTATGTTCATCATCGGTAGCATCATCTCCAGTTTTTTCTGGACATACCTCATCGAGCACAAATTTATACTCTTCAGCAATTAGGACTATATCCAAGTTTCGTTTCCGATCAACATAATTTGGACCCTCAAGTTTGTTTTGAGTAAGAATAACAGTAAGGGGATTGAAAGCAGTCATTGTTAATCTGAGAGACAATTGAATAACTAGATCAAAATCAGACATGTATTATTGAATATTAAATTCAAAACACACTACATACGTATAATCCATGCACCTTGAACAACAAATATCGATGGAAAAAAGCTATTCTTGCAGTATACATATATAATGACAGATTATTCACTCCATGAATTTAAACATACCATACTCAGATGGAGAGTAAACTGTTAATTTAAGTCAAGTGAATATCAACATTCAATAAACTAGTCCCATTGAACCAACACGAATACTCAGATGGAGAGTAAATACAAGTAATCAACAACTAGTATAACCTAGTGATTATCTATAATGAGTTTATCCGATATAGAAGAAGACCTACATCAACGTGTAAAATCATTATATCACCATAATTTAACCATGGAGTCCTAGGAAACGATCCCTACCACCACTGGATAAAAACAACTAAAAAAAAGATTTTCGAAAAAATTTCAGAAAAATATAAAAACGCCCAAAACAGCATCTAAACGACACCGAAAGCCCGAAAAACAGCTTACATCATAAGCAAAACTAACGAGTATTGATCACTGGGTCGTTTCGTATGGACCTCCCAAATTTCAGGTCAATCGGAGTCCGTCAACATGTTGACCTCCAATTTTCTGGCCAATTCAGATTATTCTAATCAAATATCATCAACAATAAGCAGATATTACATTATTTTCTGAATAATAACAACACTCGCAACAAATATTCATGCTAAAAAATATTACAGTCTTACAGAAAAATAATCTTTGCATGTAATTCAATACTTGCATATTAACATGATGCTCCTTTTCATATTCATCTTAATTATTTAATTAGACTTGATTAGGATCTGATACCAATTATTAGATTATATATCGCAACAGAATCAATTTTATTATCATATTCACGTATAAATTAAACAATTAGCACATATGGAGATTATACGAGTTACCTCTTGAAGCGTGAACAAAACAGATTAATCTCAGTCTCCAGTTCCAGAGCAGTAAGACCGCGACCTCAGCAAAACCTCCCACAATCTTCTATTGTGTTACCCAAATAATATCCGGAAAGAGAGAATTTCGGGTGGGCGAAATTCCAAGGAAAACGTGTAAAAACCAGTGCAAAAACGGCCAGCCCTATATGGAGTATATATAGCCACATTTTTTAGGTTAAAACCCTTTTCCAAAGCCTGTTATATTTTCTTCTTCCACTAAGGAAAGGTTCCCTTTATTTACTATTATTTAGGCACAATAGGGACCAAAATATTTAACAAACAAGGCTTCCTATTATGGAATTAATTTTAAATTTGAAATTAATTTCTACCATAATAAATTATGAATTATTCCACTAAAAATTTATAATTGCACTCCTTAGTTCAATTTAAAATATTCTTCCATAAAACCTTATTTAAACTACCCACGTTAATATTCAGATACTAAACAATCAAATTAAATTACTGATAATTTAATTTATTGATTACTTCCTTTAGACTTTCGCTTAACTTATTACATATGTTGAATACAAAATCCACCGGCCGAGTTTACGCATAAAAACTTATAAACTTTCATAAAGGAGTATCATCAATCTCAAAAGCCGAGATATGGATTCTATCAACTAATTATTACTTCGCCAATGTATATCATTATTGTCTAATTTACCAAGTTTATTGACCCACAAAAGAATCTCGCCTTTTAATAAATTAAAATTATAAATGACACACACAACTAATAATAATAATTAGATCAAGATTAAGAGTATACGTACATTGAATGGACTAGAGAAATTATTTTGTTAAGTCATCATAAATACTTATCTCTACTTGATTCGTTCAATACATACAAAATGTACTAGCACAAGAAGTCAGAATTAAACAATTCCCATAATCAAGATAAATTATATTTAATCTTGTGCTACAACCATTCCGATGGTTTGTCCAATTCCATGATTAGATTGTGAACATAAACTTTATGACTTATAAGAACCGATAATTTAATCTTCCGTGTATAAGCTAAACTCTATACACTAAATCATCTACTATATAAGCAACGGACGCACAGACAAATACGTTATCTATTTAAAATAAAACTTTATTGAATTGAATAAATAAACAAATAATTATTCCATAAAGAATACTATAACAATATGCATGGTTTATAGTATATCCTAACAGTATTAAGATATGATATGCTGATGACGAAGGAACTATTTCAGTAATTAATGAAGCAGACTACTACTGATGATGTGATCAGGTTTAGTCGAAAAATTAAGTGCAAGTTGGATTTCAGAAAGAAGTTACTTCGTGCGTTACAAGGAAAATATTTGCTGGAGGAATCTGAATTCAAAATGGATTTCAACAAATAAGGAAAACTTGCCAAGAAGGAAAAAGGTTGAGTAATTAGAAATAAACAAGAAAACCAAATCAGATTTCTGCTAGCCCTACACCTATATAAAGTGACCTATTAATGTTATCCCAGACTCATGTTATTCACACAGATCAAGCATGTTACTCTTGACAATAGCATTCACAGCAAACAAGGTGGTCTCAAGGATTTTAGCTACTCAACTAAAGGACATATTCCTAAAGAAAGAGCTGCTTAGTTCTTTAGTTGTTTGGTTGAGTCAGTTATTTTTAAATTATAACCTATTTACTTTTAAGAAGTGTAATTATGGGTTAGCACAAAACATTAAAGTTTTGTTTTACTTTCTAGACTAGAATTAGTTTAGAAAGGAGTAGCTATAATTGTGTTGATTGTAGAAAAATGGTACTAGAGTTAGCCCCCTTGATTATAATGTTGTAACCTAAAATCGCTCTTTGAAGGTAGTGAATTTTTGAGAAAAATCCAACGAGGTTAGATCGTGGTTTTTATTCCCTTGAACATGGAGGTTTTTTACTTAAAACTGTTGTGTTCTTAAATTCAGCACTTCACTAGTTGTTTGTATCTAAATCAGGTATAGGTTCTTTGACTCTGTCACGACCTCAATTTTCCTCCGTAGGATGTCGTGATGGCACCTAGTATCTAAAACTAGGTAAGCCTAACATTCATGCATAAATAACTGAAATAATGTTTAGAGTCTCAAAACTCAACAACTAATAATAAGAAAATCTCTACAACTTAGTATATATATAATTGCCCAAAACCTGGGGAAATACAAGTCACAAGCTCTATGAAGTTATACTGAATATCTCTATACATCAGTGGCTAATAAAGGATAAAAAAATAAAATAACTAGGTAGAGGGGAACTCCGAGGCCTCCGGACGCCATCAGGTATACCTTGAAGTCTCTGAAATTAATCTCTAGCTAGTGCCTGGTCCGGTAAGAGATACTCGGATCTGCGTAAAACGATGTGCAGAAGCATAGCATGAGTACACTACAACGGTACCCACGAGGTCAGGTCAGGGCCCTACTGGACTAAATAAGAAAATGAACAAGTGTATAACAGTGAAACTAATGATAACAATAGAAATGAAACAATTAAAGAAGCACACCAAAAATAGCTACACTGAACTAAGGAAAATAGTACTTCACAAAAGAAAACACGGGATACTATGACACGAAACAAAAATCCAAAAACACATGGGAAGAAATAGAAAGTATCAAAAGAATCAATACCGATGTACCACCTCGTAGTCTCAAATCACAAATTAATTCACAATCTTTCCTTATATCACTGCGGAAGCCTTACATTTAGTTTTGAAAATTATTTTTCTGAAATAGCATCCCGCGTTTTAACTCACCTTATCACACTGCATGACTTCTAATAGTTTCCATACTAGCCACGCGTATCAAGAACACCTTATCTCACCATATGCGTTTCAACCCCAAAATCTTATAACACCGCATGCATATCAATATCACAACGTATAACAAATCGCACCTCAAGTGCCCAATATCACAACTTGCCATAGAAACCAACAATAACAATGTTTTCACAAAAAAGAATTCATGGCTCAACCACAATGTACACAAGAGTCTCAACAACAATGACAGTTAGAGATTAACTCACAAGAATAGTATTTCACAACTTAACACTTTGTCTCAATACGATTCACGGCCTTTATAACTCAATACCAATTTCAACAACAAGATATACCAAGAATAACAACTTCAAGTAGAGAGTTCAATGGTTACATAATGAATATGGAATAAAGGAAACAAGAACGTCAACGAAACATGTAGAGCAATTAGCAAGTAAGAGAGAAGACAAGCAGAACATGTGAAAATGGACTAGAAATGATGACTATAACATGTTAAGTTAACTAAATTAAGGCATGAAAGGAATCTACATAGCTAAAACCGATAATTTCTATATTTAGCCCGTGCAGACACTCGTTACCTTGCGTACACGGCTTTCACACATCACTGTGATCACAAACAATACCAATCCTAAGGGGTAATTCCTCCACACAAAGTTAGGCAAGACACTTACCTCAAAACACGCTAACTCAATCCACTAGTAGGCCTTTCCCTCAATTATTCAACTCCGAACGGCTCGAATCTAACCAAAATAACTTCACACTATAAATATAAACTATAGGAAGCTAATTCGAATAATAAAGTTACGATCCTTGCAAAGAAATATAAAGTCAATTCAAAAAGTCAATCCGGGCCCGCGTCTCGAAACACGACAAAAATTATAAAATCCGAACACACATTGAATAACGAGTCCAATTATACAAGAATTACTCAAATTCAACCTTAAATCTCCTTTCAAAACTCAAAAATTTAGTCTACGAAGTTTTTACCATTTTCCCCTAAATTTTCAATTCAAATCCCTAATTAGATGATGAAAATTGTAATAGATTCTTGAAATATAGTCTAATCTGTGTTAGAATCACTTGCCCCAACAATCTTCTTGAAGAACCCTCGAAAAATCGCCTCACACCGAGCTCTCTAGATCCAAAATATGAAAAATAAGATGAACCCTCGTTTTTGAAATTATACACTGCTGCCCAGTAAGAGTTTGATGAGTGGTTGCGGCGGATACTGCCGCTCGAGCAGTGACTGCTTTGATAGGTATTGCAAGTATTGTTACTACGATGTTATTAATCATACCTATGGTTGCGGCTAAGGGAGGATCATCGATTGCCAATACAATATGAAGTCTGTTGCTTCTCACTATTTATGAGTAGAGATGTTTGTGTTGTTTATTGCATTTGCTATTGTGTTTTCCTTTTCCCGTTTCAGTTTTTCTTTTTCTCATGGAAGAAAATAAAATGACTAAGTTCTACTTCTATCTAGATCAGGACAATGTCGAATGTAACATCAAGATGGGTTGTGTTGGCCTACATTAACTGTTCCTGTTGTATCTGTATTTCTAATTTTTGAATTAAACACTAGTATCATTTAGCTTATCAAGATCTCGGTTTCCTCTTTACTACAGTTTTTGTCATGTACATGATCCCATGCGAAGATACTACATAGTAATTGAAAGCCAGCTTATGGGGTATGCCAGGGGATGGGGCTGAGGGAGGAGGGAGACTTATGAAGGTCCAACAATATTAACAAAAAAAGTGAGTGTACAACTAACCAGGCACTATAAAAGTCTTCGCTCGTTTTGTATTCTTAACGGTTGATGAAATTTACTAAACATCGGGGTAAAAACGGAGGGATTTGTGTGGCTATAAATGTATTTGTGCGGTCTTAATATTGCATTTTGAAACTTGTGGTATCTTAAATCTGTTATATCATTTATGTGACCGTAAATACTTTTTATTAATAAATTAAAATAATAAATGACACACAACTAATAATAATTATATCAAGATTAAGAGTATAAGTACATTGAATGGACTAGAGAAATTATTTTATTAAGTCATCATAAAATACTTATCTCTACTTGATCCGTTCAATACATACAGAATGTACTAGCACAAGAAGTCGGAATTAAACCATTCCCATAATCAAGATAAATTATATTTAATCTTGTGTTATAACCATTCCGATGGTTTGTCCAATTCTATCGTTAGATTGTGAACATAAACTTTATGACTTATAAGAACCGATGATTTAATCTTCCATGTATAAGCTAAACTCTATACACTAAATCATCTACTATATAAGCAACGGACGCACAGACAAATATGTGATCTATTTAAAATAAAACTTTATTGAATTAAATAAATAAACAAATAATTATTCCATAAAGAATACTATAACAATATGCATGATTTATAGTATATCCTAGCAGTATTAAGATATGATATGCTGATGACGAAGGAACTATTTCAGTAATTAATAAAGCAGACTACTACTAATGATGTGATCAGGTTTAGTCGAAAAATTAAGTGCAAGTTGGATTCCGGAAAGAAGCTACTTCGTGCGTTACAAGGAAAATATTTGCCGGAGGAATCTAAATTCAAAATGGATTTCAACAAATAAGGAAAACTTGCCAAGCTGGAAAAAGGTTGAGTAATTAGAAATAAATAAGAAAACCAAATCAGATTTCTGCCAGCCCTACACCTATATAAAGTGACCTATTAATGCCGTCCCAAACTTCAATAGCATTCGCAGCAAAAAAGGTGGTCTCAGGGATTTTAGCTACTCAACTAAAGGACATATTCCTAAAGATAGAGCTGCTTAGTTCTTTAGTTGTTTGGTTGAGTCAATTGTTTTTGAATTGTAACCTAAAGTGTAATTATGGGTTAGCACAAAACATTGAAGTTTTGGTTCACTTTCTAGACTAGAATTAGTTTAGAAAGGGGTAGCTACAATTGTGTTGATTGTAGGGAAATGGTACTAGAGTTAGCCCCCTTGATTATAAAGGTGTAACCTAAAATCGCTCATTGAAGTTAGTGAATTTTTGAGAAAAATTCAACGAGGTTAGGTCGTAATTTTTATTCCCTTGAACATGAAGGTGTTTCACTTAAAATTGTTGTGTTCTTAAATTCAGCACTTCACTAGTTGTTCGTGTCTAAATCAGGTACAGGTTCTTTGACTCTATCACGACCTCAATTTCCCTCTGTAGGATGTCGTGATGGCATCTAGTCTCTTAGACTAGGTAAGCCTAACATTCATGCATAAATAACTGAAATAATGTTTAGAGTCTCGAAACTCAACAACTAATAATAAGAAAATCTCTACAACTCAGTATATATATAATTGCCCAAAACCTAGCGAAATACAAGTCACAAGCTCTATGAAGTTATACTGAATATCTCTATATATCAGTGGCTAATAAAGGATAAGAAAATAAAATAACTAGGTAGAGGAGAACTCCGAGGCCTTCGGACGCCATCAGGTATACCTTGAAGTCTCTGAAATTGATCTCTAGCTAGTGCCTGGTCCGGTAAGAGGTACCCAGATCTGCGCAAAATGATGTGCAGAAGCATAGCATGAGTACACTACAATGATACCCACGAGGTCAAGTCAGGTCCCTACTGGACTAAAGAAAACACGGGATACTATGATACGAAACAAAAAACCAAAAACACAAGGGAAGAAATAGAAAGTATCAAAAGAATCAATACCGAGGTACCACCTCGTAGTCTCAAATCACAAATTAATTCACAATCTTTCCTTATATCACTGCGGGAGCCTTACATTTAGTTTTGAAAATTATTTTTCCGAAATAACATCCCACGTTTTAGCCCACCTTATCACACTGCATGACTTCTAGTAGTTTTCCTACTAGCCACGCGTATCAAGAACACCTTATCTCACCACATGCATTTCAACCCCAAAACCTTATACCTCCGCATGCGTATCAATATCACAACGTAAAACAAATCGCACCTCAAGTGCCCAATATCACAACTTGCCACAGAAACCAACAATAACAATGTTTTCACAAAGAAAAAAATCCATGGCTCAACCACAATGTACACAAGAGTCTCAACAACAATGACAGGATGAGATTAACTCACAAGAATAGTATTTCACAACTTAACACTTTGCCTCAATGCGAATCACGACCTTTATAACTCAATACCAATTTCAACAACAAGATATACCAAGAATAACAACTTCAAGTAGAGAGTTCAATGGTTACATAATGAATATGGAATAAAGGAAGTAAGAACTTCAATGAAACATGTAGAGCAATTAGCAAGTAAGAGAGAAGACAAGTAGAACATGTGAAAATGGACTAGAAATGATGACTATAACATGTTAAGTTAACTAAATTAAGACATGAAAGGAATCTACATAGCTAAAACTGGTAATTTCTATATTTAGCCTGTGCAGACACTCGTTACCTTGCGTACACGGCTTTCACACATCACAGTGATCACAAACAATACCAATCCTAAGGGGTAATTCCTCCACACAAAGTTAGGCAAGACACTTACCTCAAAACATGCTAACTCAATCCACTAGTAGGTCTTTCCCTCAATTGTCCAACTCCGAATGGCTCGAATCTAACCAAAACAACTTCATACCATAAATATAACTATAGGAAGCTAATTCGAATAATAAAGTTACGATCCTTGCAAAGAAATATAAAGTCAATTCAAAAAGTCAATCCGGGACCGCGTCTCGAAACCCGACAAATATTATAAAATCCAAACACCCATTCAATAACGATTCCAACCATATAAGAATTACTCTAATTCAACCTTAAATATCCTTTCAAAACTCAAAAATTTAGTCTACAAAGTTTTTACCATTTTTCCCCAAATTTCCAACTCAAATCCCTAATTTGATGATGAAAATAGTAATAAATTCTTGAAATATAGTCCAATCCGTATTAGAATCACTTACCCCAACAATCTCCTTGAAGAACCCTCGAAAAATCGCCTCACACCGAGTTCTCTAGGTCCAAAATATGAAAAATAAGATGAACCCTCATTTTTGAAATTATACTCTGCTGCCCAGTGATTCCTTCTTCGCGAATGTGGAAAGTGGCTCACGTTCGGGAAGCACAAATTGAGCTGCTGCCAAAATTCCTCTTCCGTGAATGCAATAACCCACTCATGAACGCGTAGACCAAATATGTGAGGTCCCAAGCCTGCCTCTCTTCTTCGCGAATGCGGCTCCCTGCCCGCAATTGCAGTGCACAAACCCACTGAACCTTCGCAAACGCGTGGCCTTCTTCAACAATGCGAAGGGTGAATTTCCAACAATCCCTGAAGACTCTACGCGAACGTGGAAAAACCTTCGTGAATGCGTAGAAGGATACTAGACCTGTAAAAAACTAGTAGCTATAACAATCCTTAAGGTTCCGAAATGCGCCGAACATGGTCCGAATTACACCCGAGGCCCCCAGGACCTCAACCAAACATACCAAACAGTCCTAAGACATCATACAAATACGCTCGAAGCGTCAAATCACATCAAACAACACTAGAACAACGAATCAAGTGTCGATTCAAGCCTAATGAACTTATGAACTTTCGGATTCCAAAACTCATGTCGATTCATACCAAAACAACTTCGATTGACTTCAAATTTTGCACACAAGTCATAAATGACATGACAGACCTATTCCAACTTCCAGAATCAAAATCCGACCCCGATATCAATAAAGTCAACTTCCAGTCAGACTTTCCAACCTTCCAAACCTTCAACTTTCCAACCTTCCAAAACTTCAACTTTTCAACTTTTACCGATTCACGCCGAAATGACCTAGGGATGTCCAAACCAATATCCGGACACGCTCCTAAGCATAAAATCTCCATACGGAGCTATTGAAACTATCAAAGCTCGATTTTGGAGTCATCTACACAGTAGTCAAACTACGGTCAACTCTATCAACTTAAGTCTCCAACTGAGGGACTATGTGTCCTATTTCTCTCCAAAACTCACTCGGAATCAAACCCGAACACCCCGAAAAGTCACATAATAAAAATATAACATAGAGGAAGCATCAATTAGGAATCTGGGCTAAAATACTCAAAATGATCGGCTGGGTCGTTATATCCCCCCTCTTAAAAAAATGTTCTTCCTCGAACGAGTATAGACAAATACCTGAAGTGGTGAAATGATGAGGATAACGGCTACACATATCATGCTCGGTCTCCCAAGTTGCCTCCTTGACTGGTTGACCTCTCCATTGAACCTTCACTGAAGCAATGTTCTTCGACCTTAATTTTTGGACCTGCCTGTCCAAAATGGCCACCGACTCCTCAACATAAGACAAATCCTTGTCCAACTAGACTAAACTGAAATCTAACACGCGAGACGCATCATCGTGATACTTCAGGAGCATAGAAACATGGAATACTGGATGAACTGCAGCTAAACTTGGTAGTAGTGCAAGCCTGTAGGCCACCTCTCCAACCATCTCAAGAATCTCAAAAGGTCCAATATACCTAGGGCTCAACTTGCTCTTCTTTCCGAACCTCATTACACCCTTCATGGGCGAAACCGAGAGCAAGACCCTCTCCCCAACCATGAATGCAACGTCGCGAACCTTTCGATCCACATAACTATTCTATCTATATTGGGCTGTACGAAGTCGATCTTGAATTAATTTAACCTTTTCCAAAGCATCCTGGACCAAGTCTGTATCCAATAGCCTAGCCTCACCCAGCTCAAACCAACCTATCAGACACAGACACCTCCTCCCATACAAGACCTCATACAGAGCCATCTAAATGATCGACTAGTAGCTGTTATTGTAGGCAAACTGCACAAGCGGCAAGAACTGATCCCAAGAACCCCCAAACTCCATTACATATGCACAAAACATATCATCCAATATTTGAATAGTGCGTTCGGACTGTTTGTCCGTATGAGGGTGAAATATTATACTCAACTCAACCTGCGTGCCTAACTCACACTGTACGACACTTCAAAATCGCGATGTAAACTGCGTACCTCAATTAGAGATGATGGATATCGACATGCCATGAAGTTGGACAATCTCGCGAATATAAACCTGAGCCAGCTGCTTTGAAGAATAAGTAGTCACCACTGGAATGAAATGAGGTTACTTGGTCAACCTATCCACAATCACCTATACTGCATCGAACTTCCTCTGAGTCCGTGGGAGCCCAACAATAAAATCCATAGTAACCCGCTCCCATTTCCACTTTGGAATCTCTAGCCTCTGAAGTAATCCACGTGACCGCTGATGCTAATACTTCACCTGATGACAGTTTAGGCACCGAGATACATATTCTACTATGCCCTTCTTCATTCTCATCCACCAATAGTGTTGCCTCAAGTCCTGATACATCTTGGTGGTACCCGGATGAATGGAGTACCAGCAACTAGGGGTATAGGTCAGGCATCAGTTCACGTAAACCATCTACATTTGGAACACATAGCTTGCCCTGCATCTGAAACACACTGTCATCCCCAATAGTAACCTCGTTGGAATCGCCGTGCTAAACCGTGTCCTTGAGGACAAACAAATGGGGTTTGTCATACTGACGCTCTCTGATACGATCATATAGAGAAGACCGAGAAACCACACAAGTCAAAACTCGACTCGGCTCTGAAATATCCAATCTAAAAAATTGGTTGGCCAAGGCCTAAACATCCAGTGCTAATGGCCTCTCCGCTGCCGGTTGATATGCTAAACTACCCAAGCTCTCCGCCTTTCGACTCAAGGCATCAGTCACCACATTGGCCTTCCCGCGATGATATAAAATGATGATATCATAGTCTTTAAGCAACTCTAACCATCTCCGCTGACGTAAGTTAAGATCCTTCTGTTTGAACAGATGTTGTAGACTCCGAAGGTCAGTATAAACCTCACAAGGGACACTATACAAATAGTGCTGCCAAATCTTCAAGTCATGAATAATAGCTGCTAACTCAAGGTCATGGACATGATAGTTCATCTCATGCACCTTCAGCTGTATGGACGCGTAGGCAATCACCCTATTGTCTTGCATCAACATCGCGCTGATACCAATATGCGATGCATCACAATACACAATTTAAGACCCCAAACCCTTAGGCAACACCAACACTGAGGCGGTAGTCAAAGCCGTCTTGAGATTTTGAAATCTCTCCTCACACTCCTCGGTCCACCTGAATGGAGCACCCTTCTGGGTCAATCTTATCATAGGTGCAGCAATAGATGAGAAACCCTCTACGAAATGACGGTAATACCCTGTCAAACCAAGAAAACTCCGGATCTTAGTAGATGAAGATGGTCTGGGCCAACTCTACACTGCTTCAATCTTCTTCAGATCTATCTTGATCCCCTCACTCGACACTACATGACCCAAAAATGCCACTGAATCAAGCCAGAATTCACACTTTAAAATTTTTGCATACAACTTCTTTTCTCTCAAGGTCTGAAGCACGATCCTTATGTGCTGCTCATGATCCTTCCGGATCCAGGAGTACACCAAGATTTCGTCAATAAACACAATAAAGAATGAGTCAAGATAGGGCTGGAATACACTGTTCATCAAGTGCATGAATGTTGCTGGAGAGTTAGCTAGCCTAAATGAAATCAAAAGGAACTCGTAATAACCATACTGAGTCCAGAAGGTGTCTTTGGGATATCTTGCTCCCGAATCTTCAACTGATGATAGCCTGACCGCAAATCCATTTTTGAGAACACTTTGGTACCATGTAACTGATCAAATAGGTCATCAATGTGTGGCAATGGATACTTGTTCCTCATCGTAACCTTGTTCAACTGGCGATAATCAATACACATGCGCATAGAACCATCATTCTTCTTTACAAACAAGACCGGAGCACCCCAAGGTGATACACTGTGCCGAATGAAACCCTTATCAAGCAACTCCTCCTCTAACTCCTTCAACTCTGCTGGGGACATACGATATAATGGAATAGAAATGGGATGAGTTCCCAATAGATCAACACCAAAATCAATATTCCTATCGGGTGGCATGCCCGGAAGATCCGCCGGAAACACATATGGATAGTCCCTCACTACCGGAACTGACTCAATGGTAGGGGTATCAACACTGATATTTCTCACATATGCTAGATATGCATCACACCCCATTCCAACCATCCGCTATGCCTTAAGAAAAGATATCACCCTGCTAGGAACATAATCCAAAGTACCTCTCCACTCCAACCAAAGAAAACCTGGTATAGCCAACGTCACCATCTTTGCATGACAATCAAGGATAGCATGATAGGGTGACAACTAGTCCATACCCAAAATAATATCAAATCTACCATACTGAGCAACAATAGTCGGATCTGGTCTCAAAACTACCAAGAACAACTAAACACGACTGATTCAATAATGGAATGTCCCACGGGTGTGGACACAAAGACAGGAGAACCCAAAGAATCTTGGGATACACCTAAATATGGAGCAAAGTAAGATGATACATAGGAATAAGTGGAGCTTGAATCAAATAAGACTGATGCATCTCTATGACAAACCAGAACAATACCTGTGATAACTGAGTCGGATGCAACCGCTTCCATCCTAGTAGGAAGCGCATAAAATTTGGGCTGACTTCCCATTCTAGGGCGAACTCTACCTGCCCGACCTCCACCCCCGGCTGGCTGTGCAAGCGGAGTGGCAACAGTTGCAGTAACCATGGCATGAGAAGTCTGGGGCCCCTAAGGAATATGTGGGGCCTGAGTATTCTGTAGAGCTGGACCCCTCCTGAGTCGGGGGTAGTCCCTCACCATGTGACGAGTGTCACCAGACTCAAAACAAGCCCTGGGAGGATGTGGCTGCTAGAACTAGCTCTGGCCTGATCGGCTGGACTGACCGCTGAAAGCACCTCGTGCAGGAATACTGCTAGAAGCTGGAAGTGCTGAATGAATAGGGCGGCTCACATAGCCCCTACCATGACGGGCTGCAACTGGGGCACGGGCACCACTATATGTGCCGGAATCTCAAGGCCTCTTGTCCTCTCTCTATCGGGCCCACATACCCTCAAATCTCCGAGTGATCTCCACTACCTGCTAGTATGGGATATCCCTCTCCATCTCTCGGGCCATGGTGGATCTGATACCAGGGTTGAGCCCCTCGATAAATTGACAAACCCGCTCTAAGACAGTAGCAACCAAGGCTGGTGCATGCCTGGATAAATCAATTAATTGCCTATACTGGTATAGCCTCTCAAGTCTATGCTCCTTCCTCAAACTGAGATGTGGTAGGAGCAAGTGGAATCAACCCTGCCTGAGCTAAAGTGCCAAACATGCTCAAAAACTAGGCGAGAGTCTCCTTGGGTGAAGGGCTAGTAACAAGCGTTTAAGGTTCTTGCTCTCCAACTGGATCTACTGGTGGCTCCTCTATAGCAGGTGCTCTGGCTGCACTACGTGGCCGTCCTCGGCCTCTGCCCTGGCCTCTCGCGGCTCTAGTAGGGGCACGGGTGCATGATTATCAGATCCAGTTGTGCGTGTCCTTACCATCTGTGAGAGAATAGAAAGACCGGGATTTAAAATTCCGAAGTCAACAAATTCGCACTATAAGGAAACAAAGAAGTGAAACTTTTCCTAACAGTTCCATAGTCGCTCGAAGATAAGCATAGACATCTCCGTATCGATTCGCGAGACTCTACTAAACTTGTTTGTGACTTGTAATACCTATAAACCTAGAACTATGATACCAACTTGTCACGACCCCAATTTCCCTCTATATGATGTCATGATGACACCTAATCTCTAAGACTAGGTAGGCCTAACATTCATGCAGATATAACTGAAATAATGTTTAGAGTCACAAAACTCAACAACTAATAATAAGAACATCTCTACAACTCAGTATATATATAATTGCCTAAAACCCGGCGAAATACAAGTCATAAGCTCTATGAAGTGATACTGAATATCTCTATACATCAGTGGGTAATAAAGGATAATGAAATAAAATAACTAGGAAGATGAGGACTCCGAGGCCTGCAGACGCTTGCAGGTATACCTTGAAATCTCCAAAAATGAGCTCTCGCTAGTGCCTGATCTGGTAAGAGGTACCTGGATCTGCGCAAACAAATATGTAGAAGCATAGCATAAGTACACCACAACGGTTCCTAGTAAGTGCCAAGACTAACCTTGGTAGAGTAGTGTGGAGATCAGGTCAAGGCCCTACTGGACTAAATAAGAAACTGAACAAGTGTACAACAATGAAACTAATGACATCAATAGAAATGAGATAATTATAGAAGCACACCGAAAATAGCTACACTGAACTAAGGCAAATAGTACTTCACAAGAAAATACGAGATATTATGACACGGAACAAAATAACAATAACATAAGAGTCACTAACGAGGTACCACCTCGTAGTCTCAAATTACAAATCAATTCACAATCTTTCCTTATATCACCGCGGGAGCCTTGCATTTAGTTTTGAAAATTATTTTCCCGAAATAGCATCCCGCGTATTAGCCCACCTTATCACACCGCATGGCTTCTAGTAGTTTTCCTACTAGCCACGCGTATCAAGTCTACCTTATTTCAACGCATGCATTTCAACCCCAAAACCTTATAGCACCGCATGCGTATCAATATCACAACGTATTGCAAATCGCACCCCAAGTGCTTAATATCACAACTTTCCACAGAAACCAACAATAACAGTGTTTCACAATAAAAAGCCCATGGCTCAACCACAATGTACACAAGAGTCGCAACAATAATGACCGGTAGATATTAACTCACAAGAATAGTATTTCACAACTTAACACTTTACCTCAATGTGAATCATGGCCTTTATAACTCAATACCAATTTAAACAACAAGATATACTAAGAATAACAACTTCAAGTAGAGAGTTTAACGGTTAAATAATGAATACGGAATAAAAAAAATAAGAACTTCAACCAAACATATAGAGCAAATAGCAAGTAAGAGATAAGACAAGTAGAACATGTGAAAATAGACTAGAAATGATGACTATAACATGGTAAGGTAATAAATGATGAATATAGCAATTAAGGTATGAAAGGAATCTACGTAGCTAAAACCGATAATTTCCATATTTAGCCCGTGTACACACTCGTCACCTTGCGTACACGGCTTTCACATATCACAGTGATCACAAACAACACCAATCCTAAGGGGTAATTCCCTCACACCAAGTAAGGCAAGACACTTACCTCAAAACCCGCTAACTCAATACACTAGTAGGCCTTTCCCTCGATTATCCAACTCTGAACGGCTCGAATCTAGCCAAAACAATTTCATACCATAAATATAAACTATAGGAAGCTAATTCGCATAATAAAGTTACGATCTTTGCAAAGAAATAAAAAGTCAACTCAAAAGGTCAAATTGGGCTTGCGTCTCAGAACCCGACCAAAATTATAAAATCCGAGCACTCATTCGATAACGAGTCCAATCATACAAGAATTACTCAAATTTGACCTCAAATCGCCTTTCAAAATTCAAAAATTTAGTCTAGAAAGTTTTTACGATTTCCCCCAAAATTTTCAGCTCAAATCCCTAATTAGATGATAAAAATAGTAATAGATTCATGAAATATAGTCCAATCCGGGTTAGAATCACTTACCCCAACAATCTCCTTGAAGAACCCTCGAACAATCGCCTTACATCGAGTTCTCTAGGTCCAAAATATGAAAAACGAGATGAACCCTCGTTTTTGAAATTATATTTTGCTACACAGTGATTCCTTCTTCACGAACGTGGAAAGTGCCTCGCGTTCACAAATTAAGCTACTGCCAAAATTCCTCTTCTGCAAACAAGAGAACCCACTCGCGAACGCGATGGCCAAATGATCCCAAGCTTCGCGAACGCGAAGACCAAACGCGTGAGGTCCCCAACCTGCCTCTCTTCTTTGCGAACGTGGCTCCCTACCCGCGATCGCAGTGCACAAACCCACTGAACCTTCGCGAATGCATGGCCTTCTTCGCGAACACGAAGGGTAAATTCCCAGCAACCCCTGAAGATTCTACGCGAACGCGGGAAAAGCTTCACGGACACGTAGAAGGAAACCAGACCTGTAGAAAACCAGTAGCTTCAACAATCCTTAAGGTTCCGAAATGCGCCGAACATGGTCCGAATTACACCCGAGCCCCCCGGAACCTCAACCAAACATACCAACAAGTCCTAAAATATCCTATGAACATGATTGAAGCGTCAAATCACATCAAACAATACTAGAACTACGAATTACGCATCGATTCAAGCCTAATGAACTTATTAACTTTCGAATTTCAAAACTAATGTTGATTCATACCAAAATAACTCCGATTGACTTCAAATTTTGCAGACAAGTCATAAATGATATGACGGACCTATTCCAACTTACAAAATCAAAAGCCTACCCCGATATCAATAAAGTCAACTCCCGATCAAACTTTCCAACCTTCCAAACCTTCAACTTTTCAACTTTCGCCAATTCACGCCGAAACGGTCTACGGACCTCCAAATCAATATCCGGACACGCTCCTAAGCCTAAAATCACTGTACGGATCTATTGGATCTGTCAAAACTCCATTCTGGAGTCGTCTACACAGAAATCAAACTACGATCAACTCTATCAACTTAAGACTCCAACTTAGGGACTATGTGTCCCGTTTCACTCCGAAACTCACCCGGAATTAAAATCAAATACCCCGACAAGTCAAATAATCACAATATAACATAGAGGAAGCATTAATTAGGGCATCGGGGTTAAAAATACTCAAAACGACCGATCGGGTCGTTACAGATTCACAAAAATCGAGTAAGACACAATTTATTTCCCCATCCCCCTTCTTGTATTATGGTGCAACCTTAGAAGGAGTTTATATCTCAATTTTGAGAGTACTTGGTAAAAAATCGAGTTGGTTTTGGTTGAAATTTCAGATTGAAACTCGAAAAGAAGAATACATAAATAAACTGTATATATTTTGTATGCCATGTATACAACGACATATAAAATAGACAACTAACAAAATTGTATACAAATTATATATAAGTTGTATGTTAACTGTAACTTTTGATCGGTTTTTGTACAACATAAAATTATATTCTAATTGTATATAAATTGTAGATTTGTATATATTTTGTAAATAAAAAATTACTCTGTTACTTTTTAATAAATAGAAAAACCTAGCTAAACTGGACAAAAATGTTTAAAATTTCGTTTATATACGGAAAGATCCCTTAAAATATCTTCCACGTTCCGATCTAAAACTCTCAGCCCATTTCATTCCTTTTATGGCCCAAATTTATTATCATTCTCGTCTTGTTTGCATAGTTTAGACCAATTCGCTCATTCATTAGTACCAGCCAACATTCTCCTTAAAGAAAGATTATACAGTGATCAAATATTGTATGTGAGGAAATGTGTAGAGTGTGTGTAATGTCAAAAGTGCAGGTGAATTTGCCGAGTGAATCGTGAATGTTGAAGATGAAAGAAAATTGTGTATGTGCTGCCTCCGAAATCTGAAGAGCGAGTATATGGGTGCTATTGAGCAAGTGCGAAAACATGAGTGTGTGCAATGGTGGGTAAGTGACGTGAGGTTGAATGAATATTTGTGTAGGTTATGGTTAGTGCATGTGGGTTTGTTACGGAGAGATAAGGAGGAATCTTTCTTTGTGTAAATACTAAATAGCGTATATAAGCCACTTGTAATACTATTTGCTTGTTTTCTTTGGTAAAATCAAAGTCTATGATGTCCACTTGGTAACTACATGTTTGGCCAAGCAGGAGAAATCAACTTATTTTGAAAAAAGTACTTTTGCAGATAAATAATTTGTATTTAACTAATCACTCAAAAAAGTACTTTTGAACAATAATTTGTGTTTGGCCAAACTTTTCAGAAAGTGCTTTTAAGTATCAAATTACGAATAAGGATATGAATAGATTTGCTTAATAGTTAATATTATAAGTAAATAAATAATCTTAAAAATTTATTATTACATGCAATAATTAAATTTTTTTATTTTATTTAAGTAAAATATGAAAATAAAATTTAAAAGTACTTAATTATTTTAATATAAGTTAAATATATTAAAAATCATTCAACAAAATATAAAAGTATTCACCCCTAAAGTCACTATATATTAGAAAGTTATCCTAAAAATAATAAGAAATATTTTTACATTAATATCCTAAGTATTAGGTTTAACGATTATTTTGGTATATACTATATTTTATTAAGGGTATTTTTGGTAAGAAGAAAAGTCAAAATTGCTTCTGCTTCTGCTTTTTGGAAGAAGCTACTTTTTTCTGCTTCTCAGAAACTGTTTCTGCTTCTTCCCAAAAGCATTTTTTTTCCCCAAAAAAACTTGGCCAGACACCTCAAATTAGGGAAAAAAGTATTTTTGAGAAAAAAAGTATTTTTTTCCCTCTTGAAAAACTTGGCCAAACAGACTACAAGTAACATGCCATTAACTAAGAGAAACTGGAAGGAAGCTCTACTAAAGAGGTGCTCATCATCCGGATTTTTCCTCCCCTTTTTTCTTGAATAAATTGATTTAACTTGGTATGGAATTTAATAAGTATAACCTACTACAACATTACACGTACATATATAGCTATGCTATATTTTGTAACTAAATATAAAAATTTCCGTACCTAAACACTTTAGTCATAATTCTCCTCCCTCCAATCCCCCGTAGTATTTGTAGCAAGAAGAGGCGTGACTAAAAGTTAGCTACAAAGCGAAGTTCATGATAAGTTGCTTTTTAATCGAAATACTTATTTTTCAACTTAAGCATATGACCAAGAATTGTGTCTTTTCTTCCCTCAAAGACATTAAAATTAAACTTTTCACAAAATATATCATTATAAAAGTTAAAACTCGTAATTTAAAACCAAACTTGTCTGGTATCTCAGATTTGTCGGTCCACCAAATATTAAAGAAAATAATAAACTTTATTAGTTTACTAGTTGTTTTACTAAGATGATGTCCTATATGTGGTCGATCTTGTATTGCTCAATCTTTTTCCAACTATTTACTTTTTAAGGGCAACAAATTCGACTTCTAACTGTTTGACCCAAACACCAAGTGAAATCAGTTGCATTTTCACCAATAGCTTGATGATCGTCATCAAATTCAACCGCCAATTTTTGTCCCTCCTGTAACTTGATTATCTTCACGCAAGTTGTAGGTCCTCTGGCTTTTCTTCTCACAACGACAGAAGCTATATTTAAATATTAAATAATATACTTCAAGTAAAAATATCGATAAAGGCAGATTAATATTAATAAAAGAAAAACGAGACAAGTTGAATTTGATGGTTCATATTCTTTTACAACTGTTTCACTCACTTGTTCATGCGAGTTATCCCTAGAACTATTTTCTCTGAAAAAAGTACTCATAAAAATATCATGTTTTCGGAGTGTATAAATCCTAATGGACTTGTAACTACCCGACCGAACGTTTTGAGTTCTAGCATATCGTTCGATAATTTGAAACCTTGAGTAGTTTCACTTTCATGTATTATGACTTACACGTGTAGTCAGATTTGAATTTCGAGAAGTTCGGAGTTGATTTAAAAGGAAATTTTTTAATTTGAAAGCTTTAAGTTGGAAGAGTTGACCAAGGTTTGAATTTTGGGTAAATGATATCGGAATCAAAATTTGAAGGTTTTAATAGGTTCGTATGATAATTTTGGACTTGGACGTATGTTCGGATCAAGTTTCGGGTGGACCGGAAGCATTTCGACGCTTATTATGAAAATTTGACATTTTGAAGCTTTTAGAATTTCCTATGTTTGATTTGAAGTGGAATTTGGTAGTATTGTGGTATGTTTGTGATTTTGATCCTTTGAATAGGTTCATATTGTGATTTGTGACTTGTACATAAAATTTAACGTCATTCTGGAATGTTTAAGTGTGATTCGGACGCGTTTGGCGAATTTTGAAGGTTTGAAAGTTAAAAAAGGATTTTGAACGTCGATTCGTGGAATTGATGTTATTCGTGGAGTTTCGAGCCTTTGGATAAGTATGGATGAGGTATTAGGACTTGTTGATATGATTGGACGGGGTCCCGAAGGCCTCGGGTATATTTCGTGATGGTTTTCGATCATTTCTCCTTGTTTTGCTAATGTTAGTTTCTTGTGTTCTTGGTGTGCATCACGATTGCGGATGGGGTTTCACGATCGCAATCGCGAAGCGTAACCTAGAGCTGGAGAGCTTCTGTGCTTCACGTTCGTTGGAGAGGCTCCGCAATCACGTAGGTTCCTCGACTAGGTCATCGCATTTGTATTTTGTTGTATGCGTTGGGGAAGGGTTGGGGCCAGGCTGAAGGATTTAGTTTTCGCAAACGCAATGGAGTCTCGCGTTCACATTGGAGGGATTGGTTGTGTTTTAGGATCGTGGGAGGTCGATCGGTATCGCGAAGGTCTATTTGGTCAGCTGGAGAATTTCTTCTACGGGATCACAAGGCTTTATTGTCTCTGAGCCGAGGGTCTCCCGGATATAGCCTCTCTACCCCTCCGGGGTAGGGGTAAGATCTGCGTACACACTACGCTGTCCATACCCCACTAGTGAGATTCTATTGGGTTATTGTTGATCGCGAGGTTTTTTATCGCAATTGCAAAGGGCAATGCCTAGGCAGATTATAAGGTTGCAAGTCGGGAGTTTTCTCATTTCAACTTATTTCTCTCTCGCTTGGGCGATTTGGAGGAGTCAGTTCTATTATCTATCATGAGGTAAGTTTCCACTTTTTATAAGTTAAATACATGGATTATATATGGATTTCAACATGAAATTTGGTAGAAATTATGGAATTTTGGAAGAAAACCTAAAAATGGTATGAGTTTTGACCATAAAATTGGACGTGGAATTAGGAATAAAATATATATTTGAGTTCTTGGTGTTATGTGTAGTATTTATCTTCGAGAATTTACGGAATCCATGCGCGTGGGCGCATGGGTTGACTTTGTTGACTTTTAGAGTGGAGGTGGGAATTGTTATAAATTGTTAAATTAAATGTCTTTGGGTGTATTTTGATTTGTTTGAATGTTCTTTGACTAGTTTAGGATTTTTTTGGTATTGGTTTGAGGTGTTAGAGAGGCATTGGGGCCGGTTATCAGAATTCGGAGTAAGGTAAGTCTCTTGTCTAACCTTATAAGGAGGAATTTACCCTATATGTGCTATATTTTCTATGTACTCCATGTTGTGGGAGCTACGCACGTATGAGGAGACGAGTGTCTGTGCGTGTGGTTGAATTCTTGCTTAGGTTCGGGTAGACTTAGACTCACGTCATGCTTTAATTGTAATATTTGAGTTATTCTTGCAAGTTTAATGCTTTAATTTATATTTTTCCTGAGACTAGACTTGCGTAAATTATCGGACTTGTGATCGTAGATTCTTGGTGAACTACTTGATTAGTGGTAGAGATTGTACTTCATTTTACGGATTGCTCATATATTGTACAAATTTGCTCGAAAGTTTCTTGAAATTTCATAACTCACACATATATTCGTGAGTGGGGCTAGCGACCCGTCAAGTTTCACTATTCCTATAGGATCGAGCTGAACGCCTCAGCAGTACCATTATGGATCGGGTCGTACGACCTCAGCATCATTATGAAATGCATCTATGGTTCGTATCGGTCGACCCTCGGATGGGATCAGGCTGAATGACATCAACAGTACTATTATGGGATCTGGTCGTGCGCTACGATAAGAAATCGTGCCTTTACTCTTATGGAATCGGGTCGTTCGCCTCAGCAGAATCGTGCATGATATTTGATAAGAAGTCAGTGTAACTGTGAGTTTTTTTGACTTGAATATGATATTTTAGCTGGTGTTGACCATTATGTATTCCATTCGAGGTATTATTTGGCTATTGAGGACCTCGTGTTTGTTCTTCTTTAGATGATCGTATTATGCACTTATATTTGCTTTGTTATTTTTACCTACAATGCGTCATATCTATTTACTGTCATTATACCTGATTTATTGGACCATTAGTGTAATGACCCGACTGGTAGTTTTGAGTGTTGTAGTCCCGTTCCCTTATTTACTGCTTATTTTATGCTCAATTGTTGTTATAAGACTTGCCGGGGTAGTTAGTTCGGTTCCGGGGATGTTCCGAAATGAGTTGAGACACTTAGTCTCAAGGTTGGAAGCTTAAGTTAAAAAGGCTGACCAAATGTTGACTTATGTTTAAATGCCTCCGGAATAAAGTTTTGATGGTTCCGATAGTTCCGCTGGGTGATTTTGGACTTAGGAGTGTGTTCGGATAGTGATTTGGAGGCATGTAGTTGATTTAGGCTTGAAATGGCGAACGTTAGAAAATTAAAAGTTTTGGAAATTGAGAAGTTTGACCGAGAGTTCACTTTATGGTTACCAGGATTGGATTTTGATTCCGGGAGTTGGAGTAAGTCCGTTGTATCATTTATAACTTGTGTTCAAAATTTGAGGTCAATTAGACTTGATTTTTTAGGTTTCGGCATCGATTGTAGAAGTTGGAATTTCTTAGTTTTTATTAGGCTTGAATTGGGGTGTGATTCATGTTTTTGATGTTGTTTGATGTGATTTAAGGCCTCAACTAAGTTCGTATTATGTTTTAATACCTTTATGTATGTTTGGTGGAGGTCCCAAAGGCCTCGAGTGCATTCTGGATGGCTAACAGAACAAAAGATGGATTTGAAGCATTGCTGGAATTTTCCTTCTGGTATAATCGCACATGAGAGGGAATTAGCCGCAGGTGCGACACCGCAAGTGCGGCGGATGTGGCGCATAAGCGGGGCTGGGCTAGGGTGTGACACACGTGTGAGGAGTCATCCGCATCTGCGAGCCTGCAGATGCGAGCAAGGCTCCATAGATGCGGAGAATGGAGGGATGCATTTTCTTCTCAGAAGCGGATGAAGGGTCGCAGAAGCGCTTGCGTAGGTGCGGACCTTTCAGCGCAGGTGCGGACCCTGTGGACTTAAGCGACTTCTGCAGAAGCGGAACTTTTATCGCAAAATCTATTCCACAGGTACAGAGATTTGTCCCGCAAGTGCGAAAGCACTAGGCAGAATGTTAAATTCGAGGGTTTCGTGATTTTTATCATTTTGAACTTTGCAAACTCGGACTAAGAAGTTTTTTGAGAGGCATTTTAAGGGGTTTATTGAGGTAAATCACTAGTGATCATTTTTATTCAATAATATTGTTTCACCATTGAATTTCCCACCTAGTTTGTGTATTTGTTAGGTGGAATTTTGGGAGTTTGAGGTTAGGAACTTGGAGAGTTTAATTTGGGGATTTGAGTAACGATTTTGTGTCGGAATTTGGTAAATTTGGTATAGTTGGACTCGTGGTTGAATGGGCTTCTGGTTTTTGTAACTTTTATTGGATTCCACGACGTGGGCCTGAGGGTCGACTTTTGAGTTGACTTTTTGACTTTTGATTAAGAACTTAGTATTTTTATATCGAATAGATTCATATAGCTTGAGTTGATCATATCGAATTGTTTGTGGCTAGATTCGAGGCATTCGGAGACTGATTCGCGACGCAAGGGCTTGTTGGAGTAGAGATTTGCACGATTTGAGGTAAGTAACACTTCTAAACTTGGGTCTGAGGGTATGAATCCCTGAAATTTCGTGTTATGTGATTGGTGTTGAGGTAACACTTCGTCACTTATGGTTTGAGGTAAGTGACGTGCATGCTAGGTGACAGGCATGTGAGTGTGCACCGTAGTAATTGTGATTTAGTTGACTCCATAGAACTGTGTAGCTTTCTTATCTGAACATTATTACTGTACTCTATGAGTTAGAGCACTTGAGTTATGATTTATGCTAGAAATCATATTTAGGATATGTGCTGGTACTATTGGGACCCACAATGGTCGTTCTTTGTTGTTGAGTTATTTGCTTAATTGCGGTTATGTACTCAGTCGCATTCATCATTGCATATCATATTTCAGTCTCTGTTATCGTATATTGTCACATCTTGTATCATTAATTTAGGTTGCTTAGCATGATTGTTGTGAGCCCAAGAGACTGGAGAGATTGATGATTGAGTGAGGTCGACGACCTATTTGTGAGTGATATTTATGAGATCGGGATGTACACCACAACAGGTTTTATTGATTCAAGCCAGCATTTGGCTTATTATAGCGCTTGGGCTGGATCTGCCTCTCCGAGTCTGCACACCCACATTGAGCTCAATTGCTATTGATTCACGATATTTGATTCAGGCTGGATCTGCCTTGTATAGAGCTGAGTGATTGAGTGTAATGAGTGAGAGCTGAGATAGTCAGGTTGAGTACTCCGAGAGTGTGAGTACGCGAGGCTTTCATTGTGTTGCTTCACCTACGACATACATATTGGCATGTAGATATATTTATGTCTTATTCCTTGTATCATTCAGACTTGAAACATTTTATTTGTTCTGAGTTTAACTGTTAAACCTGAAAGCACGTCTACATTTTTTGTACTGTATTTCTGTAAATGGTATGTACCTGTGAGGCTCGTCACTACTTTCAATCCAAAGGTTAGATTTGTTACTTATTGAGTTGGTTGTACTCACGCTATGCCCTGCACTTCGTGTGCAGATCCGAGTATTTCCGAGTATGCCCTGCACTTATTGATATCAGAGTTTCTAGCCGTTCAGAGATTATTGAGGTAGCTGCCCTGGCGTTCGCATACCTTGACTCTCCTCCCCTATCCCTCAGTTTTACTTATTCAGTTTTTGTTTTCTTCGACAGTGTATCCGATTTTGTTTTTGTATAGATGCTCATGTACTCGGTGACACCTGGGTTTTGGAAAACTTCTGTGTTGAGTTGTGACATTTTCATCCGATTTATAAAATTCTCACTTATTTAAATCTGCTTTAGTATATTTTGAATTTGAAAGAGTTGGTATGTATGAGTTGTCGGCTTGCCTAGTATCATGATAGGCGTCATCACGGCAGGTTGAGTTTTGGGTCGTGACAACTAGTAAGTGTTGATGTCGACCCCTCGGCAATACTTCTACGGGCTTAGGCTAGATACTTACTAGGTACGCATTGATTTACGTACTCATGCTACACTTCTGCACTAATTGTGGAAGTAGTGAGGCAGGTCATTTGGTGGTCATCTTGGCGCATAGGCATAACTGCTAAGGGGACTTTATGGTGAGCTGCATTCCATGTTACAAACCACAACACACGAAGTCTCCATCATATTCATTTATTTTATCTTGTCTATTGTATATTCAAGACAAATGTTGTATTAGTATTGTACTTCCTAGTAGATGCTCATGCACTTGAGACACCAGATTTTAAATATTTAGATTTTGTTCTTGGTTTATATTTTGGCCACGGTCGAACAATTAAATTAATAACACCAACATCTTCTTATGAAAATGAACGACTTCAATTAGTTATTTAATTATTTATTTTGAGATACAAGTAAAATATCCATTAGTGTGTTGATTTCATGGTTGGCTTGCCTAACGATGGCATTGGGCGCTATCACGGGCTATAGTGGGATTTGGACAATGACAGGACTTGTTTTTATGTAACGATCTGATCGCTCGTTTTGATCCCTAGCATGTTGTTTGGTAGTTTGAGACTTTGACTATCTTCACTATATGTATTATGACTTGCACGTGTATTTCTTTTTGATTTTCGGAAAGTTCGAAGTTGATTTGGAAGAATAATTCTCAATTCCGAAGCTTTAAGTTGGAAGAGTTGACCAATGATTGACTTTTGAGTAAATGACCTCAGTATCAGAATTTGAAGGTTATTATAGGTTCGTAAGGTAATTTCAGATTTGGGCATATGTTCGGATGATCCGGAAGTGATTCGTCGCTTATTATGAGAAGTTTTCATTTTGGAGGGTTTTGAATTAGCTAAGTTTGACTTAGAGTATACTTTAGTGTTAACGGTTTACGGGACCTTATATAGGTTAATATATAGTTGATTGGAACTTGTATGTGAAGTTTGGTCGTGATCTAGAATGTCTAAGTGTGATTTTGGCGCGTTCGGCAAAATTTGAAGGTTTGAAAATTAAGAGAAGGATTTTGATTATCGATTTGTAGTTTTAAAGTTATTTGTGGCGGTTCGAACCTTTTGAGAAGTTTGGATAAGGTATTGTGACTTGTTGGCATGGTTGGACGGGGTCCCGAGCAAGCCTCGGGTGTGTTTCAAACAAATTCTCTTTGATTTGAAGTTGTTGGTTTCTGGTGTCAGGGGTGTGCATGGCGATCGCAGAGAAGGGCTCACGATCGCGGTGTATTGTATGAGCTGGGAAAAGAATTTTTTTTTTGCGATTGCGGATGGGGGTTCACGATCACAGGGCATGATCTGGTTATACGTAACTTTCGCGTGGTGAGGATCGCGAATGTGATGGGTTAATGAGGCTTGCTTGGTTTTGTGAGGATGCTCATCGAGATTGCATCGTTGTCTTCGCGATCGTGGAAGTTAATTTTCTGAAGCTGGAGGTTTGGCCTATGTGTTCGTGAATCTTGGCCCACGTTCGTGTAGACTAGTCAGGCTATGGGTCATGATTACGGATGGTACCTCACGTTCGCATAGAAGAATTTCCTGGGCGAGGTTGGTAGGTCTTCGCGATCGCGAGGGTGCTTCCGCGATCACAAAGAGGAAGTACCTGGGATGAATATAAGTTAGAAAACGTAAATTTGCTCATATCTGTTGGAAATACATCTGAAAAGTCCCTCACTACCAGAACAGACTCAACTGTAGAAGAATCAGCACTGATATCCCTCACGAAGGCTAGATATGCATCGCACCCCTTCTCAACCATCTGCTGAGCCTTTAGAAATGATATAATCCTGCTAGGAACATAATCTAATTCAACCCTCCACTCTAACTGTGGTAAACCTTGCATAGCAAGCGTCATAGTCTTGACGTGACAATCTAGAATAGCATGATAGGGTGACAATCAGTCCATGACACAGGTGTGAACACATAAATAGGAGAACTCAAGGAATCACGTGATATATCCAAATACGGAGTAAAGTAAAATGACACATATGAATAAGTGGATCCGGGATCAAATAAGACTGATGCATCTCTATGGAAAACCGGAACTATACATGTAATGATTGAGTCTGAAGTAACTGCCTCATTCCAACTCCGGAAAAGCATAGAATCTGGCCTGGCCTCCCCTTCTAGGGCAACCTCTACCCACCCATCCCCCACCCTAGCTGGATGTGCGGGTAGAACGGCAACTGGGGAAACAATCATGGCCTGAGAAGTCTACGGACCTGACTGAATCTGTGGATCCTGAGTAGTCTCTGAAGGTGCACCCCTCCTGAGTTTGGGCCAATCTTTGACCATGTTGCGTGTATCACCACAGTCAAAGCAAGCTCTCGGTGGATGTGGAGGCTGGGACTAGCTCGGTCCTGGTTGGTTGGACTTCCTACTGAAGGCCCCCATTGCAGGAGGTGCACTAGAAAGTAGTTGAGCAAAGTGTGCCACCTGGGACCTCGGAACAACCGGAGCACCACTAGAAGCTTGAAATGCTTAATGAATGAGACGTCTCACATAGCCCCTACCATGATAGGCTGTAGCTGCAGTGTGACCACCACTAAATCCTCCCATACCATGAGGCCTCTTGGCCTCCCTATCATCTCTCTCACGGCCCCGCATACCCTCCAACCTCCGAGTAATCTCAACTACGTGCTGATACGGAGTGTCTGACTCTAACTCCCTATCCATGCTCAATCTAATACCATAGTTTAGCCCCTCGATAAAACAACGACTCGCTCTCTGACAGTAGAAACCAAAGCAAGTGCATGTATGGACAGATCACTGAATCGGCAGCATACTCCGACACTGTCATAGTACCCTAGCGCATCTGCTCAAACTTCATGCGCCATGCATCCTAAAGGGTATGAGGAACAAAATCTCTCAAGAAACACTCTAAAAACTAACATGTAAATGAAGCTTCCTCGGCTGGGCTACCCACCTCGTACACTCGCCACCACTGATATGCCGCTCCCTTTAGCTGGAACATAGTAGAAACAACCCCACTAATATCCACAATATCCATAGTGTGGAGGTTACAGTGGCACTCCTCAAGAAAGCCATGTACATCCTCTGAATCCAAACCACTGAAAGTAAGAGGTTGGTACTTCTTGAACCTCTCGAGCCTAAGCTCCTCCTCCTCAAATATTGCTGCCTTAACCACGGGCTGATCTGGATCAATAGGCTGTACCGGTATAACCTTTGGGACTTGATCAACCTAGACATGTTGCTTGAGGTATGGGCCGCGGGAGTCTGTGCTCCTCCCCCAGCATGAGATGTGGCTGGTGTAAATGCAATCAACCCCGCCTGAGTTATGGCACCGAACATGCTCAGGAACTGTGCGAGGGTCTCCTGAAGTGCTGGGGTGGCAATAGGCGCATCGGGTGTCTGTCCTCACACTGGAAATACTAGTGGCTCCTCTGTCGCATCTCGGGCAGGTGCTCTGTCTGCACCACGTTCGGGCCCTGGCCCCGGCCTCTCATGGATCTAGCAGGGGGTGCGAGTCTCTGATCGGCGGATCCAGCGGTGCGTGTCCTCACCATCTGTGAGAGAATAGAAAGTCAAAGATTTAGTTTTCGAAATCAACCAATTCATATGATAAGGAATCAAAGAAATTAAGTTTTCCTAACAGTTCTGTAGCCTCTCGAAGATAAGTACAGGCGTCTTCGTACCGATCCGTAAAAATCTACTAAACCTTCTTATGAATCATAACACCTATGAACCTAGAGCTTTGATACAAACTTTTCACGAGCCCAATTTCCCCTCTGTAGGATGTCATGATGGTACTTAGTCTCTACGACTAGGTAATCCTAACAATTAATAATAACTGAATAGATATATTTAACTAGTTACTGAAAATAACTAAATAATTGATAAAACCTTCTGAAAACAGAATCTCACAATACACACCCCAAAACTGGTGAAACTGAGTCATAAGCTCTATAGAGTAAAAACTAGGATAGCCACTACATCACTGTCTGAAAGAACTACAACAGTAAATAGAATAAAATGGCAAGGTGACTTCGAGGCCTGCGGATCTGGAGCAGGTATACCTTGAAGTCTCTCAAGCAATAATTCTATCAACTCAAGTGTCCGGCATGGGCAGACGTACCTGGATCTGCACAAAAAAAATACAGAAATATAGTATGAGTACGCCACAATGGTACCCAATAAGTATCGAGCCTAACCTCAGTAGAGTAATGACGAGGCCAGGTCAAGAAACCTACTAGGATATAAAATAGACAGCATGGAAATTTAATATGGATATGTAATGGAAAGTGAAGAAACAACTTATACGAAACAAGATAATAACGTGAATTAGTACGGGAAATAAATAGTAGAAATAGCATAAAATAAGAAACTAAAGGGTTACAATGATCATGTACGGACAACAACTAATAGAACAATAAAGAATGAAACAATAAGATATATTTTCCACCAAAACACTTTGCAACATGAAATAGACAGCAAGAATCACATCGAGGTACCACCTCGTGTATAATGAAATCAAAACCGAGGTACCGCCTCGTATAATCAAGAATCACATCACAATCTTTCCTTATACCGTCGCGTGAGCCTTACATTTGAAATAGGTTTTGAAAACAGTTTTCCCGAAATAGCTACACACACTTTAGCCCACCTTATGACGTCGCGTGGCTTCACGAAATTCCCCCTACAAGCAACACGCTCATGAGTCCTAGCTTATACTATCACATGCACATCAACCCCAAGCCTTATACCGCCACATGCGCGTCAATATCATATCACAATAACAATTCACACCACAAGTGCTCATATATCACAACTTACCAACAACAACAATATCAATATTTCCAGAACAAAAGCCTGTGGCTCCACCACAATGTATACAAGAATATCAACAACAACAATGGATGAAAAATGCTCAATAAGATAGATGTTTACACAATAAATAATATTGCCTCAACGTATTAATGACTTTCACAATTTCAACACCAAATAACTCAACAATGAGAGAAATAATGTATAACCACAATATAAGATATGACTAACTCACAATAAAAGAGATAATATTTAACAATGAGTCTCAAATAATGAAAATCAATAAGTAAAGGGATAACATGAACAATTACTTCAAGTAATGAAAATCAATAAGGAAAGAGATAACACTAACAATAACTTCAAATAATGATAATTAACAATGAAGATATAGCATGTAACAATAAAAGAGGCAACAAGTTCGACTAAAGTATGGGAGCAATTTAGCAAGTAGGATTTAGAACAAATACTAAACAAGTCAATTAAGGCATGTAAGGATAGTCTAACACAATTAAGGATAAATTGACTATGAGAATTTAGAACATGATATGACATTTTAATTAAAGCATGGAAATAGTCTAAGTAGTCTAAACCGGTCAAATACCACGTACATCCTGTGTACCCACTCGTCATCTTGCGTACACGAATTTCACTAAGCACAATTGAATCAAACAATACCAATCCTAAGGGACAGTTCTCCCACATGAAGTTAGGCAAGAAATTTACCTCAACTGGGCCAATTCAATACTCGAAAATATCTTTTCCCTTAAAATCCGCATCCACACAACTCAAATCTAACCAAAATCGACTCAATATCATCAAACAATGCTAGAGAATTCAACTGCAATAGATAAAGTTAAGATCTTTATATTTTTTCCAAAAAGTCAACAAAAGTTAACCCATGGACCACCCGGTCAAAACACGGGTCCAATTGTAGATTTCGTCTACCCATGATCCCATGAGTTCATATATGTGATTAGTTTCAAAATTCGAGTCCAAATCAGCTTTCAAACTCAATTTCTTATTTTTCAAACACTTGACAAAGTTTCACAAACTTCACTTTGATTCACATGATTTTGATGTTACAATATAAGATATGTTGATCGAATATGATTAAAAATAGATTAGAATCACTTACTCAAGGCTTGTAGGTGAAAATTCCCTCTCCAAATCGCCCCCTACCGAGTCAAAGGTTAAAAAATGAGAGAATGAGAGATAAATCCCGGCTTTCAGCCCTTATGTTCAGTTGCAGTTATCGCAATTGCGAAGAAAGCCTCGCAAATGTGACACTGAAGGTTTGGGAAGCTCTTCGCAAATGCGTAGATGGACCCCTGCTGCCCTCGCAAAAGCGACATTAATCATCGCAAATGCGAACCTAGCCAGCCTAGACTTGCTTCGCAAATGCGACCAAGTCATCACATTTGTGATACCTGTGATTCTTGCTATTGTCGCAAATGCGACCCTGGTGTTCGCAATTGAAACACCATAGGGCACTAGACACCAGACTTGGATTTTCAATCAAAAACACTTCCGGAACGTGTCTGAAACTCATCCGATCCCTCGGGGCTTCAACCCAAACCTTCACACAAGTCTAAAAATATCATACGAACTCACTTGCCCGATCAAAATACAAAAATAACATCTAAAACTACGAATTGAACTCTAAAATGCATGAAATTTAAGGAAACTTTCAAGAACTTCTAGAATTATAACTATGCATCTGAATCATATCAAATTAACTCCAAACGACACCAAATTTTGCAGACATGTTCTAAATACCACAACAGACCTATTCCAAGTCCCAAAATCAAATTTCGAGCTCGATAGCTAAAAGTCAACCTACAGTCAACCTTTTCAACTTTAAATTGTAAAATTTTGGCTAATCAACACAAATCAACCTACGGACTTTCAAAATCAATTCCGGGCAGGCACCCAAGTCCGAAATCACGATACAAAACTATTGAAGCCATAAAAATACAGTTCCGGGGTCGTTTTCATAAAAGTCAAAGTTTGATCAATATTTTCAAATTTAAACTTCTAAGTCAAGAATCAAGGGTTCAAATCAACCCGAAAGCTTTCCGGAATAAAACTAATCAATCCTGCAAGTCATAAAATTATAAACAAACATGTGTAAAGCAATAAAAGGGGTAACAGAGTACAATTACATAAAAGGACTAATCGGCTCGTTACAAGGATATTTACAAAGTGCCTTTAATCATTCACTAATCATAAAGAATAATGGTGCAAATGTGGTTATTATATTGGTATATGATGATGACTTACTGATCACAAGGAGTTGTGAAACCATGTTACAAGCAGCAAAGGAAACATTGCATTTGAAATTCAAAGTTAAAGATCTAGGGGAGTTGAAATACTTCTTAGGTATAGAGATAAACAAGGTATGAAACGGTCGATTGCAATTATAGTAATCCAACGAAGATTCGGGGTCGAATCCACATGGAGCTAGATGGGAGTTAGGCATATATATTTTAATGCATGAAATTGAATTATCTTAATTTGCCCTTATACAAAAAACGTTTTGTTTCTAGTTCTAATTTTATACTAAAGCTTGCAGAAAAAAGAAATAAGACTAGGATAGTTATTTTTGATGGTTTTCAAATTAGTAAAAATCCTAGGGTTGTCACCATTATCTATGTGTGTACCTAATGGGATAAAGACCTTAATACTTGTTTTGTTGATCATGGTGTGTTATAGCTATCAAATCTCAATACCTCTCTGTCAGAGAGTGGTTTTGTCCAATTTGACTTTCTCAAAACTAAATGGGTATCACACAAAATAGTTGATAAAATCTCAAGTCGAGTTATTACTATCTCTAGGTTGAACCCTTTAATTGGGTTAATCGATCTCTCGATTGACCTAATTATTTGTTAGCCAAGTTTTCCTAGACTAAGTCTCTCTTTCTCAAGTAGAGACTAAGTTAAATAGGCATGAACCAATATTTGCAATCATTAATTCCACAAATTAAAGTATGAACTAGGCTAAATAACAAATACCCAATTATAAACAAGCACTAATTTAATTACCCATAAGATTAACACACTAGGGTTGGGTCACAACCCTAGTAAAAATCTAGCTACTCATGCTTGGGTATGAAGAAGAAGAAGAAGAAGAAGAAGAAGAAGAAGAAGAAGAAGAAGAAGAAGAAGAAGAAGAAGAAGAAGAAGAAGAAGAAGAAGAAACACTAATTAAACTCATAATGTAGGATTAAAATAATAAAATATATTGTAAAATACACCAAAATATAGTAAACTTCCAAAAGAGGTAAGGAAAAATGGGTACAGTACTTGTTGATGTCAAAACTTAATCTAATTTTGTGAAACTCGTCTATTTATACAACGCTGGAAATTTCGGACAAAAATACCCTTTGGAAGGTTCTGTGGCCGCACAATTCCATGTGCGGTCCGCAGAATTCTTCATCTAGCAGAAGTTGGGATTTTGCGACCGCACAATTCAGAATTGCGGTCGGGGGACAATATTTCTGCGGTCCGTAGATTTAGCACTGTGGCCACAAGGCACTCTTCTGTGGTCCGCAATAGTATGATTGCTGCCGCAAGACAGTCTTCTGCAGCCACACAAATCTTGTGCGGACCGCAATTCCATGAAGCTCTAGACTTGGTATTTTTGTCACCTCTTTGATCTTGGTCTCAAGCCCTTCTTTTGTGGCCGCACAATTCATGTGCGGTCCGTAGTTTGCTAAAACATCTACTCAGTTTTCCTTCGTTGTTTGCAGCTGCAGATAGAATTCTGCGGACCGCACTTTGTAAGCTTTTGTGCCTTTTATTGCCTTATGTATAGACTACTACGTTTTTAGTCAAATTTCATCTTGGGAGTCCAACTTCCAACATTCCTGCAAATTTGCACATTTTATTAGTTTCGAGAACACAAATCAATATTTTACACTAAAACAAAAGCTAAAAGACGCTAATAAGTAGTCAAAATCCTCACTTATCAGTCACACAACGGGATTCTTCTCTATCAAAGAAAGTATGCACTCAGTCTTATTTTTGAAGTTGGATTGAGTGGGGTAAAACCTGCAAGTTCTCCTTTTGAACAAAATCAGAAGCTGACAACAGTAGACTATGATAAGCATGTTAAGGTGCCAAGAGATAAAGCATTGCACGATATAGCAGGGTACCAAAAGCTTATAGAAAAACTAATATATCTAACCATAACTAAACCAGACATATGCTTTATTGTTAAGATGCTAAGAGGCATCATTGAGAGTAGTAAGGTACATAAAGAGATGTCCGGGATAGAGTGTGATGCTGAAAAAGGAACCCTTGGAACAAATCACAGCCTTCTGTGATTCAGACTGGACAGCATGCCCAAACACAAGAAGATATGTTACACGGTACTTAGTAAAGATGGGAGACTCTTTGATCTCATGAAAATCTAAAAATCAACATACTGTGAGCAGAAGTTCTACAGAAGCTGAGTATAGGAGCATGGCAGCTGTGGTGTCTGAAATAGTTTGGCTCACAAGGTTGATGAAAGAGCTTGGGATTGAAGTTCAAACACATGTAAAGTTATTTTGTGATAGTAAAGCAGCTCTACAAATTGCTACTTGTCCAATCTATCATGAAAGAACTAAACACATTGAAATAGATTGCCACATTATGAGGGAAAGGATCAAAAGCGGCCTGATTTCACCAAAACACATCTCCACAAAGGAACAAGTTGAAGACATGATGACCAAAGCCTTAGGTACTGCACAACACCAGATTCTTGTGTCCAAGCTGGGAGCGTTAGATGTTTTCCGCTCTCCAGCTTGTGGGGGAGTTTTGTGATTAAAGGCTTTACTAAGAAGATAGGGACCTATGTATAATTAGTAAGACTTAGTAGATAAAATTGTACTACATCAAAAGAGAGGAAGTTAGGTATTTAAAAGGTTGTTAGTGCTCTAACAACGTTAACTAACAAAATGAAATAAACATTGAGTTCTTCTCTCCCTTCTCTCTGCCTTTCTCTCTCTACATATCATCTCCAAATTATTGTCAATTGATAATTCATGTGTTTAGATCGTGTAATTTGACACGTTGTTTAGGTTGTTTAGTATGCTAATTGTTGTAGTGAATACTTATTTGATACAGAATACCGATTATTGTTGTGTGAGAGCAAAAAGTGAGATTTTGAATGTCGGGGTTGTTATGGCATATGGACTCTTTCAGTGTTGACAGATATACTTGTTGTTTAATGTGATCTTGTTTATCTCTTTTTGTGTATTGTGGGAGGAAGTCTAAAAAGAATTTAAAATTAGCTCAAGTAACTAATTTCTATGTACATGGTGATCTGCTTAAAATCCATTGCTGTAATGATTTTTGATGAGGTACAACCAACTTCTTACTTTTGTTGCTTTAATTATTAATTCTAAGGTGATTTTATAACATTTCCTACATATTCTTTCATCTAGTCCATAATACATTACGATCTTTCATCATTACAAACATCTTATCATGAGGATTAGCACTATGGGATGCTGTAACTATGGGATTGCTATGAAAATTTATCATATTCTTGCCTTCTAAGCATACATTTTTCGTATTTTTGCTTTATTTCATAGATTCAATATTTAAAATCCTAATTTGATATTGTAACTATGGACTTACTTATCGAAAATTGTCATATTGTTGTATTCTAGTCATACGCTTTTCGTATTTCCGCTTAGTTTCATATATTCAATGTTCAAAATCCCCTTTTGATAGTACCCATCAAGTTTGTTTATTTATTTGTTCTTTTCCTGTTAACTCTGGAATTGATATGGGAAAAGTCATCATATTCTTGATATTTTAGGCATGCCCTTTTTGTGATGCTACTTTGTTTCTCAGATTCAAATGTTTAAACTCCCCTTTCGATAGCCCCATCAAATGATTAATCTCTCTTAGCTATGGAATTGATTTTGAAAACTTATCATAACTTACAGGGTTTCAAGCACAGCCTTTCGTATTTCTACTTTGTTCTTAGATTAAATGTTCAAGATCTCATCTTAAGAGTCACCGTCCAGTTTGTTTTCTTTGTTTACTCTTGTGGTTCATAAAAATTGGTCATATTCTTGTTATAAGTTAGTAACTGATAAGATTTAATTACATTTATTTTCCAAACTGCACATTGTAGCTTCCTGAATGTAGGAAAATTGGCCTTTAAATTGTATAATAATGGTTAAGTGATTTTTTTTTATGCATCTTGATTTTAATTTATTTTATTTTTCTTTGTAGAAAATTTTGAAATGGACAAGACTTGGATGCGTTGCAACGATAGATTGAGCGATGTGTACTTAAAAAGAGTCGAGGACTTTCTTCAATTTGCTTTTAAGCACACAAATGACAGAACTAGAGGTGAAATTCCTTACCCTTGTAAAAAATACAATAATACACAAGACCAGAGACAAAATCAAGGAACATTTAATAATTTATAGGATTGTCAAGGGCTACACTCGTCGGCTTTTTCATGGAGAATTTGTACCCAAAGAGCAAATTCTGGTGGGGTTGATCTTCGAAACCTGCTTCCAAATTTTTCAAATTGCTGGAGGATGTTGCACAACAACTTTATCCAGATTACAAAAAATTCTCCAAGTTGTCACTGATTGTGAAGCTATTCCAAATTAAGTGTCTTTTGGGTTGAGTGATAAAGCAACTAATTACATAATGAAGTTAATTAAATGAGCACCGCCTTCTGGTGAAACTTTACTAGAATCATAATATGGAGCAAAAAACGTGATTCGGAGTTTAGGACTTCGTTATAAAAAAATATATGCTTGCGATATGTTATTTTGGAAACCTAATACAAAAGTTGAATCTTGCATGATTTGTGGTGAGTCCACGTGCAAATGAGTGGAAGATCAAAAAGCTAATAGGGCTACTCTAGGAAAGAGTGGAAATAAAATTCCTCGAAAATTTTTACGTTAATTTCCTTTTAAATCAAAATTGCAAAGGTTGTTTACATTATCGGAAATAGCTTCAGACATGGCATGGCATCAAGATCAACATTTGAAAGATGGGGTTCTTAGATATCCAGTCGTTGCATGGAAGCATTTCGGTACATCTAATCCAGGCTTTGCTAGAGATCCTCATAATGTTAGGCTTAGATTAACGTATGACAAGATAATCCTTTTGGAAATTTAAGTGTTTCATAGCACTTGACCCGTGATTATTACTGTGCATAACTTATCCCCTTGCATGTGCATGAAACAACTATATTGCTTCTTATCTTTGTTGATACCTCGCCCTAAAGCTCCTGGAAATGACATCGATGTATACTTAGAACCTCTTGTGGATGAGTTGCAAGAATTATGGTATAATGGAGTCAATACATATGATGCTTCGATAAAGGAGAACTTATGTATGCGGGCAACACTCTTATTGTGATGACCCAAAAGGTCATCTTATATTTTAGAACTCGAATTTGTGCTCTTTAGACTTAAAGATCTAATTTTTACCCTTCTCGATTTACGTGCGCATTCCGGGCAGGTTTTTGAAAAGCCTTTATGTTGAAAACTAATGAAAATAAGAATTTGTTGCCTTAAAAGTTTATTTTTGTTGACTTTGGTAAACAGGTCTGAATCCATGCTTTGACGGTCCCGGTAGGTCCGTATCGAATTATGGGATCTGGACGTATGCTCGGAATAGAATTCGGAGGTCCCTAGCTCAAGATAGGAATTTTTGATGAAAATTAAAAGTCTGAAAATTAATTATTTTTAAGAATTGATTGATGTTTGGCATTGTTAATATCGGATCCGTATTTTGGTTCCGGAGCCTGGTACAGGTTCATTATGATATTTAAGACTAGTCTGTAAAATTTGATAAAAAACGGAGTTGATTTGACCTGATTCGGACGTCTAGTTGAGAAGTTATGGATTTTAAAGTATTCTTGAGAATCTCATTTGAATTGGTGCTAAATTTAGAGTTTTGGGTGTTATTTTGACGATTTGATCGTGTGAGCAAGTTCGTATGATATTTTTAGATTTGTGTGCATGTTTGGTTTGGAGCCCCGAGGGCTCGGGTGAGTTTCGGATAGGCCACGGGATGGTTTGGACTTTGGAAATCTGATTTTTTTTTTTCTGCAGAATCTGTGTTCCGGCATGTCCTTCTTCGCGTTCGCGAAGGTACTCTCGCAAACGCGAAGAGTAAACTGGGCAGCTGAGGATTTCTTCATCGCGAACGCGAAGGCTTGGTCGCGAACGCGAAGCGATATGAGCGTTACCCTTCGCCAACGCGACAAGCCCATCGCGAACGCATAGCGTTAGGCACCGGGGAGGGGGAGTCAGCCTTTTCTTCATCGCGAACGCGAGCAATGTCTCATGAACGCGAAGACCAGGGAAGGGTAGCCTACGCGAACGTGAGTACTGCCTCGCGAACGCGAAGGCTTGGCATGCCATACACTTCGCGAACGCGACAATGCTCTCGTGAATGCGATGAACACTGTCGCCCAGCACTTAACAGAACCCAAAAACGAGATTTTAGCCAAAAACTCTTCTTTTTTTTTTCTCAAAAACCAAACGGTGAGAGGCGATTTTTCAAGAATTATTTCTTCCCCAAATTGTTGGTAAGTGATTCTAAACCATTTTCTTTCAATTACCCATTACATTTCTTGAATTTTCAACCAAAACTCTAGAGTTTTCATGGTAGAATTAGGGGTTATGGTAGAAAATAGGGATTTCGGGAATTTAGGGATTTAGACCTCAATTTGAGGTCGGATTCCAAAACTAATTACATATTCGGGCTCGGGGGTGAATGGGTAAAAAGATTTTGGTCCGAACCTCGGGTTTTGACCAAGAGGGCCGGGGGTCGATTTTTTGACTTTTGGAGGAAAAATTGAAAATTTTAATTTATGCAATATAATTGATTCCTTTAGCAATGTTTGATATTATTGAGTCATCATTTTAATAGATACGAGTGGTTTGAGGTGAATTCCAAAGGAAAAGCTGTGATTGAGAATTAAGTGTCCTTCGGAGCGAGGTAAGTGTTGTGTCTAACCCTGACTTGAGGGAATTAGGAACCTTAGATTAATTGCTAAGTGAAATTCATGTGAGGGGCGTATATGTGAGGTGATGAGTACCTATGCGCCGCCAATTTACCTGTTTTTCCATGTTTCTCTGTTTTATGATATTGTTTCATTCCTATGCCAAATTGCTACGTGTTATACTAGTGTTGTTCAAATTATCGTTCTTATCATGTTTACGGGATTTTCTGGTGATAATTGAGTTTTTATTTCAAGTTGAGATTGATATTATGGAACCAAATGTTGAAGTAAGGTTTGTACTTGTTATTCTATCTCCCTGTTGTTATTTATGCATTGCATTATGGTAAGGGAGAGTGTTAATGCACGAAGGGTGATGTCGTGCCATATTGTGAGTGTTAATGCACGAAGGGTGATGCCGTGCCATATTGTGAGTGTTAATGCACGAAGGGTGATGTCGTGCCATATTGTGAGTATTAATGCACGAAGGGTGATGTCGTGCCATGATATGAGAGTAAAAGCACGAAGGGTGATGTTGTGTCGTTTCTATTAATTCTATGGTGAGATTGAGAGTAAAAGCACGAAGGGTGATGCCGTGCATTTTTCTTTACTGTATTCACTATTTCTGTTGATTCATGGTATATGGACTGCTCCGTTGATCATTTTGTTGTAGTTCTTTACCTTGTATTCCCCTCAGTATGTTTTCCCTCCACACATTTCTTGTTTAGTTCCTTATTCCTGTTATTTGTGTATACACTGTTAAATTGTATAGGTTGAATGTAGGTGCCTTGCCTTAGCCTCGTCACTACTTCGTCGAGGTTAGGCTTGACATTTACCAGTACATGGGGTCGGTTGTACTGATGCTATACTCTGCACTTTCTGTGCAGATTTTGATACCGGCTCAGGTTGATCGAGATTTGTTACTGGTCCGCTGTCCGGAGACTCAAGGTACATCTGTTGGCGTTCACAGACCTTGAAGTCCCTGTCTATCTTTCTATGTCCTACTGTTTTCTTTCATTCAGATATTTGTATTTCTTTTAGACTATTATTTGTAGTAAATTCTAGAATGCTCGTGAATTGTGACTCCAGATCCGGGTAGTAGTTAACACAGATTTATGAAATTCCGCACTTGTTATATTTCATTGTAGTTAATTAATATTAATTACTTAATGGAAATGAGAAATTGGTAAATGATTCTCTAACGTTGGCTTGCCTAGCAAGTGAAATGCTAGGCGCCATCAGGGTCCCGTCGGTGAGAAATTTCGGGTCATGACACTTATGGACTATAAATTATTTTCCAGCTTAAGCCTACTTGTCTGGATGGAGCACAAAGGGAACTTTGGATTTCCCTTTATGCAACAAAGAGACTTCGTCTACTCGACTAAAGTATAGTCATAAGTTCTCTTACATGGGCTCTCGTAGGTTTTTATCGTCTAATCATAAGTGGCGGGGTAATAAACGTGATTTTAATAGAGAAGTAAAAAGAAAACCTGCTTCGAAAATTCTCTAGAGATGATATTTTAAACCAGTTAGATAGCTTGGAAGACACTAAATTTGGTAAGACCCAAAAGATAAAAAAAGACACGAAAAAAGTTAAGGCACTCATAACTGGAGGAATAAGTTTGACCGAAGTTTAACTTTGTTGCTACCGGGTTCAGATTTTGGTTATGAAACTTAGTATAGGTTTATTACTGTATGTATGACTTGTTTGCAAAATTTGGTGCAAAACGGAGTTGATTTGACGTAATTCGGACATCCAGTTGTAGCATTGAAAGTTCTTAATTTTCATTAAAAATTTCATTCGTTTTGGTGTTCAATTTGTGGTTCTAGGTGTTATTTTGAAAATTTGATCGTGCGAGCGAGTTCATATAATGTTATTCGACTTGTGTGCATGTTTGGTTTGGAGCCTCGAGGGCTCGGGTGAGTTTCGGATAGGCTTCAGAGTGGTTTTAGACTTAGAATAATAACTGGTGCAACTTTCATCCGGTGCTGAACTGCAGGCTTCCCAAATGCGAGGTCTGGATCGCAAGACCTCGCAAATGCGAGACTCGCTTTTATGAAGGACACTTCGCATTTGCGGTCATAGGTTGGGACTAGGGTTCTTGCAATTCTGTCGCTTTTGCGAGGGCATCATGTTTGCAATTACGAACAAATTGTTCGCATTTGCGATGGCAACAGAGGTTTGAAACCTTCGCATTTGCGAAGACTTTTTTGCATTTGTGGTGTGCCTGGTCAAAAGCTGAGAAAGACGGGATTTTAGCTCATTCTTTCAAATTTTCAACCCTAAACACGCTAGAGGCGGTTTTACCAAAGCCTTTCTTCCTCAATTCATTGGTAAGTGACTCTAATCTACCTTTTTTCAATTATCCATTATATTCCATAAGATTTCAACCCTAAATCTAAGATTTCCATTGTAGAATTAGGAATTGTAGTAAAATTTGAATTTAAACCTCGAATTGAGGTCGGATTTCGAATTGAACTACATAACTGGGCTCGGGGGTGAATGGGTGATCGGGTTTTGGTTCGAACCTCAAGTATTGACCAAGAGAGCCCGAAGGTTGACTTTTGTTGACATTTTCAATAATGATCTAAATTGATCCTCTTTCATTTGTGGGGTAATTTCTAAGGCTTATTTTGAATCGTTTGGTTGATAATTTGCTAGATTTGGTTGGTTCAGAGGCTTGTTCGAAAGGCAAGGCCGTAGTTGAACTTTGAATTGGTTGCGAAGCGAGGTAAGTGTCATGGTTAACATTGACTTGAGGGATTATGACTTATTTGCCTATTTACTACGTGTTTAATGGGTGGGTACAATGTATATGTGAGGTGACGAGTACTTATGCGTTGTTGTTAGGTTAAAGCATTCGGGTAGAACTTGTTTCCTTGTGATTTATTATCTCTTTAATTATGACATCCATGCTTAGATTAGATTATTACTATATGATCGTTCCTTCCGTAATTATGGATTAATTGGTAATGGTTGAGTATTTTTGGAAGTTGAGGTTTGGTATTTTGGAATCATAATTGACGTAAAGTACATCCCTTGCATTATTTATCTCCCGAATTTGTCTATTCATTATGACATAGTAAGGGAGAGTGTTAAAGCATAAAGAGTGATGTCGTGCCATTTTATTTCTTTAATTACTAATTAATACATGGTGAGGAATAGAATGAAAGCACAAAGGGTGATGTCGTGCCAATCTATATCAGTTATTCAGTGTTACATAGTGAGAATGAGAGTAAAAGCACGAAGGGTGATGTCGTGCCATTTTATTTCTCTTATGACATCATTTCAAGGTAAGGATGAGAGTAAAAGCAAGAAGGATGATGTTGTGCCATTTTCATATCGTATGTTATTTGTCCTCTTTGGTTGATGATTTATTTGACTGTCTGTGTTGTCTTTTCTGTTGTAGTTACCGTATCTTTCACCCATTTCGCATGTCCCCTCCCAAATTGTGCATATTTAATCTCTATTATGTTGCTGTTTGGTACATATATCTCTATTTGTACATGTTTAATTACGTGAGTGTCCTATCATAGCCTCGTCACTATCTCGTCGAGGTTAGGCTCTACACTTACGGAGTACATTGGGTCGATTGTACTCAAACTACACTCTGCACTCCTTGTGCAGATTTTGGTACTGGTCCCAACTGTACGTGAGGTGCACTAGCTCGGATTATCATTCAGAGACTTGAGGTAGATATGCTGACGTCCGCATACCTTGAAGTTTCCTTTCTCTTTCCTATTTTACTGTTCATTTCGTTCGAAACAGTTGTATTTATTTCAGACTCTATTTGTAGAACTTCTAGTAGCTCGTGCACTTGTGACACCGGATTCAGGGTTGTATTAGATATTTCAGTTGTTATGATTTTTCGCACTTTACTTCAGAATTTATTTTAGTTATTTCGGTTTCTTTATTATTATTTAATTTGAACTATTAAAAATGGATAAACTATTCTAACATTTGCTTGCCTAACAAGTGAAATGTTAGGCGCCACCACGGTCACGGGGATGAGATTTTTGGGTCGTGACATGATTATTCTTCCAATTTATCACGCTGTGTAAAGTTAAAGGATCATAACATTTATAGACTGAAGAATCATGATTCTCAAATTCTTTTGGAACAACTGCTTCCTTTTGCAATTCGCGGGGTCCTATCGAACCATGTCTCTAATGCTATCACCGAGCTAAGTATTTTCTTCAGAGAGTTATGTTTAAAAAAATATAAGAATTGATGATGTGTTGGATAAATTTGCAACTCAAATTCCACTAACATTGAGAAAAATAGAAAAAATCTTTCTACCAACATTTTTTGATATTATGGTGCACGTGGTCATTTGTCTTTCAATAAAGGCTAAGCTTGTTGGACCTGTACAATACAGATGGATGTACCCAATAGAGCAATATATTTTAGTTTTTTGTAATTTCGATTTAATTTTATGTGGCTTTTTAATTTATCATGCTAAGCATTTAACCGAATATTATATCATGTAGATTCTTGAGCAAATTGAAATGTTATGTTGGCAATAGAAGTCGACCTGAAAGATCTATTACATAAGGGTATATTGTTGAAGAAAGTCTAATATTTTATTCAAGGTAATTATATGAAAGTGGAAATGGATATAGTCGAATGGACAAAAATGATGAAGGTGATCATGTTGAGTCATACTGTGGATTATCAATGTTTCAACAAAAAGGTTGCCCTTTATTAAGAGATACATCCAGAAATCTTGAAGAGTTTGAGCGAAAACAAGTTCATCTTTATGTTTTGAGAAATTGTGAAGTAGTTCAACCATTTTTACGGTATGTTTCCTTATGGTATTGTACATCGCTAATTTGATTTTGTTAGCTTTTTCTCGATTATTATTTTTATTTTTAAGCAGTGAATGTGGGCAGAATAGTAGGAACATGGACTTCGATGATTGATTTTTTCATCGAGTAAGTTTTCATTGTATTTTCAATTCCAATTTTCATACTTATTTAGTATCACTAGATTAATTATTTATTTTTGTACAGATTGTACAAATGCACAAGGAAGAAAATTTACATGGAAATTGCGGGTTATATTTTTTTAGCTAGAGGTCCTTTTGATGGAATTCAAAGATTCAAGGGTGGTGAAATAAATGGTTTTAAGTTTCATACTAAATAACTCGAAGGAATCAAGGTCAAGCAAAATAGTGGTGTTTTAGAAAGAGGAGTAACGAATGGTCAAAACATAAATTATAATGGTGTTCTAACCGAAATACTAGAACTTCAATACTTCAAAGGTAAATGGATTGTTTTATTTAAATGTGATTGGTGGGATGTTGATCACATTGGAAAAGGAGTAAAAATAGATAAACATGACTTTGTTAGTGTCAATACTAACCAAAAGCTAGCAACAAATGAATCATTTGTGCTTGCATCTCAAGCTGAACAAGTTTTATGTCATAATATTCATCCCAATTGGTCAATTGTCTTGAATGGCTTCATCATCCCAATTGATAGTACTGTCAGTGTAGAAATATTTCAACAAGATGCTCAAGATTTCTCGTGTACATTCGAGGAATATGAAGACTTTATATACTGGTGAAGAAATGATCTTGTTGTTATCAGCACTTATACAACCTCAACTGATAATATTATTGAAGACATGGAATCAATTTCTGAAACTAATGATGAAGATTTGTTACTCTAAATATATAAAAGCCTTATATGCATATTTATTTTATACTCAGTAAATTTTAAAACTTTTACTTATTTACTTGAGAGATGATGTTTGATTCTTTATTAGTTTACTAAATTTATGTATTACTTTATTAAATTGAATTATTTTGATTGAATATGAATTAATATTTAATAGTGTTGAGTTGATAATTGTAGTTGGATTGAGTTCAAATATTCTTTTCTACAGGATGTATGTTGATGTATTATCTAGTTACAAGGGAAACTTATCGATTTTTTTTGTTAGATCAATAGATTAAATTTTAAATATAACCCAGTTGTTTATCGAAACAAATTTTGTATTGATTTCATGAATGTAGAAATCTTCTGAAAAGCAGGTATATATGAATATTGCTATAATAATTCATCTAACTATGAAACTTTAGTTATGTTTATAGTATTTTACGGTTACTTTAAGTGCATGATCAAAAAATATTATACTTTGCTACGACAATTTATTTTGTTTCTACATTTGTAGCTATATTATTTTGTCATGACAAATAAATTTAGTTATTATGTCCCAACAGTTGCTATGATTTTTGAAAATTGAGGCAAAACCATTTTTTTAGCTATAAAATTATGTTCAAACACATGTATCGTGGGTAAAAGATTACAATTGCTGCACTGATTTCAAATGCAGAGCAAAACTTCAAATTGGCTACACTACTTATTGTCGCTATATAAATTCGTAGCTATATCGTTTTGTCATGATAATTAGTTGTTTCTATAGAGCTAACTATAGGCACAAATTTTATAAATTGAAGCAAAGATGTTCATTTAGCTATAAAATTGACATAATTTATTGTGGAAAAAATAGTTTTTTACTATAACAACTTCAAAGACATGGCAAAAGCTAATAATTAGCTACAGATGTTTTAGTGTAGCAATAAATTTGTAATTATTTTGGCAGTTATTGCCACGATACCGAGAAACTGTAACAAAAATGAGAAATTAACTGTCAGTTTAATTTGTGTAGCTAAACAATTTTATGAAATTATGAATAGCCACCAAAATTTGATTTATGTGGCTAATGTTAGGTAATAGCCATATTTTATAAACTCGTAGCTGAGAATCCCTAGTTATAGATACATAATGTTGTATTGCTACTTAAAGACAGGTTGTAAATTAGATAGGCAAAATATGGGGGAGAAGAGGCCTATAAATTCATGGCTCTTCATGAGGCAAAAATTGCACTGTAATAATACATAATTCTCTTATCTTTCAGCTCCGTCTTAGTAATATTGTTATCATGGCTCGCAGTTATGCTTTCTATTTCACTTATGGTGATGTCTGGTAAATGACCTTTTTCTACCCCCTCACTGCCTTTTTATTTGATATGTCTCTGTGTTGATTTACATATGTCAATATAATGTGTAATCTTTTTCACGTTCGACCACAATGGTATAACAAACTGATTTTGACACTTGATTATGTTTAATTCATTATAATTTATTTGGCTCAATCTCCAAAAGTAAAAATACTTGTTGTACACTACTAGAAATTAAGCCTATGGCAACCCTTTCAAAACTGTAGCTATAGCTACTATAACCATCCTTATGGGGTTAATGGAACGGTTTGGGACGCGTTTCAAGATCCAGCATTACAATAGGTCAATTTGAACGGTTAATTGCAACGGATTCAAAACCGTCTCCGTATATAGCTACTGTAACGGTTATGAAACTGTTATCATTGATCAATCTAACGGGACAATTTTCTGTTTGCTGGAACCGTTATAAACCATTGTGTTATAATTATACTAATGATTTATTAAGTCTATTGCGACGATTTTCATGATATATTTTAAGGTTTTGTTATATATTGGAACAATTATCTGTACCCTATTGCAACATATTCCAACGGTTATTAGAGGATTGCTATTGTTGTTTGCTAGGTCTATTGGAACGGTTATATTGTCTATTACAACAATTCGCTATTGTAATTTCTAATATTTATGGAAGCAAAATGATGAATATTTTTCTATGCAATAAAATTTTATACACTATAACTTATATAAACCACGAAATAAGATTAAAATTACCAACTCACATTATACATATACAAAAACCAAATATGAATATATTGTTTGATCAACAATTCAAAAGTCAAAATAGATAGATGAGTTTTAATTTGCATACAAAAAGTTCTGAACTAAAATATCCTTGAACATGATGATAGAAAGTCTATCAACGTTCAATAACACTCAAGTAAGGTCTTCATCACTGCTGTCATCCCCAATCGATGCACCTACAAAATTCAATCAGAAATAATTAAACAAAGAAAATTTTAAGATAATTGAATCACAAAGTAATTGAATGACCAATTTGATAACTCAAAAATTTTCTAACTCTGCAAATTTTTAAAATTTTCGGCAAAATTTTCTCAATAAATACGACTATCCCATATATTTTAACCTGCTCAAAACAATATTATCTTATACACAAGAATAATTTTCAACTCTCCAGTTTGTTACAATGATATTTAACTTCTTTAACAACATACAACAAACCAGAATCAGCAACAGACAAACCATATCAAAGAACTCTCTAGTCTGTTGTTTTTTAATCAACAATCTGCCTTAACATCTTCGAACACTATTACATCATAAAACAGCATCACAACTAAACTGGACGATAGAAAGAAACATCAAACAACAACTGAACGAGTTTTCTCAGCTAAATTTCGAAAAGGAAAATGAAGATGTGGTAATAACTTTCTGGTAACAGAAAGAAACATCAAACAACAACTGGACGAGTTTTCTCAACAAAACTTCGAAAAGAAAAATGAAGATGTGGTAATAAATTTCTATAAATACAAGGCTACATGAAGCACTTAAGAAGCATTAAGCCCTGGCAAAAATACTGTGGATCAACTCACAATGTATTCAATGCATATTTAGAAGATTAGATTAATGTTAAAAATAACTGATATTCTTTACAGTAGATGATAATCTACTTTCCTTTTAAGACAAGTAGGAAATTCACATACAATAGGAAGAAATTAGAAAAGGAAAACAGTAAAGCACCCTTAAGCCTATTAAATAAGATAATATAGCTACACTGGATCAATAGTTCACAAATTAGAAGCAACAATAAAGTTAAACCCTATGCGCTCTGGTATTTGGTCAAAACTAGTAGTTTTCTTGCTTCAATCATGAGTATGGAGCAACTGCAATAATATCTTTTGGTGTTGTACATCTTGTCCAAGTATGATTGTATTTTGTTTAGTAGTTTTAGGAAATTTCAGATTGCAAGGCCTTTGGCTAGTCTTTAAAAAATAGCAGTAGCAAGCAGAGTGTATATGCAATAGCAACAAAGTGAAACACGAAAAGGAAAAAAAAAACAGCAGCAGTGAAGCAGAGAAAGAAGGGAAAGACAATAACAATGGCCAAGAAGAAGAAGAAGAAGAAGAAGAAGAAGAAGAAGAAGAAGTTCAAGAGGAAGAAGAACTTTAATAAGAAGTTCAAGAAGAAGAAGAACAAGTAAAAAGTCACATACTGAGAAGCTGGAACATCTTCAGGGATATGTTGCATTCGAGTTTCATCATTTTCATAGGCGCCAAAGTGATCTTTTTTCAATTTACTCTTGTACTTTCTCCGGGCATCTTGAACTGATTCCAAAGTCTATTTTTTTCAGCTTCGGAAATATCATTTTTATCCTACAATTGGTCTCAAATCTGTTAGTGCAGAAAATATGAAAGATTTTCAAACAAAAATTAAAAATTAAGAAGTTTAGACCTTGGTATATTCCCATATATCCTCTTTTGTGTCCATCTTCCTCCAATCCAAAATATCAAGAGGACATAGAGTCGCACTCCTTCCCAATGCACCGAGAAAGTTTCCAAACTCAATCACAACCGCTTCACTAGGACCGACGGGTTGATTTAAGTTGTTAAGTAAAATCAATTTACGCTCATGTCGTCCATGTATATTTTTTATCTTTGTTTTACCTCTTGTTCTTGTTTGATTAGAAGGGTCTTCAACTATACGAACCAAAGAAAACCACCAAATCACTATTGCCAATACATTTTTTATGTGTTACATCTCGCTTTTCGTATGATTAAAGTTTCGTCTTCAGTTAATTGACGTAGACTCGGAGATGAGATTTTCTTGAGATTATAAGCATTTATGCTATTTATAACAAGCAATAAGTACGTGACGTGAAAGATAAAGGGTAAACGAATCAAAGAAAATGAGTTTCATTGAAGGTTGTTGATTTGGGATACAATACGGTCCGAGCGATAATACCCGGTATCTATGGACTAGTGTCATACAAGGTATAACATGACCATAATAGTAAGGTGTACAAGGTATGTTAAAGGTGAGCAGTATTTTAATCAAATTTAGATAATTTTTAATTATGTGGGTAATTGGTTAATTATTGAGTAATGAAATATTGCCTAATTAATTAGGGATATATGGGATAAGGATTAAATGACATGATAGCAGCCCCATAATCAACTTTAAGTGACTCACAAAACTGTAAGACATTAAGTACGTTTGGCTTCATTTGGACTTAAAGTAATCAAGTAAGAAATCACATAACCTTCTTCCTAATTCAAACATTTCAAAACAGACGCTAAACTCGATCCAACAAGTTTTCAACAAAATTTCTTGCAACAAAACAATTCCAACGAGAATTATTAGCACCTTAGCAACGAAAGATTTTGCGGTTCTAAAGGAGTACGGTGTAACCTTTTCCAAGAATATCATACGGATTTTTCCCTACTCCAGGTATGTTAAGGTTAAGCCCTTCCGTCATTTAGGCATGATCTCGTAATTACATGTATTTGGCAACAAAGCCAAGCTTAGCCCACGATATATTGGGCCTTATAGGATCATTCAGAGAGTGGGCCAAGTAGCTTATGAGTTGGAATTGCCGTCGGAATTGGATTCTATCCATCCGATTTTTCACGTATCTATGTTACGGAAGTGCATTGGCGATCCTACCCGGGTGGTGCCCACGGATGATGTATAGATTACAGAGGACTTATCATACGAGGAAATTCTGGTTGCCATCCTAGACAGACAAATCCACAATCTACGGAATAAGGAGGTAGCCTCCGTGAAGGTTTTATGGAGAAGCAAGAATGTGGAAGAGATGACGTGGGAAGCGGGGGAAGAAATAAAGTCTAAATACCCCCACCTATTTCAAACAAAAGATATGGCTTGAGGTGGGAAACCTCAGCACAGCTCTATTCAGGCCAGTAGGTCATCAAGTAAGCTCTCATTTTTTATTCTCAGAATTTATAATGGACAATTGTGTGAAGCCAAGTGTTGCTATTTATAGACAGTGGCCATGTGTGGCATATATAGTATATTTTCTGGCTGCGTACATGTTAGTTTTAGTCTAGTGTACAGAGGAGACACTGGCAAAGTTTTCCCAAAGTATCTAAGAGTAAACATTCGAGGACGAATATTTCTAAGGGGGGAAGGATGTTACATCTCAAATTTCGTACGATTAAAGTTTTGTCTTCCGTTAATTGATGTAGACTCGGGAATGAGATTTTCTTGAGATTATAAGCATTTATGCTATTTATAACAAGCAACAAGTACGTGCCGTGAAAGATAAAGGGTAAACGAATCAAAAACAAATGAGTTTCATTGAAGGTTGTTGATTTGGGATACAATACGGTCCGAGCGGTAATACCTAGTATTTATGAACTAGTGTCATACAAGGTACTACATGACCATGATAGTAAGCTGTACAAGGTATGTTAAAAGTGAGTAGTGTTTTAAGTAAGTTGAGATAAGTCTTAATTAAGTGGGTAATTGGTTAATTATTGGGTAATAAAATATTACCTAATTAATTAGGGATATATGGGATAAGGATTAAATGACATGATGTGGCGGGCCCCATTCAACTTCAAGTGACTCAGAGTCTTGATTGAACGGTGGCCATCTAAAGTAATATACATATGACACGTATAAGACATTTAGTAAGTTTGGCTTCATTTGGACTTAAACTAATCAAGTAAGAAATCACATAACCTTTTTCCTAATTCAAATATTTCAAAATAGACGCTAAACTCAATCCAATAAGTTTTCAACAAAATTTCTTGCAACAAAACAATTCCAACGAGAATTATTAGCACCTTAGCAACGAAAGCTTTTGCGGTTCTAAAGGAGTACGGTGCAACCTTTTTCAAGAATATCATACGGATATTTCCCTACTCCAGGTATGTTAAGGTTAAGCCCTTCCTTCATTTTGGCATGATCTCGTAATTACATGTAATTGATAACGAGGCATAAAGAGAAGTTCATACTCCCGAATTTATATACATTATCCTAGTCTCATAAATGATAATATTCTCCTTATCGGGACTTCATATTTAATTGAGCATTGTCTTCTTCCAGTCAAGAGATCAAAGAGCCTATATATACAGTATTACAGTATTTTCATTACCATCGAGCTATAATCGATGGACAGGCCCCTATTAGGCAACCTCTAATCAGATGGTATATACCAGGCCTACTATGGTCGAGCTCCTATGAGCGAGCTCAGTTGGCCGAGATACAGAGCCTAGTATGGCCGAGCTCCTATGAGCGAACCTACTACGGCAGAGCAGTTGTATATATATATATCGAGCCTTATGCGGCTGGACAACTATTTCACTTACTATATTGAGAGAATTGAGTCAGTATCGGCAGGTGAGCATATCATCAGATTATCTTTGACTCCAAGTTACTTTCAGCTATTATTATTATCAGTTCAGTTTCAGCTTTCAGTTATATTATTTCCTTGCATACTCGGTACATTATTTCGTATTGACATCCCTTTCTCTGGGGATGCTGCATTTCATGCGTGCAGGTTCAGATAGACAGACAGGTAGACCTCCTTAGTAGGTGTTGCCCGAGTTCAGCTTTATCGGTAAGCTTCACGTCCTTCGGAGTTACCGGGTCTAGAGTTTTCTCTCTCTCTCTATATATATATATATATATATATATATATATATATATATATATATATATATATATATATATATATATATATAGGTTATGGGTAGGTCGGGGCCCTGTTCCTATCACGGTACATCCATTAGTAGAGGCTTGTAGACATAACCTGTTAGTTAGTGTAGTATGTTGGGCTTGTAGGCCGTGTATGTATAATATGTTGGTTTGTCAGGTGTAGTAGCTTTGAAGGCCTTGTCGGACCCGCCTTATATTGATGTTTAGCCAATATTAGTTTTCGTTTAGAGTCCCTTAGTCGCAAGGTGATATGCAAGGATAGATAAGGCATCGGGTGCCGGTCTCGCCCCCCGGGTTCGGGGAGTGACAAAAGTGGTATCAGAGCGGTTCTATCCTAGGGAGTCTACAAGTCGTGTCTAGTAGGGTCTTGTTTATAGATGTGTTGTGCATCACATTATATAATCAGGGGACTACGAGTCATTTAGGAGTTGGTTACCCTTCTTTTAAACCTAAATCATGCTATAGAACTGAGTTATAGGAAATTTGAGTTAAACTTACGCGTTGGCATTTGCATGCACAGATGATGGTGACTAGGAAGACTACGGCTAGCAAGAGAAGAGATACAGCAGTAGGTGAGGCGACTAGCAGGGTACCCCCCAGTAGATGAGGCCCATTACCGGCTCCTCCACTACCTGAGAAGATTCCTAGGGAGACCGCACATCCAGTCCCCCCTCCGCTTCCATCCGATCAGGACTTGAGGAGTGCGGTGCATTTGTTGACACAGTTGGTAGCTACCCATCAACAGGCTCGGGCATCCGCTAGTGCAGGATCTTTTGAGGGCTCTGGGAGTTTAAGGGTCCGAGAGTTTATTACTTTGAGTCCCCTAGAGTTCACGGGGACATATCAGAGGGAGGACCTGTAGGATTTCATAGATCAGCTTCACAGGATCTTTCGGGTTATGCATACCACGGAAAAAGAGGCAGTTGAGCTAATAGCTTTTTGACTCCGAGATATATCCATCCTTTGGCATGAGGGATGGACAAGGTTCAGGGGACGTGATGCACCTCCAGCTATTTGGGAGAATTTTTCGGATGCCTTCCTTGACCAGTACATACCGCGGGAGATCCGACAGGCTTGAGTTGATCAGTTTCTAGCCCTCAAGCAGGTCTATATAAGTGTTCAAGAGTATAGTCACCGTTTTGACTCATTGGCCAGATATGCACCATCCATAGTTGCTACTATGCGGGACAAGATTCACAAGTTTATAGCAGGATTGGCCCCAGAGTTGACCGAGGCATGTGCCATCGTTGCATTGCAGGATAGTATGGATATCTCTCGGATTCAGGCATTCGCCCAGAATATAGAAAGGGGTAGTCGTCGACAGCATGGTACAGAGAGGACTGAGTCAGGACAGCATAAGAGGATGAGGTTTTCCAGGTCTCAGGAGCAGTCTCAGGGCAGTTATAAGCCCTAATACTTCGAATGACCACATAGGCCTCCGCCACCTCAGCTACAGGGTTACAGGTATGACCGCTATACTCATTCAGGAAAAGGTGAAACCTCCCGGGCGTCAGGTTTGCAGCGACAGCGAGGTTCAGGGCAGACATGGCCATTTCTGCCGCGGTGTGACATATGTGGTAGAGGACACTTGAGCCAATGTCAAGCCGGTTCTGATGCTTGTTATACATGTGGACGTCCGGGGCATATGATGTGAGATTGTCCAAATAGAGATTCTGTGGGTATGACACAACCAGCGAATTCAACAATAGGATCATCTATGTTTGTGCATCCTTCAGGGCGCGAGTCTCAGTCTTCGGTAGGTAGAGGTCGAGGTCGAGGTCGAGGTCGAGGTCGAGGTAGAGGGTCCAGTTCAGGTGGTAACCAGAATCGTAGTTATGCTTTAGCGAGTCGACAAGACCAGGAGTGCTCACCAGACGTTGTGATAGGTATGTTGACCATTTTATCTCACAATACTTATGCCTTGATAGATCCAGGATCTACTTTATCATGTATTACCCCATTTGTCGCGGGGAAGTTTGGTATAGTGACTAAAATACTAAGTGATCCTTTTGCGGTATCTACACCGGTCGGAGGCGAGGAAGATGATCGCCAAAGGGTGCATTTATCATATTATGCGAGTTAGAGATGCAGATGCTGAGATACCTACACTTTAGTCGATTCCAGTAGTCAAAGAGTACGCAGATGTATTCCCAAATGAACTTCCATGTATTCCTCTAGAGGGTGAGATTGATTTTGGCATCGATTTGCTTCCAGGAACTTAACCAATATCCATCCCTCCGCATATAATGGCACCTGCCGAATTGAAGGAGTTGAAGGAGCAGTTAAAAGATTTGCTGGTGAAAGGTTTCATCAGGTCGAGTACTTCACCTTAGGGTGCACCAGTACTGTTTGTACGGAAGAAAGACGGCTCGCTGAGGATGTGTATCGATTATAAGCAGCTGATAAAAGGTAACTATTAAGAATAAGTATCCAATTCCAAGGATAGATGACTTGTTTGATCAGTTGCAGGGAGCTAGATGCTTTTCAAAGATAGATTTGAGGTCGGGGTACCACCAGGTCAGAGTTCGGGAGAAAGATATTCCTAAAACAGCCTTCAGGACCTGATATGGCCACTTCGAGTTCCTTGTCATGTCCTTCGGGTTGGCGAACGCACCTGCCGTATTTATGGACTTGATGAATAGCATATTCCGGCCATTTTTAGATCTGTTCGTGATAGTAATTATTGATGATATTTTAGTTTATTCACGTTCAGAGGATGAGAATGCGGACCACCTGCGAGCGGTACTCCAAACCCTTTGTGATAGTAAATTCTATGCTAAGTTTTCTAAATGTGAGTTCTAGTTGAAGCCAGTAGCATTCTTGGGGTACATTGTATCCGATGGAGGTATAAAGGTAGACACCCAAAAGATTGAGGTTGTGAAATCCTGGTCTAGACCTACCACTCAGACAGAGGTTCGTAGCTTTCTAGGCTTAGTAGGATACTACCGGAGGTTCGTAGAGGGTTTTCTTCTCTTTCGGCACCATTAACGAAGTTCACGCAGAAAGAAACTAAGTTTCAGTGGACGGAGGTTTGCGAGCACAGTTTCCAAGAGCTTAAGAACAGGTTGACCTCAGCGCCAGTCTAGCACTACTAGAGGGTCCAGATGGTTATGCTATGTATTGTGATGCCTCAGGTGTCGGGTTAGGGTGTGTCCTGATACAATATGGGAAGGTAATTGCGTATGATTCAAGGCATTTAAGGAAGCACGAGAGGAATTATCCGACCCATGACCTCGAATTAGCTATAGTTGTCCATGCACTTAAGATATGGAGACATTATTTATATGGCGTTCATGTTGATGTATTTACAGATCATAAAAGCCTGCAATATATCTTCAAGCAGAAAGAATTGAATTTATGACAGAGGCGATGGCTTGAGTTATTGAAAGATTACGATGTTAACATTCTCTACCATCCAGGCAAAGCTAATATGGTAGAAGACGCCTTAAGTCGCCGATCTATAGGTAGCTTAGCACATGTAGAGGCCGAAAAAAGAAAGTTAACCAGAGAGATTCATCAATTGGCTTGTTTGGGGGTTCGGTTAGTAGACTCTGGCGATGGTGGAGTTGTACTCCAAAATACTGCAAAATCATCTCTCATAGCTGAAGTAAAGGAGAGGCAGTACGAGGATCCATAGTTGGTCGAGTTGAGAGAGCGAGTTCTACAGCAGAAGAAGCCATTGTTAAAGATAAAGGGAGATAGAGTTCTCAGATATAGGGGTTGTTTGTTTGTTCCAGATGTAGCAGGGCTATAAGACAGGATTATGTCAGAGGCACATTATTCGTGGTACTGCATTCATCCTGGGTTGACAAAGATGTACCATGACATTAAGGATGTATACTGGTGGAACGATATGAAGAAGAACATTGCTGAGTTTATCGCTCAGTGTCCTAGTTGCCAGTAGCTAAAGGTAGAGCACCAGAAGCCCGGAGGGCTAATGCAGACTATAGAGATCCCGACGGGGAAATGGGAGACGATAAAGATGGACTTTATCACGGGTTTACCTCGTTCTCATCGTAAATTCTATTCCATATGGGTGATAGTTGATAGACTCACGAAATTATCTCATTTGCTACCGGTCAGATCTACATATACGGCAGTAGACTATGCAAGGTTATATATTAAGGAAATAGTGCAGCTACACGGAGTACCAGTATCTATTATATCAGACCGAGGGGCCCAGTTTACAACACATTTTTGGAGATCATTTCAGAGAGGTCTAGTGACTCAGGTGAATCTCAGTACAGCTTTTCATCCACAGACTGATGGACAAGCCGAGCGCACAATTCAGACGCTCGAAGATATTTTACGAGCATGTGTGTTGGACTTTAAAAGAAGTTGGGATGAACATTTACCTCTTATCGAGTTTGCATATAATAACAATTACCACTCCAGTATCCAGATGGCTCCGAACGACGCTTTTTATGGGCGTAAGTGCAGATCTCTTATAAGGTGGTTTGATAATAGAGAATCTGGGTTACATGGGCCAGACCTGGTTCAATAGGCCATAGAGAAAGTAAAGCTTATCCAGGAGTGACAGTCGACAGCCCAGAATCGCAAGAAGTCATATTCTAACGTGCGGCAATGAGACGTAGAGTTCGGGGTTAATGACTGGTATTCTTAAAGGTGTTGCCTATGAAGGGCGTGATGAGGTTTGGCAACAAAGGCAAGCTTAGCCCACAGTATATTGGGCCTTATAGGATCATTCGGAGAGTGGTCCAAGTAGCTTATGAGTTGGAATTTCCGTCGGAATTGGAATCTGTCCATCCGGTTTTTCACGTATCTATATTACGAAAGTTCATTGGCGATCCTACCCGGGTGGTGCCCACGGATGATGTACAGATTACAGAGGACTTTTTATATGAGGAAATTCTGGTTGCCATCCTAGACAGATAAATCTACAAGCTACGGAATAAGGAGGTAGCCTCCGTGAAGGTTTTATGGAGAAGCAAGAATGTGGAAGAGATGACGTGGGAAGCGGAGGAAGAAATGAAGTCTAAATAATCCCACCTATTTCAAACTAAAGATATGGCTTGAGGTGGGATACCTCAGCACAGCTCTATTCAGGCCAGTAGGTCATCAGGTAAGCTCTCATTTTTTACTCTCAGAATTTATAATGGACAGTTGTGTGAAGCCAAGTGTTGCTATTTATAGACAGTGGCCATGTGTGGCATGTATAGTATGTTTTCTGGTTGCGTACAGGTTAGTTTTAGTCTAGTGTACGGAGGAGACACTGGCAAAGTTTTCCCAAAGTATCTAAGAGTAAACATTCGAGGACGAATATTTCTAAGGGGGAAGGATGTTACATCTCGATTTTTGTACGGTTAAAGTTTCATCTTCCGTTAATTGACGTAGACTCAGGGATGATATTTTTTTGAGATTATAAGCATTTATGCTATTTATATCAAGCAATAAGTATGTGCCGTGAAAGATAAAGGGTAAACGAATCAAAGAAAATGAGTTTCATTGAAGGTTGTTGATTTGGGATACAATACGGTCCGAGCGATAATACCCGGTATCTATGGACTAGTGCCATACAAGGTACTACATAACCATGATAGTAAGGTGTATAAGGTATGTTAAAAGTGAGTAGTATTTTAAGTAATTTGAGATAATTCTTAATTATGTGGGTAATTAGTTAATTATTAGGTAATGGGATACTACCTAATTAATTAGGGATATATGGGATAAGGATTAAATGGCATGATGTGGCAGGCCCCCATTCAACTTCAAGTGACTCACAATCTTGACTGAACGGTGGCCATCTAAAGTAATATACACATGACACGTGTAAGACAGTTAGTAAGTTTGGCTTCATTTGGACTTAAACTAATCAAGTAAGAAATCACATAACCTTTTTCCGAATTCAAACATTTCAAAACAGACGCTAAACTCAATCCAATAAGTTTTCAACAAACTTTCTTGCAACAAAACAATTCCAACGAGAATTATTAGCACCTTAGCAACGAAAGCTTTTGCGGTTCTAAAGGAGTACGGTGCAACCTTTTCCAAGAATATCATACGGATATTTTCCTACTCCATATATGTTAAGGTTAAGCCCTTCCTTCATTTTGGCAAGATCTCGTAATTACATGTATTTTATAACGAGGCATAAAGAGAAGTTCATACTCCCGAATTTATATACATTATCCTAGTCTCATAAATGATAATATTCTCCTTATCGGGACTTCATATTTAATTGAGTATTGTCTTCTTCCAGTCAAGAGATCAAAGAGCCTATATATACAGTATTACAATATTTTCATTACCATCGAGCAATAATCGATGGGCAGGCCCCTATTGGGCAACCTCTGATCAGATGGTATATACCAGGCCTACTATGGTCGAGCTCCTATGAGCGAGCTCAGTTGGCCGAGATACAGAGCCTAGTATGGCCGGGCTCCTATGAGCGAACCTACTACGGCAGAGAAGTTGTATATATATACCGAGCCTTATAAGGCCGGACAACTATTTCACTTACTATATTGAGAGAATTGAGTCAGTATCAGCAGGTGAGCATATCATCAGATTATCTTTGACTCCAAGTTACTTTCAGCTATTATTATTATTATCAGTTCAGTTTCAGCTTTCAGTTATATTATTTTCTTGCATACTCGGTACATTATTTCGTATTGACGTCCCTTTCTCTGGGGACACTGCATTTCATGCGTGCAGGTTCAGATAGACAGACAGGTAGACCTCCTTAGTAGGTGTTGCCCGAGTTCAGCTTTATCGGTAAGCTCCACGTCCTTTGGAGTTGCCGGGTCTAAAGTTTTGTATACATTTTATATACATATGTATATAGGTTATGGGTAGATCGGGGTCCTGTTCCTATCTCGGTACATCCATCCGTTGAGGCTTGTAGACATTTCATGTTAGTTAGTGTAGTATGTTGGGCTTGTAGGCCTTGTATGTATAATATGTTGGTTTGTCAGGTGTAGTAGGTATGAAGGCCTTGTCGGACCCGCTTTATATTATTGTTTAGCCAGTATTAGTTTTCGTTCAGTTTTATATTTTGCTTCGCAAATCATCTTGCAATATGTGGCCCTATGGCCAAAGAATGACATTATGTATTCAGAGTCTCTTAGTCGCAAGTTAATATGCAAGTATAGATAAGGCACCGGGTGCCGGTCTCGCCCCTGGGTTCGGGGCGTGACATTATGACTGAAATATGATGTAAATATTTTTAGATAAAATCTATATGTTCTTACCTTGTTCTTCACATTGTTCATCTTCGATAGGAGTTGTAGAATCCAATTGAACTTGTTCCTCAATTACTTGTGTTGTAGGAGTGATTGATCTTGTTTGTACATGGGCTGCTACTCCTGAATATTGTGGCAATAGGAGATTCTCTTCAATGATATTCGGACGCTCCTTGTTTGATTGTCTAATAGGAACAACATATTTTGCAGGAGTGGTTGATCTAGTTTGTACATGGGCTACAGTAGAATGACAAATAAAGTACAACTTCATATGATAAGTTAAGGATATGCATATGATAGTTTAAGAGTAAACTATGGCAATGCAGTGCATATGATAGTTTCAGAATAAACTATGGCCTCATGTCATGACTCGAAATTTCCACCTTTGGACCGTGATGGCACCTAACATTTCACTAACTAGGCAAGCCAACGTTAGAATAATATTATCCATTTTAAAATAATTTTTAAATGTATTAATAACAAGAAAGCAAATGCGAAACAATTTTGAAATAATCCAAAATAATAACGGTGTCTAAATACCATCCCAGAATTGGTGTCACAAGTGCACGAGCTTCTAGAATAAATACAAATAAAGGTTTGAATAATATAAAGCTGTCTGAAAATAAACACACAGCTTAAGTACAATAGACGGGAACTTCAGAACTGAGGACGCCATGCAGTTTATGGTACGCCGCTGGGACCAACTCCTCTGATAGCTGAAATCCGAGCAAGTTTATGGTACGCCGCTGGGACCAACTCTAAAATCTGCACAAGAAGTGCAGAGTGTAGTATCCGTACAATCGACCCCAAGTACTAGTAAGTACTGAGCCTAAACTCGACGAAGTAGTGACGAGGCTAAGGCGGTTCACTTACATTAACATGTACGCAATATTAGTAACAACAACAATAATAGGAATAAATCAGGTAATTCATTTATAATAATTGAAGGCAACTCAGCAGTCATAACCAATTATCATTTCCATTATTTCTGTTGCAGCGTGCAACCCGCTCTCACAGTATATCCACATTCAGTTATGTTGCGGCATGCAACCCGCTCCTCCAACGAATTCATTTTAATCAAGTCTGTTGCGGCGTGTAACCCGATACTCCAATATTGACTTTTTAACAAGTTTGTTGCGGCGTGCAACCCGATCCTCCAATATTGACTTTTAATAAGTCTGTTGCGGCGTGCAATCCGATCCTCTAATATTGACTTTTAATAAGTATGTTGCGGCGTGCAACCCGATCCTCCAATATTAACTTTTTAACAAGTTTATTGCGGCGTGCAACCTGATCCTCCAATATTGACTTTTAATAAGTTTGTTGCGGCGTGCAACCCGATCCTCCAATATATTCATTATAATCAATCATGTTGCGATGTGCAACCCGCTCCTCCAACATTTTCATTTACCAATTCTTATAGAAGAAATTTTCCCAACAAATATAACAATTAATATAAAATTACAAGACAACAAGCATACAATAATTATGGTTTAATTATGAAGCAAACAATGACAAATCAAATTATTATAGAAATCAGGGAGCAAATAGGCAGTTTAATATTTATTATGCTAAATGTCAAATAACAATTAAGGCACATAATTCAAATAACATGTAACAATTAATGCAGGAATTCAAGAATTTATATTTGTAAAGAATAAGAGAGAAATAATTATTATAATAATTAATTTATGATTAAAAATAATTTATGATTTTTTAAGTAAGCAGGCAAACAATTAATTTGACGACGTATAGACACTCGTCACCTCGCATATACGTCGTTTACATGCAATTCACATAACAAACAATTTAAGGGTTCTATTCCCTCAAGTCAAGGTTAACCCCGATACTTACCTCGCTTTGTAAATTCCAATCAATTATTCAACCACAGCTTTTCCTTTTAAATTTGCCTCCGAAAGCTTCAAATCTATTCACAAACAATTCGATATATTCAATACGAATCATAGGAATTAATTCCATATGAATTTATAAATTTTCCGGATAAAAATCCGAAATTCATTAAAATATTCGGCAGTGGGATCCACGTCTCAAATCCCGGAAAAACTCACAAAATCCGAACACCCGTTCCGATACGAGTTCAACCATACCAAATTTGTCCAATTCCGCTATTAAATGGACCTTCAAAACTTAAATTTTCGTTTTTGAAAAGTTTTACAAAAATTCAAATTTCTTCCGTCTAAATCCGAAATAAATGATGAATATAGACATGAATTTGTGAAATATAATCACTTTATGATAAAGAACATTTACCCAATTCAAAGTCGTGAAAATCTCCCTTGAAATCGCCCAAATCCGAGACTCAAAACTCAAAAATGAGTAAAAATGGCTAAGACCCGATTTTATGTATTCTGCCCAGCATTTTCGCATCTGCGGTGCCTGGGCTCGCACATGCGAGCTCGCATCTGCGAGAAAAATCTCGCATCTACGAAAAGGGGCTGTCAGGCGAGGTTCCGCATCTGCGGACAAAATGTCGCACATGCGACGTCCGCATCTGTGCACAAGGGCCGCACCTGCGAAAACCGCATCTGCGATGGAAGTCTCGCTTCTGCGAGCTCGCACCTGCGGTCAAAATTTCGTGGATTACACCAGAACTCAAAATTTGAGATTTTTCTTAAGTCCAATTCTTGTTCCGATTTCGATCTGTTTCACTCTCGGGGTACTCGAGACCCCACTCGAATATACCAACAAGTCCCGTAACATAATATGAACTGACTCGGGGTCTAAAATTATGTCAAACAACACTGAAATTACAATTCACATCCCGATTCGAACTTTGAGTTTTAAACTTTCAATTTGCAAATTTCGTGCCAAAACATATTAAATGAATCCGGCATGACTTCAAATTTGGCACACAAGTCATAAATGACATAACAGAGCTGTTCAAATTTCCAGAATCGGATTTCGGCTCCGATATCAAATAATAACCCCGTGGTCAAACTTGTAATATTTAGCCTTTAAATTTTTAGTTTCGTTAAATGGTCATAACTTGAGCTAGGGACCTCCAAATTAAATTTCGGGCATACGTCCAAGTTTCAAATCACGATATGGAGCTATCGAAACTGTCAAAACACTGATTCGGGTCCGTTTGCTAAAAATGTTGGCCAAAGTCAACTCACTTGAATTTTAAAGCTCTATTTTCTATTTTAATCCATTTTCACATAAAAACTTTCCGAAAAATTGTACGGACTGTGCACGCAAGTCGAGGAATGATAAATAGTGCTTTTTGAGGTCTTAGAACACAAAATTACTTATTAAATTTAAAGATGACGTTTTGGGTCATCACATTCTCCACCTCTAAAACAAACGTTCGTCCTTGAACGGAGTTAGAAAACGTACCTGAGCTGGAGAAAAGGTGTGGATATTTACTCCGCATGTCCGACTCGGACTCCCAGGTAGATGCCTCTACCGGCTGACCTCTCCATTGCACCTGAACTGAAGGATAACTCTTTGACCTCAACTGTCGGACCTGCCAGGCTAGAATAGCCACCGGCTCCTCCTCGTAAGTCAAATCTTTGTCCAATTAGACTGAGCTGAAATCTAACACATGGGACGGATCACCATGATATTTCCAGAGCATAGACACATTGAACACCGGATGAATCGCTGATAAACTAGGTGGTAATACAAGCCTGTAGGCTACTTCGCCCACCCTTTCAAGAATTTCAAAGGGTCCGATATACCTAGGGCTCAACTTGCCCTTCTTTCCGAACCTTATTACACCTTTCATAGGTAAAACACAGAGCAATATTCTTTCTCCTACCATTAATGCAATATCATGAACTTTACGGTCGGCATAACTCTTTTGCCTAGACTGAGCTGTGCGAAGTCGATCCTGAATAATATTTACCTTATCCAAGGCATCCTGTACCAAATCGGTACCCAACAACCGAGCCTCTCCCGGTTCAAACCAACCAACTGGCAATAGGCATCGCCTTCCGTATAATGCCTCATATGGAGCCATCTGAATGCTCGACTGGTAGCTATTATTATAAGCAAACTCCGCAAGTGGCAAGAATTGATCCCAAGAACCTCCAAAGTCTATAACACAAGCGCGGAGCATATCTTCCAATATCTTAATAGTGCGCTCTGACTGTCCGTCTGTCTGTGGATGATATGTTGTACCCAACTCCACCTGTGTGCCTAACTCACGTTGTACAGCCCTCCAAAAATGTGAGGTAAACTGCGTACCTTGATCTGAAATTATAGACATGGGCACACCGTGAAGGCAGACAATCTCACAAATATAAAGTTCAGCTAACCTTTCTGAAGAATAGGCAACTGCCACTGGAATGAAATGTGCTGACTTGGTGAGCCTGTCCACAATGACCCAAACTGCGTCAAATTTTCTCTGAGTCCGTGGGAGCCCAACAAAAAAAATCCATAGTGATACGCTCCCACTTCCACTCAAGAATTTCTAACTTCAGAAGCAAACCACCAGGTCTCTCATGCTCATACTTAACTTGCTGACAATTCAGACACCGAGCTACATATGCAACTATATCCTTTTTCATTCTCCTCCACCAATAATGTTGCCGCAAATCTTGATACATTTTGGCGGTACCTGGATGAATAGAATACCTGGAACTGTGTGCCTCTTCAAGAATTAATTCACGAAGCCCATCCACATTAGGCACACAAATACGGACCTGCATTCGTAGAACCCCATCTTCCCCCACAGCAACCTGTTTGGCATCACTGTTCCACACCGTGTCCTTAAGGACAAGTAAGTGAGGATCATCATATTGCCTCTCTCTGATGCGCTCATATAAAGAAGACCGAGCGAGTGTGCAAGCTAGAACCTGACTGGGTTCTGAAACATCTATTCTCACGAACTGATTAGCCAAAGTCTGAACATATGCAGCTAATGGTCTCTCACCAACCGGAATATACACAAGACTGCCCATACTCACAGCCTTCCTACTCAAGGCATCGGCCACCACATTGGCTTTTCCGGGGTGATACAAAATGGTGATATCATAGTCTTTCAACAACTCCATCCATCTTTTTGCCTCAAATTAAGGTCTTTTTGTTTGAACAGATACTGAAGGCTGCGATGATCAGTAAATACCTCCCACGAGACACCATAGAGGTAATGCCTCTAAATCTTCAGCGCATGATCAATGGCTGCCAATTCTAGGTCATGAACAGGATAATTCTTCTCGTGAACTTATAACTGACGCGACGCATATGCAATTACCTTGCCATCTTGCATTAATACTGCACCAAGCCCAATATGAGATGCGTCACAATATACCGTATACGATCCTGAACCTGTGGGTAATACCAATAATGGCGTCGTAGTCAAAGCGGTCTTGAGCTTCTGAAAGCTCAACTCACACTCGTCTGACCATCTGAATAGAACACCCTTCTTGGTTAGTCTGGTCAAGGTGCTTGCTATAGATGAAAATCCTTCCATGAACCGACGATAATAACCTGCCAAACCCAGGAAACTCCGGATCTCTGTAACCGAAGTAGGTCTAGGCCAATTCTGAACAACCCCAATCTTCTTAAGATCCACCTTTATGCCTTCTGCCGATACAATATGTCCCAAAAAGGCAACTGAGTCTAACCAAAACTCACATTTTGAAAATTTGACATATAACTGATTATTCTTCAAGGTGTGAAGCACACTTCGAAGATGATGCTCATGCTCCTCTCGACTACTGGAGTAAATCAAGATATCATCAATGAATACAACCACAAAAGAATCCAAATAAGGCTTGAACACCCGATTCATCAAATCCATAAATGTTGATGGAGCATTTGTCAACCCAAATGACATCACTAGGAACTCGTAATGCCCATACCGAGTAGGAAAAGCTGTCTTAGGAACATCAGATGCCCTAATCTTCAACTGATGGTAACCAGATCTTAAATCAATTTTTGAAAATACCTTGACACCCTGAAGCTGATCAAATACGTCATCAATTCTTGGCAGCGGATATTTGTTTTTGATAGTGGCCTTGTTCAACTGCCGATAGTCTATACACATCCGCATCGAGCCATCTTTCTTCTTTACAAATAATATTGGTGTACCCCAGGGTGAGACACTGGGTCTAATGAATCCCTGATCAAGCAAGTCTTGCAACTGCTCTTTCAATTCTTTCAACTCTGGCAGGGCCATACGGTATGGTAGAATAGAAATGGGCTGAGTGCCCGGAGCTAAATCAATACAGAAGTCAATATCTCTGTCGGGTGGCATCCCCGACAGATATGCACGAAACACTTCCGAAAATTCACGAACAACTGGTACTGAGTCCATAGAAGGGACATCCGCATTGGGATCGCGAATATAAGCCAAATAGGCTAGACATCCTTTCTCTACCATACGCCGAGCTTTCATATAAGAAATAACCCTGCTGGCAAAATGGCCAGGAGTTCCTTTCCACCCTAATCGAGGTAACCCCGGCATAGATAGGGTCACTGTCTTGGCATGACAATCTAATATAGCATGATAAGGAGACAACCAATCCATACCCAAGATGACATCAAAATCTACCATATCAAGAAGTAGAAGATCCGCACTAGTTTCAAGATTACCAATTATAACCACACACGAACGGTAGACATGATCTACTACCACAGAGTCTCCCACCGGTGTAGATACACACACAGAAGCACTTAGAGAATCACAAGGCACAACCAAATATGAAGCAAAATAGGAGGACACATAGGAATAAGTAGATCCTGGATCAAATAGAACTGAAGCATCTCTATGGCAAACTGGAATAATACCTGTGATCACAGCATCAGATGACTCGGCCTCAGGCCTAGCTAGAAAAGCATAAAATTGGGGCTGAGCCCCACCACTCTAAACTGCATCTCTGGGACGGCCTCTAACTGGCTGGCCTCCACCTCTAACGGTCTGACCTCTACCACTAATGGCCTGACCTCCACCTCTAATGGCCTGACCTCCACCTC